>NC_088306.1:22172864-22520024 GCF_032854445.1 Liolophura sinensis
TACAGGTTTGATCAACCGTTGGAACATTCCTTGATATTATCACACTTTTCAGGATCTAGCTTTCTTCTCACATCTCCATTCAGGTAGCTTTACATAATCAGTGAAAGGTACATGAGCTTTGATCTCCCAGCCGCCATTATTCACAGGCTCGTGCTGTCAGTTTCTTTTGACATGCATGTATGGCCTGAATTTACCACTATTAAGAATGAGAGAGAGTCACAGTCAACAGATTCCAAGCTGATACTGAGCTCTTCATTTCCATAAATTTGCAACCAGAGCACTAATTGACGGCTTACTGTTGTATGAAGAACAATAATATTTACTCTGAGCCCCAGCAGTTGCATAGGGACGGTGCATTTACACATGAATATATTATACGTCAGTCTCCCCTTGAAATGGTTGTCTTTGAAAAACAGGATTTTGCAGTCATTTGTCATTGTTTCAGTTGGCGATATTATCTTTGATGTTTTAGGTAGTTGCATTTATTTCCCTTTTGACTTGGTTACTGGTGCAATTACCGCTCCAGTTACCTATATGATAAGGTGAATCTTTCGTTCAGTCTGTCAGTCAGTGAGTCAGAAAATGAGCGGTTTGTTTTGAAGGAGGAGGAGTTTCGCATGCGGCATGAAGCGGTTGTTGGTCATCAGCGGACGCAGACGCAAATATTACGTCAGCGTCTGGAAGACGAGAAGAATAAAATATTACAGGCCCAAAAGGAGGCTGCCCGAGAGACCGTGCTTAATTTCATTTCCAAGGTGGGACGCTGATCGTTGTGTAGATGTCGTGTTACGCATGAGTTAGTAGTTGTCCCCCCTTTACACATAAGCCGTTAGCTTCTATATTATTCGTTCCTCATTTACTCATTTTATAGTTCATTGTGCAAGTCTTCCAGTACATGTGCACTTATCTCTCTGTTCTGTTCTCACACTATTTAGTTTCACTGTACTGATGGTTTCATATTGTCCTGATTGTTTTTTCTAGGTTACATTATGCATTGTCTTACAAAGTCATTGTTGTTGTTGTTGTTTTTTTTATATTCCTATTGTTTTCATTAGATTTCCCTTTGTTTATCATAGGCCTGTATATTAACCCACCTCTGCCCTCCAATTTTTATCTCTGTTGTTGCTTATTCATTCTATCACTGTTTCTCACTATTCTGTTTTTCCACTTTATTGTGTTGGACTCGGCATTCTTGTAATGCCTGTACATATCAGCATCAGCTACATGTAGCTCTGTTTGCTTCATAATATTATCATTAATTTTAGCAGGTGTATTTTTATGATGAACATGATTTTCACATCCATAAACTTGCTTTTTCCTACTTTGGTAGATACATTTGACATAGGTCTATATCTATGGCCTTGGGATGATCACACATTCGTTTCCATATTTCCGTGCTGCTGTCACCATCCTGATTGGTCACTTTGTGTTTAGTGCACATGTACACATGGCAGGGGGACAGTTGTCCAAACTGTCGGGTCATGCTACTCTTTAAGATGCCTACAAGTGCTTCATTAGCTATGATTGTGAGCACCTCTTACATTGCATTCAAAGATTTTGTAAGGGGATCATTGGTGGTTTCAAGTTAGTATCAAATGCTGCTTGAATAACAGTCAGATAGAGTGGAGTTGTGATAAAATGCATTACACCTGTAAATGTTTGGCCTGTAATTATTCACTTTTAGAAGCACGTGCCTCGAAATAATGCTTTTGATGCCAACACTCAAATTTTTCTCATAAGAAATTAATTTCACACACACAAAAAAAGAAGAAATCTTATGTAGCCCCATAAGGTGGATGAATCAATCAGAATGTGTCACTTGGAAAAAAGGTGAAACTTTATGTGAAAATTTAATATATATTTTTATTTGTTCATTGTGCATTCTGTAATTTCATATCTATTAACTGTGTTATACTTCTACCTACTAACGGTTCATTGATCTGTTGGATCATCTTAAGTATCGGGAAGAAAAGTAAATAGTATAGATCCCATTGAAAGTGTTACTGGACCATTATCAGGTTAGGTTTGAAAAAGAGATTTCTCCATGCATAATCAGCATTATGTTGTATGCTGCATTAAATATTTCTGACGTGGTGTGACCAGGCTTAATTTTAAATGTTGTTTAAAAATGTGAAAAGTGGTGAATATATCGGGGTGGGGGTGGGACGTTATTAAATGTCATGGATGAAAATGTGGGATGCTTGAGACAGTATAGACTCTAGATTATGTGTTAGCTATTAGTTGTTGCATATCCATAGTGTAATAAATGCATGCAGGTAATTAGTATGTGATGCACATACAGTTAGGCTGATTTACAGAATGTAAGAAAGGCTGGTGTGATGAATTGTGATTTACAGAATTTAAGAAAGGATGGTGTGATAAATTGGGACGGTTAAACAAAAAAAAAAAAAAAAAAAAAAAAAGAAAGAAGCTAGGATGTCTTGGCAGCCAAGCAATATGAAACTGTTAGGTAACCAGAGGTAATTCAAGAAAACAGTTCTGTGCCCTTAGCTGGTCAGTGGGTGAAAGGTGCGGAGTTCTAGGGCATATGGGAAGGAGAATTAGCGCAGATTCACATGCTGTAATTCTCACCTACATCAGGCATTACCCATTCCGTATGTTTTGGCACGACTCCATGGAGCATACTAATCAAATCATTTGGGTTGAGCAGACACATGAGTTAACCAAGTACCTTTTTTTAGTTCTGTGTCTTTAGTTTTAATGGGGATGTCTGCATGAATAAACTGCACAGAGAGTTGCCTAGCAGTGCAGGAAGAGGTTGAAGTTTTAGGGTATATAGGGTACTGTGTTTGACGTAAACATTTCGTTCATGACTGGGTTACTCATTTTACCTGATTTCGAGAGTTCTAGTGATCTTAAAAGGTGTTTTCAGTTTTATTTTGTTGGTTGCGTGTTATCCTAATGGAAAAAAAAATGTTTCAGTTCTAAAATTGATAGTTTATTATTTCATTTGCCGCTGAAACTAGCAGAAGTGAACTTTGGGGGATGGGGGTGGAACTTTTAAGGCAAGTAGAGTAGGCTGGGATGAGTCATGCCATGTTCAGAACAGCTGTCTGTGCTGTCTGTGGCTAGTCTGTTAGACTCCATCTCACCACAGCCACCAGCATGTTCTCCTGTGCATCCAGATACATATACTTTGTAACTGCTGATAAGTATACAACTCCATAAATAATCCTCATTTGGGCAGAGGTGCAGTATACATAGAAAGTCCATATGGTTTGTGAGTTCATGTTGAGGAAATGTCATAAATTGCATGTGACTGATTGAACACACTGGCTGAAGTCTGCTTCTCCAACCCAAACCAGTAAGCGTTATGTGCACTTCTTCATGATTTTATGCCACAAAATTGCTCATGTACACAATTTGTTTGACTCTTTGTTTATACCATCTCGGGTTTTATGATGGTTTAGTATGAGGTAAGTTTAAAGCAGCCATCCTTCACAGAAAGATTACAAATTTTCAAAAATAGCATATTTAGAGGCAAAGAAAAGTACATAAAAACATTACTTTTGTTGCAGAAACTGAGTTTTCCTACATTCTAAATTGACATCAAAATGTCTTTCTAACATGTACACTAGAATCAGGCAGAATGAAGGACATTTTTAGATACAATAATTGTATTCACTCTGTAGCATCATCCTGGAAACTGCTCAATGATCAAGAGGCTGGGTTTTGTGAAAAACACTATATCACGCTGTCGGGCTCACAGAAACTTTTAAACAATAACAATTTAAATGAAATTTTAAGCGACACAGATGTCAGATAACAGACTTGCTGAAGATAATAGTGCATGGATGCTGTGATGCATGTCTTGTACAGGTTGATATAAAATGCATGATGAAAACATGGTGGAGTGGATAATATTAATATTAATAATAATAATAATAACAACAACAATGAGGGGTGGAAGAATGAGGGTGCATGCCCCACCTTTTCATCATTACGCTCCAAAAAGATCACCTGTGCGGCAATATTTGAAATCTGGGTGCATACAGACTTATTCTTATTCAAACTGTAAATTCAACTTTTCAACACTTAATGTAACTGATGCACCAGAACCATGTTATTTAGAAGTGAAAACTTCATTAGAGAATAAATTGACGACCGACTCCTGAAATTTGTGAAGATTATAAGTTGAACTATATTTAGTGCAATCGTCTGGAAATTTGTTAAATTTGAAGCGGTTAATTGACCCGGAAAACCGCTGCCTACCTTCTTGTGCTTATACATGTGTACATGTTTCTACCTGTCTGTATCTATGCACCCATAGCTTTGTGTGCTAAAGCTGTCTGTCTGCTGACTACTTCAGGATGTATATATGTGTGTGTATATATATATATACGCGTAGTTTCAGATGCCAGGTATTTTTATCAGCCGTTTTTAGTGGGTGTGTTTTGAGAATTAAACGAGGAAGCGTCTTATAGCTTTTACAAGGCAAGGCGATGCCGTCTTGCACACATCCTATTTTTAAATTTGTTTTTCAGGTCAAGCAGAAGGTTGTCTTAGAACTGAGTGTTTTTTGGGGAGAGCCAACTCTAAAATTACAACCACAGCTATTGAGGAAGCTCTGTATTTTGCAGTGGCTTGAGCCTCCTACATGAACATGTGTAAATAATCTACGAAATATTTACCTATTGTGTGAAGTAAGGAATTTCCCCTGGATATAGCTTCCTATGAACTGGGTGGGGTGGTAAACTTGATTACAGACAGATTGCGAGTTCTCCAAACTAGACTATATTGACCGTGTTTTTTAACCCCTAACTATGGGATTTTTTCAGAGGAGTGTTTTCAATGGAGATGACGGCAAGCACACGGGTAGAAATAACTTCACCGGGGCTGGCACCAGGAACCGTCAAGGTAAGTCAGTTGTGGCACCGCCTGATGTCCTGTGTCTTAACTTTGTTCATACTGTAACATTCCATGGTTGCCCTGAAATAACCAGGAGTGGTTTAAAAGCAGGCATGTGTATGCCTGTGCCTTAGGCTGTTGTGTGAAGCAGTCATTTGTTTGCGCCTCACACACGACAGCATAAGCTGAACACATTCGTCGTCATGGTAAATGCACTTCACACAACACTTGAACAACTGTGTAAAAACAGGCCCCCCGTTCCTCTAAAGGCAGAAAGAGCAAGAGCAATTGGTCATGGTGAAACCTCTGATTTTTTCACATTGATTCGCTGATATGAAAGGACAGATGAACTCAACCGTTTTTTTTTGTTTGTTTTCTGCCTTTCTTGGCAGCCCATTCTGATTATGTAAAAATATGATTTATTTGTATGGCAGGAATTCTGTGGTTGTTCACATGGAAGCAGATATTATGTAGAGCTAAATGAAGAAGGGTTTGTGTGTATGGAAGTATGTGTCGGTCAGAGTACTATCCCCTGGCCTGTGTACTGCTGTCAGTCTTCCGTGTAACTGTCATATCTGTTATCATTTACAGTGAAGGGGAAATAACTAAATCTTTTGTAATAAAAAGACCAGTAAAAATTATATTCAGAAGTGCCTTTGGTTATTTTCTTACATTTTTTTTTGTACTGAATTAAAAGCAGTTAAATTCTTGAATTACAGCATGGGGTATATGTGCACTAAATACTTTTGCAACACTTTTGTCACTCCAAACTTAGTTTTTAATGTTGATCTACATGTAGCTCCTTGATGTGCTTGAAATCCTGTGTTATATACAAGTAAAATGCAGGGACAATTTGTTCCAAAAGTCATGAAAGTGAAACTGGAAGTATAAGACCCCGGTGCTGCCTCACTGACATTCATCAATATCATTATGGTTCCTCCCACCATATTGCTGGCTGCCATTGTATAAGTGAAATATTAAATATCATTATGGTCCGTGAGAGCGGTACATTGTTGAATGGTTAAAATATTTGGTCTTTCAGCCACCAAGACTAGCAAAGTGCAGGTTCAATCCTGGCCTTTGACAGGGGATTTTTTGTTTATCCCTCCTGCTGTGACTATTCATGGAACCATGATGTGGTTGACGACGCATATGTGGGCACATTCTATAATTTTTTGAAGACTACTTGTCTGTCCCCAAAGTGGTGTTCATATCTGCACAGGCCTCATTGAAAAGTTTGTCAGTAGACTGCTAAAAAATTGGTGGTTTATCCCCGGGCACTGTCGCTTTCCTGCTCCATCAATAATACTGACTACCGTCGTAGTAGTCAAAACTTTTTCAGTATGACATTAAACAACAGTCAGATATAGCAGTAAATCAATATCATTATGGCCTGCATTGCCCACCCTACATTACTGATGATACACTTTTTGCTGTTGTCACAGTGTTGACATCAGACGCTATCAAGATGCTGGAGGATTACAAGGATGGTAATCCTAACTACACCATCCGACGTCAGCAGGAGCACGCCAGGGAGGAGATTGAACAGCTGGACATGCTACGCAATGTAAATATCGCAAAGATAATATTAACAGATACATGAAGCATTTTGTTCCCGTTCCTTGGTATATGTATGTAGTTCAGGGATGTGTCCTGACGTGTAAATGTGCAACAGAAATTCTCAGTCTTGTTTTTGGGATAGGTAAAAATGGCTTTAAACTTGTTTTTCACATTTTCGAAAAATTCCAAACTTTTATGGAAAATATGTGTATGATAAAGGAGTAATTTTAAGACATAAAATTCCCCCTAAATCTTTTGGGCATAATTTTTTTTTTTTCCCCACATGAATTAAACCATAATTTTCATTTTGGATGAAGATTTTTCATGGATTCTTTAAGCAGTGACATGTTTTAATCTGACAAGATGTTGTTACACCAGCTTGTGATGAGTGAATCTTGCACTGTGGCACAGTGACCATGATGGCACAGTGACCATGATGGCACCGTGACCATGATGGCACCATCCTCTGCATATGGTCTGTTTAATCAAGGTCTTTCCTATAGTTGGTGAATTGTCAAACTTTGATGCATGGCTTTGCTCTAGTTGGCAAAATCGGAATGGTGTGATTTTGGCCAGGGTTGAATTTAGTTCACTGTAATAAGTGCATATGGAAGTGAAACTCCCATGTACAAGTAGAAGATTTTGACAATGGGAAAAGTGCTGGACTTGAAGTGACATTGTGGTACTGATTATCCCGAAAGATCTCGTAACTTGATTGCTTTTCTGACTCACTCCTCTTAGGATATACGTGTGGATTTGTTTCCACAGCTCAGATTAGCTGAAGCGGTGGTAACTGAGTGGACAACGTGCTTGTGTTCCGATTTCTGGGTGATGCACCCATGGGGTGGGTTCAGTCTTATCCTCAGTGCACACAGATTTTACCCAATTCCTGCTGGTTTGATTTTTAACCTGATGTTTTTGGTGAAAACCATTATGGTCTTCCATGAAGTTTTCTGAAAATCACTTGCCATGCACCAGTGTGAAGTGGTGTCAGAAGTGGCAGTTTGTACTAACTTGGGTGTCAGAAGTGGCAGTTTGTACTAAACTGGGTGTCAGAAGTGGCAGTTTGTACTAAACTGACTAAGCTTGTATCTAGGTAAACTAAGTTTACTTGAAGAAACTCCAGCCATTAAATTGACCTTCTACATGTAAAATTTCAATGGCAGTAAAAACAATTAAATGAATAAAGAAATAAAATACATTTACTCGTTACAGTGGAATAACTTTGACTGACTTGTTGTTTTTTTTTTTGTTTTTTTTGTTTTTGCCTTACAGCACATTGAATCTCGACTCAAGGTGAAACTCCCGGACAACCTGTCTGACGCTTTACGGGATGGGGTTGTACTCTGTCACTTAGCCAATCAGATTCGGCCGCGATCCGTGGCCAGTATTCATGTCCCTTCCCCTGCTGTGGTGAGTTTGTAAACCAGATTATATTTAAAGGATATATGGAATGCTCGGTTTTATTTCTATTTAGTATCTATTTCAGGATGTGGTGTAACGTATAAAATACAAAAGTGCTCCTTGGCTTTCTTCTTGAGATGTAATAATGGCTTCAAACTACAAATTTCCTAATGTCCCAGCACTTAGTCCAGAAATCAGGTGAACCACTGTGGTGATGTCAACGATGATGGCTGTCGATGATGATTGATGACATCATTTCCAAATTTTCTCAACAACGGATGGAAAAAATGCATAAAATGCAGAGGTTATTAAGAAATAGAAAATATGCCTCCAAAAAAAATTTTTTTTTGCATACTTTTCTACATTTTCCTTTATTTTAAAATACCTTTTCACATGTCATGGCTAAACTTTTATCAGGGTGAAGGTTTACTCTCATATTTATTTTTTCCCGCTTTACAAAGTTACACATCCAAAGCTTTGTAGCCTATTGTTTGTCCCTGTCTGTCTGATGACATTTTGTGATCAAACTGTTCAAGTATTATTCATGCCGCGGTGTTCTATTCAACTTTGTCCCAAAGCACCACTGAGCAGGAACAGGTACTCCCATGTGTGATGTCCATGTCGGGTGTCTGCAGATTTGCCAGTGAGGCACTATATGTGAAATGTGATCCTAGGTAAAAACGTACGTTCAGGTGCAAAAATGTTGTAGGGATGACAGCCATATCCTTAAGCAGGGAATTCTGATCACAGATATATATTATCATTTATGCCTTGTGTCTTTCTTCAGTTCATGCTGGCTTCCTCGTGTGTGGGAAAGTCTGCCACCAATCTGCTAATGGTTGTGGGTTTTCCCCCGGCTGTCTCCAGTTTCCTTCCACGATGATGTCGCAAATAATTAATTTCCTTCAAGCAAAGTTATTTAACTTTAAACCATCGATTCTGAATAGTTTGAATTATGATATCTCTTCTGTGTATGGCTCGCTAGCAGTTTTGATGTCACTTTTGTGTGTGCATTGTTTAAAGTTGATTGCCGTTCTCTTTTTTACAGCCAAAACTTACACTAGCAAAATGCCGCCGCAATGTTGAAAACTTTCTCGAGGCATGTCGGAAGATAGGCGTCGGCAACGTAAGTACAAAAGTGAAGTTCACACGATGTTGTCATGTTGATGGATGTTGTCATTCATGTCTCATACAAAACTATTATTCAGAAGGTGAAAACTTCACTCCATGGGACATTTGCATCGAATAGAGCCTCATTATTCATGGTTTAGGTTTTAGGGTCAGAGTGCAGTTTATTAAGGTTTGTTCATAATTTTCACAGAGATGACATTGAAACTTTCCAGAGTGAACAGAAGTTCGCACCTCATTTGTCAAATGATCGCTGCTGTGATGTAAGACAGATTACTTTTTGAGGCGTAAAAACTATGAGGAGTGTGACTGTGCCCTAAAGTATGCAGTGTGTAGGTAACTATTTTCTAGTCATAATGTAGAAAGACGTCACATCCTTCAGTGAGAGTTGTAGACATGTCTGGAGATCTCAAATGAAGTCAGTGTTTTTCAGCTTAGGTAAAATATGCATATTTGATGGAATTTACCTAATCTGTCTTGTTTAACGTGTACATGTACTTCGTTAGTGAATGTTTTATTGCCTTGGAATGGCTTAGAATTCAAAAAAATAAAACTTTTATCCTAGGCTTTTTAAATCTGTACGTGAAGTAAAATCTGTCTTTAAAGTAGTTGTTAAGCTTCTTTATGCCAGTTTGACTTTGAGACTTGTTGTGAGCCATTTTAGAGTTCCCACCTAAGTGCAACTTTTTGGCCATGTACAGTGCCCTTCAGGCTTATGGTATTAAAGTAGTTGTTAACCCTCTTTTTGCCAGTTTAACCTTGAAACTTGTTGTGAGCCATTATAGAGGTCCCACCTAAGTGCAACTTTTTGGCCACGTACAGTGCCCTTCAGGCTTATGGTATTAAAGTAGTTGTCAACCCTCTTTTTGCCAGTTTAACCTTGAAACTTGTTGTGAGCCGTTTTAGAGGTCCCACCTAAGTGCAACTTTTTGGCCATGTACAGTGCCCTTCAGGCTGTATGGTATTAAAGTAGTTGTCAACCCTCTTTTTGCCAGTTTAACCTTGAAACTTGTTGTGAGCCATTATAGAGGTCCCACCTAAGTGCAACTTCCTTTTTAAAAGAGGTACCTCAAAGGAGGTAATTTGGTGCAATCATATTGTCTTAGTTATCAGATGGGATGATTGGTTGATGGTTAGTTTCTGTTGTAATTGGCTACATTTTTTATATAAACTCCATGATAATGGTTCACAAAGGTTTGTTTCTTGTGCTCTGCTCACCCAAACCATGTATTGTATGTGGAAATACTCATACTAGTTTGATAGCAGTCAGCAATATTGCTAGTAAAGAAATCTCACTTCAGTGTATTATGCATGCAGGTCATAAGACAAGTGTAACTCCTGAAGCAGCTCCAAATTTGGATAACATTTATGAAGTTTGATCATTGATATATAGTTGTACAAGTTATATGTTATGGTATGTGCTATTAGCTGTGTATGGATTTGTCTTCCTGGATTTGTTCACCGTCGCTCGAGACATTTTTTGTCATAACTGATGTAGTTTTCTTAGCGTGTGAAGGTACCGATACACATACAAATGTCTGTGCATTAGCAGATGTTGGGAAGATTTTCCAGCGTCAGAAGGGGCCATAGTGAACATCAGCACTCATAGGGAGACTATATCTGACTGCTGTGTGACAGTATAACTAACTTCTGACTGGAAAATGGCTGTTGTATGGCTGTCAGGTCTCTGAGGACCAGACTGGCTAATTCTCTTTGGTACAGACACAGTTTGTTTTGGGCTTGTCCTGAGTGCTGCCTGGTTGCTAATTGAACAGGGGAATCATGGTAGCTGTATTGCAGTGCCAGTGTGATATGTGATCAGTAAAATGTCAAACCAGGCTGTGCTAGCCTAGTATTGATGGATGGAATACATGGTATTTACATTTGTGTGTGCAGGTCAAAATCAGCATTTCCAGGTGATGGTTCAGCTCTTTTTTTTTTGTAACATGGAAATTGTTACCACTGCAGTGGTAAATGAAAATGGTACTTGTTACTGCTTTAACAGCGTTCAGCACTGAGAGGTTAGAAAATGACTGGTCAGCTCAGTGTTGGTATAATGTGACTGGGTGGGGTGTCATATTTGGTGTCTTTGGCATGGTGGTGGCAGCGCTTTGGTGGCGTGTATATGTACAGTATACAATATATGTGCATACTCCAAATGACTCCTCATTGTCACATGGCTGAGTAATTGTTAAGTATGATGTAAAACCTCAAGCATACATACATGTACATAAAGGGAAATTGTACATTCCTGTGATCATGTCAGTGTTCATGCTCTGTCCAGTTTCCTCCCACCATAATGCTGGCCGCCGTCGTATAAGTGGACTTATGCTTGAGTATGGCGTAAAACACCAATCAGATAAATAAATCAATGTCCCTGGGCCCTTGATCAAGAACATAAGCTGTCAGTAGGGCCATTAATACTAGACACTGGTCCTTGTCATCTTTAATAAATTTGGAACAAAGATTGGAACATGTTCAGGTTGAGCAAATTTCATTGGAAGATCTGCGAAAGAACCATGCGATGCCTTTCTGAGTGTATCTTGGTTTTATGTGTTTTTTTAATAGCTTATGCAGGATGTTTTTAGCCATGTACAGTGCCCTTGAGGCTGTATTGTGTGCTGGTTAACACATTAACAGGCCGGTGATTTATTCTTAGCACTGTCCCCCCCCACCCCCACCCCCCCTCATAAGCCTGTATCTGCATAACCGACTTCCATTGTAAATGTGAAATACACTAAGGCCAATCAAATGAATGAATAAATTTATAACCTAGGTAGACCTAGCTCAGTTGGTTAGCGTGCTAGTGCAGCATAATGACCCAGGAGCCTCTCGCCAATGCGGTAGCTGTGAGTTCAAGTCCAGCTCATGCTGGCTTCCTCTCCGGCTATACGTGGGAAGGTCTGTCAGCAAACTGTGGATAGTCGTGGGTTTCCCCCGGGCTCTGCCCGGTTTCCACCCAACATAATGCTGGTCGCCATCATATGAGTGAAATATTCAACACCAATCAAATAAATATATAAATAATCTCTTAGACCTATGTATGAATGGAACAAAGGGTGACTCGGAAATACATGAAATATACGAGAGGAAACAGCTAGTGTGGTCATAGTGTATGTGAAGGTAGAGCTTTATATGACTGTTAGAAAATGTCTGAGTATTATATAACTATGACGATTATAGTAGATAAACGACATCTATAAATAAATGGTTTCCTTTACGTGAGCACAGTTGGCTTGTCATGTTTACTGTTTTACAGCTTCACATTACACAGGCTATTTGTTAAGGTAATACCATACTCTGTGATATAGCCAGAGGTATAACGCAGCCTTTAGTCCAGCATAATGAGGACCTGTTCATTCCAAGGCTGATTTGATCTGTAACACACACGCTAATTATGTAACTTGGCATTTGTACGTGAATACAACCAGAATCTTCTAACCTTTACATCTAATAAATATTAAACAAACTGCTCAGTCCTATACGCAGAAAAGCTCAGTTTTTAGCCCACATTTTAATACAAGTGAGAACTTTTTTGTGTACTATAGACATACATCTACATTTGGAGGCCTCCGTGGCCTAGTGGTCAGTGTGGTAGCGCAGCACAGTGACCCTGGAACCTCTCACCCTTGCGTTCACTGTGAGTCTAGCTCATGCTGGCTTTCTCTCAGGCTGCACGTGGTGGCTGGTTTGGTTTCCTCCCACCATAATGCTGGCCGCTGTTCTAGAAGTGAAATATTCTTGAGTACAGTGTAAAATTTCAATCAGACGTAATACGCAGTTTTCAAGGTATGCCATTATGACGACAGAATGACGTCCTGGTGCAAAATGACGTCACCACTTTACGGCACAGTAGGGCTACTTGCCTATCTTTCAACATGGCAGTGATGGTGGTTAGATCAAAGTACTGGCAGAACATTTTTTGCGCAATATTGGGAACGCAAATTCACCCCTGAACACAATTCAGAAGATTGTTCTAGTCCTTTCAGTTAGTTCTCCATATTATATATGCCACCCCATGTTAAAATTACCAGATTGGCCCTACTGTGCCGTAAAGTAACGACGTCACACTGTTGTCGTAACTTCATATCTCAAAACATGCGTATTGTGTGTGAATGATAATATTTTCATACAAGTTACATGGACCCAGGAGCCTCTCACCAATACAGTCGCTGTGAGTTCAAGACCAGCTCTTGGTGGCTTTCTTTCCGGCTATACTTGGGAAGATCTGTCAACAACCTGCTGATGGTCATGGGTTTCCCCCAGGCTATGCCCCCACCATAATGGGTGGTTTTCCCCCACCATAATGCTGGCAGCCGTCATATAAGTGAAGTCAAATACGGCGTAAAACACCAATCAAATAAATAAAATACAAGTTACATGTACCAATGATGTAGTGCTGAAATCAGTTAACATTTAACAGGCAACTTCGACCTGAAGGTTGCAGAGCTAGTAATCAACTCACACATCATTCGTGCATCATAGACTTCTGAAGAGAATAATAATTTTTTAGTACTGCCCCACATGGTGTTTTACTTTCAGCCATGAATTCTCTTCATTGTGGACCTGTGCCATGTTGGCACATGTTCCATTAAGAATAGAATGTAATGCTTTATTTCACCTGCATACGGTGAGGTTAATATGATGGTCTTATCCAATCAGCTGAAGTACATGTATATACCTGTAGTTGATCACTGCTAATATAGAATGATATCTACCATTATCCGCAACACACCAACAGTCTTCATGCATACCCCTGCATTATTAACCAATATAACATACCCGCTTTACATATGTGCATGCTACACATGTATGCTGTATAGATTCTCTGCTGTTATGTGTAAATTTGCTGCTACTACAATTAATTAACTTCAATTTTAACCAACCTATTAACTGATTGGATATTTCTTGTGTTTAATGTTTCAATAGCAGTAATCTTTGTCAGTGTATATAATAGCTTGCTTGTGGAGGTTGTTGTAACATACAGTGTAGCTCTGGTTAGCTTACATTTACAGGAAAGGAAACCATAGTGTGGTGAAGAATTCAAGTAGACTTCATGAAGACTCTTGATGAAAATTCCAGAAGTGTAGAACTTTTAGATGTAAAATTTTAGAAGTGTAAGAAGTGTGTGAAGGAAATTTCTAAAAAAAACAACATTTTGTTGTAAGTATGTGAAAGTGTTCTAATGTAAAATTTAAAAAGTGTAATAAGTCTTATTTGGTGTAAAACTCTGAAAGGGTTAAAACTGTAATTGTATGATGTAAAATTTCAGTAAGGTCTGAAGATGTTTCATAAAAAATTTTGGGAGGAAAAGTAAAAAGAGATAGTGGGTGATTAAAGGAGATTAGAAGATTAAGCTCAAAGCATGGCAGAATTTATTTCAAATGAATATTATTTTTGAAGTTTGACTTAATTGGAGTTACTACTATTACTTACTGAATGAGTACATGTTGTCAGGTATTTGTGTTTAGGGCTGTCTGAATGGCTGTAGCCTGGTTGTGACGTGCTTCCGTTTGGTCTCTCGTTGCAGGAGGCCTTGTGTGCATGTGACGACGTTGTGGAAGCATTACGTCCCTCCCGCGTGGCCCAAACTGTCCGCCATTTAGTCCAATTCCCGCGACTAACCGCTGCCGATTACGCCATTGCCAACCTCTGTCTGCTTCTATTTATAGCCACTTGTGTCTTCCTCTGTGCTAGACCACCTACACTCCACTAACCTCTTAACCAATCAGCTGCCTTTAACCAAGTCACCTGACAGGTCACATGTCTGAGCGAACTAATCAAAGGAAAACTTTCAAGTTTAAGCATATGCAAATGAAGTGTGATTCCCATGAACCCCTGAGGACCAGATTCTATAAACCAGTTGGCTAACAGGTCACATGACTACCCCAACAAATCCAGGAGAGTGGTGCTCACTACAAGCCAACATACGTCTTGAAACTTATCACTGAATGAGAAACTTTGTGACTTGTTGACTGCCGAGTGTTGAAAAACTCTTATGCTGAAAGAAAATGAGACTGAATCTCCTTGCTCAAAGCATGCGTGATATATTATGAATGCAAACTTGATCTAGCCAGTGGATGTTTACCAGCTTTGTATTTTGAACATGTAGCATGTCTAGTGTTTGGCTAAGTTATATCCTCTTGCATGTTTGATTAATATGGATCAATATTCTGTGTGTACACATAGTAGTTACACAAATTCAAGACAAGCCGAAGAGAGTTCAGTCTATATTTGGGTCTTGCGTAACGTGTTGTAAATTATGTCACTTCTCTGGCTTGGCCCTCAGCATAATGAGGTAGTCTCCAAGGACTGGTAATCTAAGTGTCCGTATACTGTGTCAGACTATGTTTGATGCTGTGTTACATGCAAGACTAGGTACAGGGGACTGGCTATAGCTACAAGGAATACTATATTGACATTCCTCAAAATCACACCATAGTGGCTAGCGTGCTAGCGCAGCACAATGACCCAGAGACCTCTTACCTCAGCCACCTCAGACTGGCTTCCTCTCAGGTCGGGAATGTCTTGCAGCAACCTGCGAATGACCGTGGTTTTGTTACATTTCCTTTCCACATAAAGCTGGCTGCTGTTTTTTAAGTGAAATTAGCATAAAACTCCAATCAGAGAAATAATGTATAATGAAATCAAAAGCAAACAGACAAACTAGTTATTATGTATGTGTGGAGTCTACCAGCTGTCAGACAATGTTACAATCATGTTGAGACGGCCATTAGCTGTCATCTTTGGTGGCATTTACACAGGGTATTAGAAATATGCAAGTAATTTGCGTTACCTCAAACATGCATTTATGCTGATAAGAAAAACAGGGTTTTATGTTGATGACTTTGGTATTTGACGTAAATTTACAGCTGAGACATGTCTGCAGATGTGTAGTAGACACACAAAGGCACAGACTAAGGTGTTCTGTGAACATGGTAAAATGTTTGTGATTCATTTCAGGTCATGAAATGGGTAAGCTTTTGATCATATCAGAACACATGTTAACTGTAATGGTCTTATTACATGTAATGTCTCCTGAATGATCCATTAGAAGCAGTTGTATGTGTAGAGCAATGATGTTGCTTCTGACCAACTCCTAACAATACACAGCTTTCAGCAGTGACAATCAGGAAATTCACCCATTTTGAGGCAACGAATGAGCTTCAACTCCATGGGTACAATATTATGTGCTATTCTTCATAAACAGTGCACTTGTACCCATGTACAATTATTTCATTGACAAAAAAGATTGTCATTACCCGTAATTGATTGTATTATCTAATATGTTATGTATTATTTTATCAGAGCAGAATGGGCTCACAAAAATACATTTACGTGTGTATTGTCCATGTTTCTTTGTCTTTGTGGCGTAATAGTGCATGTGAAAAAAGGGAAGGATTGAAGGATTATATTGCGTATATGCACTGTAATTATTTAACCTTTTCGCATGTTTCCAGGGTGTTTACTCAGGAAAATTCGGAAGGCATTATTCTGTGATGACTTATGAAATTATACTTTTCATGAAGCCCTCAAACTGGGTAATCCACCCAATGTAGTTTTGGCTCCAAAGTCAAATTACAAACGTGCATAAATTGCACTGAAATTTGCTTTTTTTTTTATATGCAAAAGGGTTGAGGAATTAGAGTATGTTGAAGAAGTAAGGTGATAGATGTTGGTGTAAGAGGCAGTTGTGTAAGCTGTAATAGATGTAGGTGTGGAAAACCTTTACAGTTCCAATGTGTGAAAGCTTCCTTTAACTGTGCCTGTATGTATTACTGTGTGTGTGTATAAAGGGTTGACTAAGAACTGTACTGTGGACGGCAATTGGGACCATAAAGAAAGTTTTGGGGTACTTCATATCATGAATGAACTGTATGTGTACCTGGAATGAAGGCAAATAAGGGGACTCTATAAGCCCTGTATGCATATACATGTATGCAGGCTGGTGGGCCAGTTTTATGAAATGTGGCGTGACTTATTATATATTACATTATTCAGCGTAGCTTCAGGCCAAATCTGAAATGACCTGCTACCTGTTTCATCGAACCTGCTACCGTTTTCATCCGACCTGCTACCTTTTTCATCCGACCTGCTACCTTTTTCATCCGACCTGGTACATATTTGCAAACACTGATTTCACAGGAGTATGCTTATATTCCCTAAATGCTCATTTGAAGGTGCTTTAATTTCAGTACTTACAGTACTTTTTATTCTCAAAGTTTTGCTGCAGGAAATTTTTTTTTGTAACACTGACAAAAGAGTACTTTTCCAGAGTACTTTTTTCAAAACTGTTTTGAATTGAAAGTTTGAGTTTCAAGCCATTTCGTCTACTTTCGACAGAGTTATGGCCAGTTTTGGTCCGTGACAGTTTTCGGGGCTTTCTTCTTCAAAACACATTCTGTTGAATTGGTCAGGAATTTCCTGTTTTTGGACAATTCTTTCAAATCAGTTCTTCATATTGAATTGAAACTTTTCAGATTAACCTATAGTTTTGTGTCTTTCAATTTATGGCTCTTTCTGTTCTGTTTTGGACACTTGTTTGTAAATAATTTGTCATAATAGAATTGAAACTTGGTACATGGCTACACTATCATAACTTACACAGTTCAAGTTCGAATTTCATGCCATTTGGTTTATTTTCTTTAAAATTATGGCTGCATCTTTTCCCCTGTTTGTGGACTTCTTTTTAAGCAGTTCCAAACGGAACAAAAAGGCTTGAATTGATTGGAACATGAAATTGTATAAGAATGTTTTAATTTTGAAGCTCTGTGTGATCGCTAGACTTATGTGATAGATATATTAATGTGCCCGTAGTTTTGCTCAAGAGGTGCCAAGTTTTAAAAGTGAAGTATATTTTATTTTAAGTTAAGGCATTTGTGACGAGGGAATGTACAGGATAAATTTTTCACCTGAAAAACGTTGCAACAGGTGTAACGTTAAGATGTCCATGTACCAGGAAGTTGTGGTTTTATGACAAGTTAATACCATTTTTCCAATTTTCATGATAGCTGAATCTGTTAAAGGTCTGATAATGCACAGGGAATTTAAATAATTTAAGTTTAATACGTTATTCCTTTGCATGCATAGTACGTGTCATATAAGGTTTGCGAAAATGTAGTTCACACTGAAGCCGTTATAGTACTATAGTATTGTATTATTCATAATAAAATATGTAAATGCGTATTTATAATGTGATTGCTGCATGCTATGCTAGGTGACTGGCATACTGAAGGGAGTATAAAGAGAGGCTGGTGTC
Source organism: Liolophura sinensis (assembly GCF_032854445.1). Taxonomy (NCBI): domain Eukaryota; kingdom Metazoa; phylum Mollusca; class Polyplacophora; order Chitonida; family Chitonidae; genus Liolophura; species Liolophura sinensis. The sequence goes on from NC_088306.1 coordinate 22,191,085, forward strand.
CTGTTGAAATCCTCACATTCCATCAGAACAGTGATGTAATGAATCAAGGGGAAAAGTTATGAAAAATAACAATGAAAACAGAAAAATAAATGAACAGAAAAAGAGCATATGATGACAATAGAGAGAGAACTACTTACAAAGTGTGCTGTATTTATGATATACATAATGATAAATTTATGTCCAATTTGTTTCTAATGATTTTTATGTGATAAAATGTAGTTTGAAGCTGCATTTATATTAATTTTGATGTAAAATTACCTCTGATAACTCCATGCAGACATGTAATACAGTAGCATTGCTGACGTATTAGCTATGGTGAAATGTAACGGCAGACATGCAGCACATTACATTTATCATGTTTGCGGACATTTAGAAGAATTAACTGATCAGCAAATATACCAAGTTATCTGTTACGGATTTACTGTTTTATTTATCTGAAAATGTGGAATTCTTTCCTTGTCGAATTTTTAGTTTATCTGGTTCAGAGAGGACCAGTGAGCATTGCGTCATGTGAAAGGTTCGTACATGTAGGTGAAATGCACTAAAAGTGTGTTTAAAGTCGAACTGCATGTGGGAAAGCTTTGTCAGCAGATTGATTAAGTCAGGTGGTTTTCGCTTAAGGCACTCTGGTTTTCTCCACCCTTAAAACTAATAATCATCGTATTGAGTGAAAAATCTTAGAGTATGGCATTCAACAAATATCATACAGTTAAGTAAAATAGGCTTAAAGCGTTGATGAATGATTGGCTGAAAAGTAAACATACACTGTAAATAAAGATTGTTTTGTTCGGAGCAGTGTACGAATAAGTTCCAGACATTTAACTCGATTGAACGATAATTTAATTGGATTGAACGATAATTGTTCAGTTCGGACAATCACTGTTTTTGTGATTATGTGGCAGATTTACAGCTAGAGCATGAATTAGAAGCCTGTTTTCTTAAAACACTTGCGTGTAGTTAACAGGATATATTCCAACACGGCAAGAGTCAACAGCTGTCAACAAAACAGGCATCCCCCACTGGTCAGGACAGCACTCTACTGTAAATGGTGGAAATGACGTAATTTACCCATTACATAGCTGCACATTTTGCTTGAATCTGAACTGAAAGTTTGTTAACCTGAGAATGGTGTCTGAAGGTTTGGTTTGATGATATTATAGACCTACCAGGGGGAAAATGTTTAAAAGTTCAAGCAACAAAGGTACTTTTTTGTAATACTTATTTGCCTCTAAAAATGCTCTTTTATTAACCATATTTAAAGATACATTTATGAAGCTGGTTTGCTCCACGTCTTCCAAGAATGGAAAAATGAAAACAAAACAAAACAAACAAAAAATAACGGTTACAGTATGTATTCAATCCAAATAGTGAAATGCTTTCTAATTATGTAAATTTGTGCCATTTCATTACTAGGTAAGAAATCATTTACTTTTTTTTTTGTCAAAGAAATTTAGAATTTTAGTCTTGCTTTGTTTACTTTTATGTGTTCTTAATGATCAGATTAAGTGTAGAAGAAAAAAGATGCTTAAACCAATAGTCAAATAAATAAACTGATAGAGTTTGATTTTACAGATAATTGGATTGTAAAATAACATAAAGAAGTTTTATTTTTTCTCTAGGTGTTTATGTTCGTGATATTACCTGAAGCATTTAATATTCCAGTTTATATTTTATCTTGTTAAAAAATAAATTTTAGCCTCTTGTTTATTTATTTTTTTTTTATCTATATTTTTTTACTAATGCCAAAGGTTTTTGGTGAAATCTTATTTTTTTATTTGCATTATGATTCTCAAACTGTTCAAAATACTCAGTGTAATGTTATGTCATGTACGTAGGTACATGTTGAGGTCTGTCATGTTTGATTCTTACTTTCCAGTTTGTTGCATTAATTATTTTTGCATTAATTAGTAATTTATCATGTGAGATAAGAATTTGATTGCATGGGTTATGGAAAAAGAGACCATTGAAAAGCCATGCTTGATAAGATGTTCATGGTATATTTTGTGTGTTTTGGCCACTGTACTTCTAATATAATGCAGAAGGGCATTGCCACAATTCGTTAGAAATATGGAAGATCACTATGCCATGACTATAGAAAGTGCATTTCGCATACCACAATGTGGAAATTGAGAATTTTTTTTTCCAGTACATGTATGTTGAATTTAAAATTGTATATTTTGTTTGTTAAATAATAATTAATTTTTCATTTGAACAACACAAAATACTGAATTCTCAGAGACTTGAGGTTTACAGTAAAACAATATGCATGTACATCTCAGTTTTTAAATGTATACTTTTCAGATGTAGTTGCAGTGTACTTATTGGTCAACAATTTTGTTATGCAAAGTGCAAAAATCTCCAGTTATATATGACGTTCATATAGAACAGGAAAGGCACATGACAACTGCGATGGTGATAAATTTGCCAAATATAACCTGAGTACAAACTTTCGTGGTTTTTCTAGCAAGAAAGATATGAAAGAATTTACGTGGAACAGTAATCCCTTGGATGGGTGAGAGCTCCATAAATGGTTAAATACTTCATTGAAAAGCCACTTTCATTATAGCCTCTGATATTTTAGTATCCACTCTTCTGAATCGTGGATTTGAATGGTGAATTTTGGGTATTAATAATGCTATAGTATTACTATACTGTGCTGTGTTGAAGTCTCAGGCGACAAAGAGCCACACTGTGGTTGTTGCTGTCACAAGCTGTATTGTAGTCCATGGCAACAAATACTAAAGTCTGCTGTGTGCTGTACAGTTGGGCAGTCTTGTTCTGTGTTCAAATTTTAGGCAACGATACTATGCTCATAATTAAATTGGCTAGGTTGAAGTCTCCTGTAAGAAATGTAAATATGTGTAGCTTTTACTCTAGTGTGTTACAGGCAGGCTATGTTGTATTATGTTGAAGTCTCAGGCAACAAAGTACTCTGCCACACACTGTATTGTGCTGTGGTGAAGCTGATGTTGACGTCACAGGCAACAGATAATGATATTCAGTACTCTGTCTCAAACTATATTGGGCTGTGATGAAGTCTCTTGAAAAACAAAATACAAATAGCTACACTCTGATGTGTTTACAGTTTGACAATATTGTGATGTGGTGTAGTCTCAAGCTACGTGCTCAAGGCTAGACTGTGTTTTGGTGAAGTCACAGGTTATATTATTGTTGCAGCCTCAAGCAAGTAACCTGTTCTTTTCATTTTGTTGCAGCCTTTGGCAATAAAGAGCTGCATTGTGCGTTTTTATGTAGTCTTAGGCAACAAAGAACTATTCTGTAGTCTGTTGCACACTAAGGTTGTGTTGTGGTTTGTTGCAGTCTGAGGCAACAGGGGGCTAACTGACTATTCACAAGCGCTTGCAAGATGATCATATGTTATTATATGTATGATTAAATCATGTTACTTTGCTGTATACATGTAGCTGTAAATGGTTTATAAAGGCATATTCCGTGAACTGGTTATGGTTTACAGTAATACCACACTATAGCCACTGTACCAGATAGATGGAGTGTTCATTGTGATATTTTCATTGTGATACCTGAATTCTGTAAAAATTTGTGCATTTATTTCAGTTTCAAGTTTGCATGTATTCTCTGCAACACACAGATTTGTTTTCTTGTACAATCCAAATTCTAAATATAAATACTTGTTATATTGAGCTTTAATGCTTCAGGCTGATAATAAATTTATTGAAAGAACAGGACTGTTGTACCTTGTATTACTTGTGTCTGTTAGTCATTTTATATTGAACCAGAAACTGCATGTCATTGGCTTGGGGTCAATTTCAAGACTTCAGTTCCTTGTTGGTTTTGGAAGTTATCTTAATATTTTTTAAGAATTGTTTTGTGATACCATCTTCCTTTATTCCTGAAGAGTATATGAGACTCAGTACCTGTACTTCACTGACATTTATGTATAAGCTCGCCTTACAAAGCAAGGAGAGGTATTGTGAGAGGGGGATGAGATACTGTCTGTGGCGGTGGCAGTGTCCAATCTGGTTAAAGTTTAGGCCAATCATAAGGTTGCAGTGACCACACATCGTACACAGATAGCTAATCGATAATGATTTACATCAGCAGGGAGAGGTATTGTGAGAGGGGGATGAGATACTGTCTGTGGCGGTGGCAGTGTCCAGTCTGGTTAAAGTTTAGGCCAATCATAAGGTTGCAGTGACCACACATCGTGCACAGATAGCTAATCGATAATGATTTACATCAGCAGGGAGAGGTATTGTGAGAGGGGGATGAGATACTGTCTGTGGCGGTGGCAGTGTCCAGTCTGGTTAAAGTTTTAGGCCAATCATAAGGTTGTAGTGACCACACATCGTACACTGATAGCCAATCGATAATGATTTACATCAGGGATTTGGACCAAGGAAGTCTTTTACCTCATAGCTCAATATATTGTTCAGGTGTTCATAAAGTTGTAGTTGCCTCCCATTGTACATGGATTGCCAAATGCGGTTCACGATTTGTGTATCGAAGACCTCTGTGGTAAAGTTGAGCCCTGACTCCCCAGGGTGGCTTTACCACCACAGTGATTTACAACTCCATAACATACGAAGTCACAGCTTGGCAAGCTTTATTCATACGATAAACAGTCATAGTTGTGACAGTCTAATAATATTGGTATTTCTTGTTGATTTGATGGCAAGATCTTAACACTACATAATTAGATGATAATATCTTTCTTTGACACTGTCAGTCATTCTACTTTTTTTTGGGTTTAGAAGTCAATATTTGAATGTATCACATGACTCGATCATTACCAATCAGACGAGCTATGTTGTTGTGTGAATATGTGTCCGATTCCCAAGATGGAAATCTAATTAAAACACTAAAATAAGTGTCATATAAAGACCATGATTACAACAATGCATTACAATTTGAAATTTTAAAACAATAAGTATTTTACAGTTTGTAAGATTGTAAATTTTTACACACAAGTAAATCATGAAATAGGATAATCACCTGTATTGTTTAGAGTTTTAGCAGAGTGAGGCAACGAAATGTCTTGAAATATTGTGGGGCCTTTAGAGATAAATATAGCTCTCAGAATGAAAAAAAAAATGTTTAACTTTCGGCCATTTATAATTGACACAAAAATGTTAAAATTAATACACTTTTTAAAGTAGCAAAAAATAACAAGAGCATTTGTTTTTTTTCTATATATTTCAGGAACAGATCTGTTCAGCTCACGACATTTTGGAGGAGAAAGGAATCTTACGTCTGGTGATAACTGTGGGCTCATTGGTAGCCATTTCCACCAATCCCAAACAGTCCGCAGTCTGACTAGTGTGGGCGGAGCTGCTAGGGGGCGTGGCCTCCATTATCATCATGTTTGTTCTTTTGGTGACAGCCTCAGAACACATGGGGCTTAATCCTTACTGGTGACCCATGGCAACACAGGTGTAGCGCATTTCTACCTTCAAAGAGTGAAGAGCTTCAAGAAAATATGCTTTCTGACATATTGTACCTCCAAGTGCAAAAGATCTACAAGTTCTACAAAATCTATCTCCCGAGCCTGAAGAGCAACTAGGAAGTTGTACCTCCCAGAACAGAAATTCTACTGGCAAGAGTTCAGACACCACTGTGTCCACTTTGTTAATCAGAAGAGGTGCACTGTACAATTATTTTTGGGGAAAAAATGTGATAATCATGCAAGATTACTTAGAGAAGTTAGTGCATAAAAATCCTGTGCAGTTACCTTTAACTTTGTTTTAGTTTAAAGTTTTGTTTTTGTATGAAATTTGATTTTTCAAGAAAGGTGAGTACTCATTAACTCTAACTACTGTCACAAGATCATATCGGCTGTTCGTAAAATGTGCTCTGATATATAGAGGTATTTCTCAACTCACACACATGTTCACTTGATCAAAATGTTTACTGTAAAAATTATCTGAATGTTGCGAAACTTTCAGAAATGACGCTTGTGTTTTAACCAGTTTGTGAATGCCTCTATTTCTGAAACCGATTTCCTCTGAAACACTCTGGAACTAAGGAGGGGCCAGCATTTTCAGAGACATATGAAAGTCCCGCACAAAAACTGGTTATTGACAATATTATTTATGTATGCGCATAATGTTAAGACGTAATAATGAATGATCCTGGTGACGGACCTTGGATTGGAAGTGTCATTGTTTTGAAAACTGTATTGATAAGGCTTGATATAAAGGTACACAAACCTTTCCTGAAATTGGTGGATTTGTTTGAAAACACAAAATTGGTATTGCTCAGATTTCATCTCTGTTATTGTGAAAGAAGAACCTGGTCGTTAATCTTTCATTGAATGTTACAAAGGTTTCACGCAAAGGTAAGCGAATATTGCCTTTGCGATATTGTTTTCATATGTTTGTACTAAAAAAAACTGGCACACAGAGCAGTTGCCATAAACATTCTTCTTCTTGCTCACAATTAGTCAGATTTTCCAGTGTGTCCATTTAGAATTTGATGCTTAGAGAAAAGCTCATGTTCAAGACGTAGAGTGCGGTATTAAAGACGGACAATTCCTCTTAAGAATGTGAGCATATCTTTGTGGATATTTTGTGCCAGCTTTGGTAGGTGAAAAACTTGTATGCATGCCTTGGTATTTTAATTGTTCACATTCTAACTGGTTGATTTACATGTACTTTATACCTGTACATATATTCACTCTACAGGTGTTGTTTTGTTTAAAATATTTGCTGTCTGTTTTATTATTTCTTTTTTTTTTTAGAATTTTGTTTTGAATTTTCTTATTTTTATGTTTTTCTGAGGATATAATGTTGTTGTATAAACTGTAAATGTTTATTTGTTTTTATTCCTTTTTTGTTTCCTGTTTTTTTGTGGGTTTATTATTTTTTTTTGCTCTCATCTGATTAAATCCGAGTTAGTTTTCGTTATGTTAATTTAAATAAAATCATTTTTTTTTCAGCTCTAAAATTGAGTAACCTTTTTTCTGCCTTTATACTGGTAGATTACAGAGTATCTGTTCTACATTTCCACACACTTTAAAAATGAATTTATTCAGCCTCCTGCTTCAAAATGCAACTTACATGTATGTTAAATTCTTTAGCATAGACATTGTTTATTTTCTCGCTACCTTTCCGCATGTAGCATATGGGCCAACATTATTTTGTAGGATGTTCTAAAACAAACTTACACCACATTTACAGTGTTGAAAACATAGTTCTTAGAAATTCTTTGACAGTGTTTCTTGGAACTTGGTACTTCTCCCTTTTAATTATGTAATTAGCACCAAAAAAGACCTAATGTAAACCTTTTCTTGCACCACATCTAGATACATTTATATTAGAATATGAGGTTTTCTTTGGTTATAATTTTGTGAAAATTGATGAAGTTGAGATTTACAGGTACTCATGTAACTTCACCAAAGAACACTTTTTAAAATGTATGGACATAAGGTGTTGTTCTGATTACCTTGCTAGACACAGAAGTCTTCTACTAGCCACTTTGAAAGGAGTAAATTTTTTCATCAACATCTAAGCTGATTAGAATTCACAGTTTTTCCTGTATAGGCCAAATCACAGTCCTAACTCTCTGTTGATTTCTCAAAATTACCAAGACGTAGGAGATAGCAATGTGTTCAGGACTTCAGGCTTAGGATTACCCCCAGCTGGTTTATGCTGATGTGCTATGTGTGCGACTGGTACTGTGATTTGGCTCATGTCAGACTTATATGTTGCCATGGGATACAGAGGTTATACATGATATGATAATTGCAAAGCACAAAGGAACCACAATATTTAGCAGCCCGCCTTGATATTGAGACACCTTCTTTCATGTGGGTATCACAAAGATGTCTCTCTGTTTCTGGAAAGTTTACCAAAGTGGCGTGAAGTTTTGATCATTCACTCATTTACATGCAAGATGCGGATTAAGACTGCTTATTCAGAGATTTTTGAAAATTAAATCTAAATTTTGGCAGGTGTCATTAAACATTAAACATTAAACTCACCGATACAAGGGTACAAAAACGTATGCAGTGCTTGACCGTAACATAAATGAGGTTTGTATCAGAGGACTAGAGTAATGTTTCATTTGTACATAAAACCATTGTGTCATCAGAAATACCTGCAGTGTTAATAACTAAGATGTACGAAGAAAAAATCATGTCAGCTCAAGAACTGAAGTACTTGATGCATCATGGGGACCTCCATGGCTCAGGTGGTTAGCACGCTAGGGCAGTGTAATGACCCAGGAGCCTCTCACCAATACGGTTGCTGTGAGTTCAAGTCCAGCTCATGCTGGCTTCCTCTCCGGCCATACGTGGGAAGGTCTACAGCAACCAGCGGATGGTTGTGGGTTTCCACCAGGCTCTGCCCGGTTTCCTCCCACCATAATGCTGGCCGCCGTCGTATGAGTGAAATAATCTTGAGTACGGCGTAAAACACCAGTCAAATAAAGAAATGAATTGATGCATCATAACCTGTAACGGTTCGACTGTGTGCTTATAAACAAAATGCTGTGTTTAACGGCCAGTTTCATGGAACTGGCATCGACCTTAAACACTGTCGTATGTTAAATTGTGTTGGAAATGCTACGCAGTATACATATAGATTATTTTGAATAATTATTGTGGATATCTTTCCATGCAGACCATGATTTTAGTAAGCAGTTATTGTATAAACCATTTTAAATGTTTTTACTCGTGTCCAAAAATTCACTGGAAGTAAGCCCTTTGTGTTGTGGTAGTTTCTATATTGGGACTGTTTCGATTAATATATACATGTATTGATGTTGCAAGAAAAGTGTACCATTGCGTTCAATATGTATGAAAGCAGTCGTGTATAGGCGTGTATGGTACCAAGCTAGAGATGTATTGCTATAGTCCGTGTTCCATTGGAGTACTGTGTATCTGGGATGCCTCGTACTTCATACAATACACGTGTTCTATGCATGCTTTATGTTTGTTTGACATGTTAGAATAAGCCAAGGTACTGACACAATTCTTTGTTCGATGCCAGATTTTTGACTACCATTAAGAGTTTTCTTCATGTTGTCTGGATAAAAATGTTTACACATCTAGCAGTTTTTCTTCGTTTCCCTATGCACACTTTCACCTCCACCTTTTCCACCACAAATTTACTCTCCCACCACAAATTTAAACCCCCACTACGCGTGTACAGACGGTATTCTATGTTTCACACCCACACTAGCACAAATTCTCTGACTTTCTTGAAACTAAATTATCCGTGATGTACCAGGAGAAAGGCATGGTTGATTAGAATTTAAATTTCAGTGAAATTGGTTATAAAATTTTGGTCGTCATCACTTTTTTCTAATCCGAATATTAACATCGCCCTGCAATCTGAGACTCTTGCCTTACTTCATTGGTTAATACTCGGTGTATCCATTTTCTTCAAAACTTCTGCAAAGATTGTGATAGTTATCTTTAATACACATGCAAAGGTGGCCGTTTTTGTTACGTTGCAAAACACTTTCAACATTCTTTCACATTCTTTCACAAATCTTTCACATTCTAACAGTACCCATATCTCACTTACGCTTACACAACTTATATTTATACCTACCACCCATTTTAGTTCCAAAAGTTGCTCGCTGATTGCAGCATGTTAGAGAGCATGGGTTTAGCGTTAACAAGTCATGTAAATATGTAAAACTAATTAAAACCCGCAAGAACATAGGTGTATATATAAGTTTATAGTGTGGTTGACCAGTAGGATAACTGTGTACCATATAATATCTGCGCTGTACATTTTAGAGCACGTGTTTATATATTTATTAATAATAATGATTGCATTGAGTGTGAACTGCTGGATTGGCTAGACGATGTGCTTGAACGTAACCCTAGCACCAGTGGTATGTGGATATGAATTTTTCAGAACACTGTTAATTCACGTAAATTCAAATACAATGTATTTTAACCATTATGCAAGCAAATTTTTTTAACCGCTAGTTTAGCATTGTAACTGGTAATACATCAATAACTTTTGTGAAAACTGAAGTGTAACATATGCTCGGTCACACGTGATATATAGATGCATTCGTTTGCATTAGAAACAAAAAAATCATTCTGAAAATTGAAAGAATTAAATACTAGTATCCTGTGACAAGGTGGAGTCGAATATAGATACTGGGTTGCAATTCTTTAAGTAGGCGATAAGGTATAACACTCGGTGAACGAAAGACAATAATTTTCCGAGACTGGTGCTATTATATTTCTTTGTATGAGCTGTACAATCGAAAAATGTAAATAGTTCGCGTGTGCGTGTTTTTTTGTCTGTGCAGGATGACAATACTCAAATACTTTGGTCACGCAGTTTTTCTGCGTGCGTGTCGCAGGCGTTTAATTGCATGGATTTTGACGAAAAAATGTAAATAATTGGTGTATTAAATGTGCGCAGTCCATGGTATAGTTAACGTTCTGATAAGAACATGTTAGTTTTTGTATTTTCGGCTGAGAAAACTACATTGGGTTAATGAGTAGCAGAATTTTTTTTAAAGCCTCAAATAAATAAACGTTTTTCAAGTTTAAAGCTCTTACATTTTTTAAATGCAAGTTTACGAAAGGTTGAGTCTAAGCAGTGCATTATAACCACTGAGTACGGCGTAAAACCCCGATCAAATAAATAAATGGATAAATAAATGTAACCACATGGAAGTATAAAATGGATGTCCCGAAAAGAGATTCGCCACATTGTCTGTCTTAAATATATGGTAAATATTGCTATATCCGCCAGTTACGTGCCGAATGCAAATAAGGAAGCTGAATATCCAATGGTAGTCGACCATGCGCGCGTGGATCTGCCATACCAATACCAGTCACATTATGTTACTTGAATCATCAGTCATTCCATGTATCATGAATTATTCTTGTTTTGCTTGATAGTAGGCACTAGTCTTCGCTTTCATCGTGGCGGAGCATATTGGTTTTGAGCCAACATAAGATATCATATACTGTTCCCTGACAAAGACTTAGATATCCAAAGCTTTAAGCACATTTTTCAGCTTGATTTTACTCTGTCTATTGTATATTAATAAATATCGAAGGATCCATATCTTGGGTGCTATATATAGCCAAATAATTTCTAGATGCTTTATGTATTAAAGGTTCACGTACAACTTTTGATAGTTTCATCTACAACTCCCATTCTTAAAGACGCAAAGGACGCTTATTTTGGGCACAAACTGGTAAACTCAGGACAGTCCTTCTTATCCCATGCGTGGTCAGGTCTCCATGGCAACCATGGTGCTGTGGAAACCTTGCGAAGGGCGTATGTTTACGATCAAACCAATTCGATCCTCCCATCAACCCCGCACACAAATACTCGAGCCAAAATGTGTTGATTGGGACAAGAGACAAAGAAAATGTGGCATCCACCTTTTTTCTTCTTTTTTTAACCGTTTGTTGTAATCACTTACATTTAATATCTAACATTTCCCCCCACCCTCTTCCATCCGATCCCCTAAAATGTGCAATGCAACCAACAAGTTCAACCGTTTGTCACTAAATGTTTGATGTATGCGTATATACAGCCCCTTGAGCAGTACTATATACGTAATTCATGCGATGGAGCATGGTCTTGCCCATATTATTTTTTATGATATTTATGTAAATGTGCATTTCATAATTCATGTTTCATACGAGCTTTTTTTTCTTCTTTACCACCATACAAGCTGTATACATAGGGGTAAAGTAGAACAGATCCACTTTATTATAATAATATATACGTCGGTAGTTGATCTCCGCTGATTTTGAGTATATGTACATTGAAGGCACAGTATATATGCCTGCATGTTGTCTGTTATTTTTGTATAGAATTGCCTTCAATTAGTGTATTACATCCCCATCCCCCATTCCCACCCCCACCTGTTTGTGTTAAGAGTTACCGCCTGTCACAGTGTACCCCACAACCCCGCCCCCATTTTCTTATACATCCCTTGTACATGCCCTCCCTTCATTTGCCATCGGTCAGATTTAGTACGATATGTTTGTTTATTTCTGACCCTGCTGAACGTGTATATTAGCTATATAGCGGCTAAAGTAACAGCTGATGTGTCTGCAATAAAGAAGTACTTCTGGACAGACGTAATTGTGTTTTTCTTTGTAAATTTCCGGATCTTCCGGATCCTGAAGTTCAGTGGATATACTTCCCTTTTAAGCGCCAATATAATCCGTCACACTTGTATATAAAACTAACCAGTTCAATGAGTCAACGAGCGAAAAGTGACCTGAAGTATATGAATGAATTTCACGCATGCTAAGAATTGTTTCTCGAGCAAGTCCAATAACACTGGGACATTAAGGTGATAGGTTCGAATCCAGCTGTTGCGGGTTCCATCAGCTGGAAAACTGTTGTTCACTGTAATTTATTTCAATCGGTCTTCAACACTACTGCCCTGGGGTGACCGAATGGTCAGGTCATCCATCTCTTGTATAGGTGGTCCACGCATATTTAGATTCGAATTGCGGCCTCCGTGGCCAAGGGAATTAGCGTGGCAGCCCGGCGCAATGGCCCAGGAGCTTATCACCAATGCAGTCGGTGAGTTTGAAGTCCAGCTCATGCTGTCTTCCTCTCCAGCCGTAAGTGGGAAGGTCTATGCTGGCCGCCGTCGTGTAAGTAAAATATACTTGAGTACGGCGTAAACGCCAATCAAATAAACAAATAAATTAAATCCGAAGGGGTCCGGCCTATCAGCTGCCAAACTGACAGCTTTGAAACCTCTTCGGCATGGCTCTCAGCAGTTTTAAAAACTCGTTGTTCAAAAATTGTATTAAATGTTAAACCCAGCCTTGGTCTAATACAAAACCAAATGCACCCTAGGGTTTTAACTGCTGATATTCTTTGGAATGACTGGGCCCTGCAGCCCATAGTCTGGGCTGGTTGTTCAAAAGTGTATTAAAAATTAAGCCAGCCTTAATTCTTAACACCAGTTTTGGGTCTAATACAAAAACCAACTGAACCCTAGTCCAGACTAAAGTTAATACATTTTGGAATAACTGAACCCTGCAGCCGATAGTCACAGGTCTTGTACACCTATATCGTTAAATGCCGGTCAGTGCGTCTCAGTACTATTGGTATATCACTGCATTGTTACATCAGATGATAAGCCATACATGTGCGACTAGGTAGATGGTAGACTACCTAGTCCGCTCTCACTGCCTGTCGGGCGCTTGTGACAATAAACGGCTGGCGACGCTCGTGTGGCCGTGTGCGTATTTAACGGAAGTTGGATGACCACATGTCTTTCACCAGTATATTGTGTGCTATCTGCATGTCACATGTGGACAAATCCGTCAGTAATTTGCCAAGGATTGGTGGCTTATCTCGGGTACTGTGGTTTACTGGGTTCATTAAAGTGACCGTGATCGTGTCCAGTGAAAAAAATTCATGAGTATGGCTTTAAACTACTTGCTGACTAACGGTGTCGCAGACTAGCTACACTAAAGGTCTAAATCGAAGGAGAACATAGTGGTACATAGCTTTTGGGCCGCTGTGTTACAGGTGGGAAGGGATTTTGTGAAGACATCATTTTGCTCCATATATTCACGCCTTTGTGATGCTTACGAGACGCTGCAAATAAACAGTACAGTCCATGGGCCAGACATGCTATTGGTACCACCTGAGGTGGTCAAACCTAATTGGTACTAATATGTTTGTAAGATCAGCTTGAAGTAAATTAAGACATGATAGCCTTTCTGCAATGATAGCTTTATCACACAGTTTGAGAAAATCAAAATCACCTTATACGGCGCAAATTACAATAAGGAAAGAAAACGTCAATATATCGTGGACTCTCAGTTAAATATTCGGTTGACTTGTACATTTACAATGTAATATTTGCAAGGTTTTCAGTTAGGTTGATAACAGTTTATCAACAGTTTATACGCCCAGCTGTGTACTTCTTTTGTTGACACCCATTATTACGGCGAGTTAAGGTAGATTAGCTCAGGTAAGTAAACGTGCGTGTCATTTCCTTAGCTGCGATCTACAACTGCAAAGTCAGGGCAAACCTTTGATCAAATTTGTTGACTTTCCATCAAAAATACCGGTAATCGAAAGTTCCGCCAAACATTAATACTCTTTGCAGTGTGTTAATGTCTGCTTTGAAGTTAGACAAAAAAGAGAGGAAAAACACTAAGAAGTGTATGTCAGGCGAAATACGATTTTTTTTTCTTTTCAAATTTTTACAACCGAGTAAATTGCCTTTAAACACTGAGGGGCATTTCCTGACCATATTGTGACCAGATTTTGACAGATGTTAGACTGTTGAACTAATACATTAAAATGCACAGGCATACTTGTTTAAAGTCATGCATTAAATGAATGCATTAAATGAATAGACCTTAAAGCAAATTATTTCTTAATGGACATATCATTCCTTGATGAAGACACGGCTATGCAAATGAAGCAGCCAGGCATAATCCATTGTTTTTGATGATTACTGAATCCTTGATATCGCGAGAAGATTGGGTTCATGGAACATTCTACAACAAGCCGTGGGCATCAGTCAAAAGGACTTAAACATGAACAAGTTTCAAAAACATGAATGATATTTCAGTAACATTCTCACCATGACAAAGACTTGACTGTATTAAGGATGATTTGTAGATTTTCTAGGGATACATCAAATACCCCCAGGACGTTTCAGCAAAAACGTTGTTTAATAGATCCCAAGTTGAAACTGCGCACACAGTAAAGCAGATCGCACTCCGCTATTTGTCCGCTTTTTCAAATTCTAGGCCTACCCAGTGCAGTTAAGAAAAACCACGCGAGATCTGAGAAGACTGACCCGAACGTTTTCAACGATTTTTCAACCACTTTACTACGCGAGAGGAAGAGTGGGTGAGTGTGTGCTTGGGGTTTAACGTCGTGCTTGAAAACTTTTTTCAGCTGTTCTTATGAGGACGAAGGAGTCCTTCGAGTGCATGTATGTGTAATGTGCCTCCTTGTTGCAGGACGGATTTCCACCGCTCTTTTATCTAGTGCTGCTTCACTGAGACGACTTACCGAAGGCAAGTAAGCTACCCAACCTAAGCCATTATACTGATACGGATCAACCAGTCGTTGCACTTTCTCTTTACTGCGAAAAAGCTACAACTTCCCTCTTATAAGGCCTCAAATATGACCCGACCCAGGACTGACCCTGCATCTACCTCTCCCTCAATCTCTAATTCTAGTCAAAGTGGGTTATAGTGTCTTCACTGCTTTGTATATACTGGAATATTTGTAACGATGGTTGTCTGTCAGTGAATGTAAAGTAGCATGCTTTAAGCTCATTGTATTCTGCGTGTAGTCGCATTAATATATGTGGAGAAATAAAGGCCTGCTAATATTTATTTATTTAATTCATTGGTGTTTTACGCCGTACTCAAGAATATTTCATTCATGAGGCGACGACGGCCAGCAGTTATGGTGGGAGGAAAAACGGGCGAAGCCCGGAGTAAACCCAGGACCATCCGCAGGTTGCTGGAAAATAGGCCAGCTAATAGGGGAGCGCAGTTATTACATGTGTCTATATTGGTATGCTTCTATGTTGTTGATGCATCACATAACGTTATTAATCAGAAATTATAGAAAACCATTCAACATCCCAAGAATGATGACATGGACAGAATTCTAATATTTATGAAATGAAGGCCTGTCTTTTTTTTAGGTGTTGGAAGAAGACTTTCTAACATTCAGTTAATTTGACAAAGATTTTAAAATTTCTATTGGATGTAATATAAACAAACCAACACGAAATCATTCTCGCTTAAAATATTTCATCCCTAAACTGAAATAATCAGCTTTGCCTTTGCATTCACGTTTTCAAGGCAAATTCATATCTGGAGAACTGTGGTCAAAACAGTTTGGGCCCGAATCGCAATTGTACGAGAAAAGGTACGCCCAGTAGTTTTGATTAAGCATATTTTTATGTATGAGTTCCAAATTTTTCGTTCCCATGGTAGTGATGCCCAATCCCTATATATGAGGATCAATATGGGCCAAAATCGGGTTTTGCGCTAGAGCCAGTGTTTCACTGACATAGATATGACATATATGGTTGAATTTAATGTGTTTGTAGTGAAGGCGTTGCCACATGTCACAAAGTTGAAGTGCATTTTGACCGGACTGATGGTGGAGGCAGCAGTGGAATCTTACAAACAAAGCCAAGCCATCAACTTCCCGGAATTTCTATTGAATGAATGAATGAATGCTTGGTGTTTAACGTCGTACCTGTACATATATTGTGTTTTTTTGTGGCTTGGGGAGCCCATGCCGCCAAAATGCTGCCGCCATGCATTAAAGTATCATGCCAAAGAAGCCAAACATGACACCCCACACAGTCACATTAAACTGACACCGGACCAACCTGTCCTGTTTCCTTGCTCTAACCTCTCAGTGCTGAGCTCCAAGCGAGGCAGCAGCAAGTACCATTTTTAAAGTCTTCGGTATGACCTCACCCGAGTTTGACCTCGGGTCTTCCGACTTTGAGGCGGGCACTCTAACCATTAGGCCACAAAAGCGTTGAATTTCTATCGAACAGAGCAGTCTCAAGCTCGGGTTTTCAGGTTACATGAAAAGCAGTTCCAACGACCAATTCTTGAGTATTGAACAAGAATGAAAGGGACACATATAATTTGACTTTTCGGAATATTCGTCTTGCGATATGGGCGTCTGCTCAACTGTGAAATCAAGACATTATTGCTCCATAATATACTGGCCGATAAGTGAAATATTCTTGAGTACAACGTAAAACACCTATCAAATAAAATAAATAACAAAGGCGTGAATCAAGAATGGTCTAGCTTATTAATTGTAAGAAAAGGTGAATAATGTTTAAATCACTTTCCGTTTAAAGGATGTCTGACTCAGTCAAGGTATATTGATAAAATATACTTGTTTAATCCATACTGTCATAGACGTGTGATAATATGATATGATGTAGGCCTACGTCTATATGTTGTATTATGGCAAGTGAGTGAGTGACTGCTTGGGGTTTAACGTCGTGCTCAACAATTTTTCAGTCATATGACGACGAAGTAATCCTTAGGGTGTATGTAATGTACCTCCTTGTTGCAGGACGGATTTCCACCGCTCTTTTATCTAGTGCTGCTTCAATGAGACGGCTTACCGAAGGCAAGTCAGACGCCCCGCCCGAGCCATTATACTGATATGGATCAACCACTGGTTGCACTATCCCTTTCATGCTGAACGCCAAGCGAGGAAGTTACAGCTGCCTCTTTTAAAGTCTTAGGTGTGACTCGACCCAGGATTGATTCTGGATCTACTGCTCCCGAAGCGGTGTATTATGGCGAAGAAATCGTGATGCTTAACACTACTGACCTCCAATTTCAAAGTTGGCAATGTTTGTTCACTCTTTCTATGGAAGCCGAACAAGGCTATAACAAAACCACAGCATCAGCTCAAGTACTGGCTGTTATATTGCCTCCTAACCTCTTCCATCTAGTTTCTACTGGTGTCGGAGGCGGGGGACGGCGATTTGTTGTGAAGTCGCGATGATCGACTTATCCGACCTGTATATATAGTTCACAGTTTACGATCTCTGTGTCGGCAACAAACTTTTACCACCTAACTAAATAACTACGTGATAGGGTTTGGTGCCGACATAGAGATCATGAACTGTGAACTGGACCATGATCTAGAGTGGGCGTGTCACTTCAGGGACTTCCTCTTCTGACCGGATTGAACCTGTGCGCCACGAAGACAGAGTGCGACTGAACTACTTCGTCAAAAGTCGGTGAGACGCACTCGTTGTGAACTTTACCCTTTGGCTTGTTGACGCTTCGTACTTCTACACTGGGTTATTTATGCAGCTCACTGATAACTTAAATCTGCCGTAGATTTCTGCTGACAGAATTACCTATATTTATATGTCATAAATTAAAACTTGTCGCATGTATACTACCTAATTCACATGTACGTGTACTATGTTGTTCGTTATTTTGTGTTTTTGTATTATTTGTATTTAAGTTTGACTGCTATGGACTCATACTGGAGGCTTAAAGACTTTAAAATGGTTGCTTCCTGGCTTGAGAGGTTAGAGCAAGGCAATGGGACTGGCTGACCCTCTCTCAGTATAATATGTCCCGGTATACCAGACATGACACCTTATACACTTATACATATCTGTTAATTTTCCAGAAAGCCTGTTGTCTGAGTGATGCTTGAATGTAATCTGATATTGCAACATATTATTCTGTTAAATATGACAGACATATCTTTCAATTAATTCAACATAAAGATATTCTGTTAGACTAATAGTATACATGTATATACTGTTGTGTTATAACAACAGCTGAAAATACATTCTGGCATCATTCACACAACAGCCTTTCTGTCAAAATTAACAGATTAATTGCTTGAGTGTATAGAGTGTCATGTCTGGTGTCTCCGGTATGATATTTTAGTGGCGGCAGTACTTTGGCGGCATGGACTCGCCTGGGAAGACACAGCATATGTACACACGCCTAATGATTCCTGGTCGTCATATGACCGAAAAATTGTTAAGTAAGACCTAAAATCCCAAGCATACGCACATACATACATTGGCCTCGGTTTGTGTTACATATGAAAGGTCCGTTTGCAACGATTGCAAACTGTTAAGCACAAAGCAAGAGCAGAGCTAGATGTATTTAGACGTATAATAGCTGTTTAGATATACATAGTTACCCAACAGCAATTACGTATCTGCTGATATAGTGTTTGACACAGTTTCTTCCCACCATAATGCTGACCGCCCTCGTGTAAGTGCAATAATCGGAGTGCGGTGTAAAACTCCTATTAAATAAATAATAAATAGCATGAAGTCTGGATGAAGATGGATGGCAGAGAAACTACCGATAGTTTTCTATGCATCGGGCATAACACCTGTCATAGACACCTAAAAACACCTCGGAAATTGTAGACTCGGGTTCAGTCCGTTAGGTCCAAGAAATTACAACGTTGCCAGTTTTATTTCTTTCATGCACTCACATTTTGCACGATGAGAAAATTTTCCCACATATACTAAACTGCGCTTATGCAGGCTGTGCAGTTTGTATTCATTCCTGGCTTTGTTAGTCATCAGACTATTTGTGGGCAGACTGGTTACGTAATACTCATATTTTTAATAAAAACAATGATCAGACCAGCTTGGCCCCAAATTGCCAGGCAGAAGATACCCACTAATCAGGAAAAAACAGGTATACTGATCATTAAAGTGTCAATTTATAATTGCAATCTGACCTACTAAAGCGTTATTTCTGTGATTTCTTCGATCACTATATTTTCCTCCATCAACAGATCTGACTACCGTCATATTAGTGGAAAAGCCTGGAGTACGCAGCCACACAAATCAAATAATTAAATTAGACTCTTACACACCAATTAAAATTGGTAGAAGACATGGGATGTCAATTAAAAAGCCTTTAAAATCTGCTAGTCACACGCACTGCTCATATCGTTGTAAATAAGCTTTTGCTGTCCAGGATATGGTATAAGAATTAATGTACATTCTCATTACAGATGTACTGTAGGGAACCAACCAATTTCAGGAGGACCGTAAACAGGTTTGTACTGGTAAATGTAGGTCAATTCACGGTTGTATGTGCAACTGCATTGCCCCGTCGTTTATTTAGAGCGGTAAGTAAGCTTAGTCAGAGCCAAGAAGTTGATTTCAGCGTTTTTGTTTCACGCTACACTGACGTGAGAAGTAGCAGGGTGAAGACCTACAACGTCACGGGTACACGCTGGCATATGAAGATGGCCCCCTTTCGGCAGATTGTACGTTGGCTAACGGGACATTGCGAGGTAAGTCTGATTTACTGTATATTCCAAAACAACTGTATGTATAGTTAGAATGATCTATTTTCACAACTTTAATTTGTCTGGGTTCACATAATTATAAGCGTATCCTTATCAATCCACATTTTCTAAATAATGTGGAGGCCTACATCTTTTAAGGCATTCAATGTCGTACTGACCCCATGGAAAATGCAAGCTTGCTCTCTCTCTCTCTCTCTCTCTCTCTCTCTCTCTCTCTCTCTCTCTCTCTCTCTCTCTCTCTTGCATTTTAGACGTTTAGATGTCTAAATGCGTAGATGTGTAAATATTGATTTCTAACGTGTACTTTTACCTAAATAATCTAAAGATATAGCAATGCTTATAATTAGTCCGATTGGTTTCTGCAATACCTCAGATTTGTCACCGCATGAGGTTGTTACATAGTTTTGTGTAATAACCACTTCGAAAGTTCCGTCAAACACCAAGTGCCGTCTATTATGATCTAATAATCGTAACTATACAACACTAACTGCCGTCTATTATGATCTAATAATTGTGACTATATAAGACTAAGTGCCTTCTATTATTCTCTAATAATAGTAAATATATAAGACTAAGTGCCGTCTATTATTCTCTAATAATCGTAACTGTATAAGACTAAGTGACCTCTGTTATGATCTAATGATCGTGACTATAAAAGACTAAGTGCCGTCTGTTATGATCTAATAATCGTAAATGTATAAGACTAGGTGCCGTCTATTATGATCTAATAATCGTAACTATACAACACTAACTGTCGTCTATTATGATTTAATAATCGTAACTATATAAAACTAAGTGCCGTCCATTATGATCTAATAATCGTAATTATATAAGACTAAGTGCCGTCTATTATTCTCTAATAATCGTACTATATAAGACTAACTGCCGTCTATTATGATCTAATAATCATAACTACGTACCTCTCCAATTCAAAAATGCAGGATGTCGCTATCAACATGTTGCATATAACGGTTCTCCCTTAACTATTTCCCCGTACACAGCATAACGTTCTCTGCACTGCAGAAAGGCATCAGTACTCCTTCAAACGCCTTCATTCTGGATTTCTTATATTCTACATGGACTACCGTAGTACGCCTGTTAGCGGATATGGACATAGCGTTCAGGGCCTGTGGCGATATGAGTCATAGTTGTATATGACTTCCAAAGCGTGACTGATGCCTGAACCAAAACTCGATCTGGAGACTATTGACGGGCTGTGGAGTTTTAGTCTCGATGCTGTAGTCAAATACATTACAAATACGAAATTTGATTCGGAGATCATTCCTACAATATCGACTCTCTTCCATGCATCATTTAAAACTGACTACCGGGTTTATTTACTGTGTATATATTTACTCATTACATATTCATTTGGGAATATAGTGTGTTTTCCGTGGTTTTAGAAATGGGTCTTTATCTACATAAAATGTCCTTTAATGGTCGACGCTAGCGAGAGCTACAATATAATTAAATGCGTACGGCATAAATAGTAAAACCAGAGCAGCGACGACATGTGATAGCTGGCAAATGGTCACACGAAACCCGTGAGATACGGCCTCTTGCCAATTACATCAGCCTCGGTTCTGTTGTAACTGTTCATGTAAATGCATAAATAGTAGCAATTTACACACCCCATAGCACCATGGCTTGAGCAGAATTGGGTAAAAAATGAAGTGATGTTAATTGCAATTTATTAGACGTCACTGGTCTAGAATTACTCAATACTCTGTGTTGTAATCACATTTAAAACAGAATCACATTTAAAACAGAATCACATTTAAAAATGCAAAGGGATTCCATTGTTTTAATGTGATTTAATAAGACTGTCGGACTTCACGGTAAGATACACACAGTACTACACAATTTTAACCCTTGTGGTTCTGTACAGCAGCTGCAGTTTTACGATCAACTTGAACGAAACTTAATGAATCAATTTTCTTGGCCTGGTGCATCACCCCGGCTTTCCTCCTATATATCAGCTTCTCAAATGGAGCCACAAAAGAGACAACGTCATTGTGATAAAATGTTATAAGATGGCTTACAGTTGTATTGATGAAAGCAGGTCCGCGCAAGGCCACCGCTGGTGTGCCCACGCGTGTTCCACAGGCTCCAAGGTCAAGCTTGTCTAGTGGTGGCAATGATGCAAAGCGAGCTTTGAGAGCGGCACATGCGCTGTAAGGAGTATGGGGGCTAAGCCTAAACAATCCTATGTGCACCCCACAGGCTCCAAAGTTCAAGCTTGTCTAGTGGTGGCAGTGATGTAAAGCGAGCATTGAGATCTGCACAGGTGGTGTAAGGAGTATGGGGGCTAAGCCTAAACAATCTTATGTGCATTCCACAGGCTCCAAAGTTCAAGCTAGTCTAGTGGTGGCAATGATGTAAAGCGAGCTTTGAGAGCAGCACATGCGCTGTAAGGAGTAGGACCAGATGAACCGATTTTTTTTTATATTTTAACGTCATGCTCTCTCTTCCAGAGTTTCGGCCGACCATGTAAAGCGGGAAATACACGAGATCTGAGAAAACATACACGGATGTTTTCAAACACTCCCCGCCTGTACCAGAAGTTTGGCCAGACATCGTCAAAATCTCGCCAACATTCGGTTGGTGTGATCGGCGCAGGCAGAATTGCTTCAAGTGTCCACATACCGAATATTCTAAACAATCACCGGCTACAGCTGCGCTGGATTGTGGAGAACAACCCGGAAGCGATAAAGCCTTTACAGGACAAGTTGTACCTCGATATCCCATTCTATACCTCAGATCATACAAAATCTCTCCTGGATGACCCAAGGTATACATTGTTCAAGTTTTGGCGTTTACTGGCAATACAGCTTGGTTTAATCTGATTATTCTCACTTTCTGTTACGGTATTAAACAACCACATCCTGATGGCATGTGCTGGGCATTACTTAATTCTTCAGCCTCGTACATTGGCGTTATGGAGTGAGTTAGTGCGGATTAACGTGGTACTTAACAATTTTTCTGTCATATGGCGACGAAGGAGTCCTTCAAATGCATGTACGTGTAATGGGCCTCCTTGTTGCAGGACGGATTTCCACCGCTCTTTTATCAAGTCACTGAGACGACTTACCGAAGGCAAGTAAGTTGCCCTGCCCGAGCCATTATACTGATATGGGTCAACCGGTCATTGCACTATCCTCTTCATGCTGAACGCCAAGCGAGGAAGTTACAACTTCCTCTTTTAAAGTCTTATGTGTGACCCGAACCAGAAATGACCCTGGATCTACAGCCCCCGAAGCGGACGCTCTACCAACTGTGCTGTCGTGGCCGGTCATTGGCGTTATGGATGCAGAAGTTTCCACAGCCTTGTACCTTGCCACTTTGCATATGTACAGTTCTTATCTTGCAGTATGTTGATTTGTTTGCAGGGAGGTGTAACTTGTAATACGTTTCGACGCCTTAGCTTGAAGAGTTTTTCACTAATACTACTTACTTTTATTGTATATGTTGTCTACTTCCTATGTAGACCGCATGTTAAAGGCAAAGACAACACTAAAATGAAGTATGCATCAGATGAAAGACAATTAAAACAGGAAAAATAACTGGATTTATTTTTTTTTACAATTTGTTTGACCTAGTAAAATGCATTTGAATATTTTATTCTATGGCGGCCTTTTTTCACCACAATGCTACCAGTGATGCCACACAAGGGTTTTGCTACTTAGACTGCTACATTACATCATTTAAAATGCATATACATGTATATCTATGAATGCATTCGTTGATTTGACCTTGAAACAAATTATTTCAGGCAGAAAGTATAATTGATACTTTCTGGGTCACAACAGACTATCGTAGAATCTGATCTTTTAACAAAATTTTACTTGGGTAGAAAACTTCTAAAAAGAGTAAATCCAACTATTTTCCTGGACAGTTTTTAACGGGTCTTTCATCTGATATATACTTCAATCTAGAGTGGTCTTTACGGAACGGAAGAGGACTAAATTGATGAGGCAGATCACTGTATGAAACTTCAGGATATCCTTTATGCCGACCACTGTTTTGTTGTAGCCTCTCAGCTGTGTTTATCTTCACCCCAACACCGACTCACTATGATATCATCTTGTCTTCTCTTCACAAAGGTATGCAAGTTAAAAACATTAAATAGATGTTGACATAAAAGATAGAATGTAGAAATCCATTGTCTTCATATGACTCCTTCATAATTATTTACTTTCTTACCCGTTCATATATGTGCCTCCTACGGGTTTACGTGTCCTGGTGGTTAGTGTGCTGGCGCAGCACACTGACTCAAAAGTCTCTCACCACTTTTATCATTGTGAGTGCAAGCCCTTGTCCTGAGATCACAAAGCGATCTTAGACTTAAGTCAAAAATTCAAATCACGTAAAATTTTATTATTTCCTATGTAACATTGTCAAAATATTGCTTGACAATGTAAAATCTGGGTAAGTTATTATGAAACAAATTTCTGCTAAAACAACGAAAATGAGCATACCAAATTCAATGACCGAAATTTTGACTTCTAAGTGTAAGGCAGTTTCAGATGCGGGCTTACAGATGCGCAGCAACCTGCGGATGGTCGAGTGTTCCCAAGGCTCTGCCTGGTTTCCTTCGACCATAATGACGCTGGCCGTCGTCGTATGAGTGAAATAGGCTATATTTAAGCATGGTGTAAAACTCAAATAAAAAAATAAATAAATGCGTGTGCTTTTAGTCACACTCGCTTAGTTCGTTCCAAAGTACGTATAAAATAAATTTTTATAAAAATCAGTGGATCGAAATGTATTGATATATTTGATTTGTAGTCTTTATACTTAAGAATGTCTCACCTTTAGGACAGCGATCGGGTTTATGGAAGTAGGAAACCTGAATGTTTGACGCACTTTCCCACGAGTGATGAACATACGACTGCACGAATGTTCCCACAATTATTGTTAACGACACCGACGAACAATAAAAGCTGGAGAAAACTAAAAATTCACTGTCCAAAAATAGAAGACGCGAGACTAGCACCTGATCACTGATCCACATCTCTCGGCAATTCAGACAAAATAATTGTAAGCTGTGGAAGCAATAGCAGGACATCTTCAGCGCCTCGCGACCCGACGACGGTGCGAATTGTACCGTTCTTGGGCTTCTGGTCTCGAGCCGTGAAGCACCAGGTATGAGGTGAGGAGACGAGGACGGTGCCAATTGTGATCGACCCGTAACACGAGAGCGGTACCATTCGCACGCGACTGGCGCGAGGCGCGAGGCGCGGGACGAGACATCCCCATTAATAGGTTTCCATAGTAAACTCATATGCACAGTTATTATGACTTAGGCTAAACATAAAACATCGAAAATATATTTCTTAGGTAAAGCCGTGTTTACGGAGAAACCGACGGCGGAGAAACTGACGGAGATCTCCACACTTTACGACACAGCGGCGAGGCTAGAGCTCCCCTTGCTGACCGGATATATGAGGTGACAGCATTGATTATGTCCATGTTACGCTGAGATGTATTTCACAAAGTCAGATCTGAGAAATGAAGAATTTTGTCCTCTGAGTTCATACATTGGAATACTTAACAAGTTGCTAAGAAAGATGAATATAAAAAGTTGAATACCTTGGACCATGAACTTCATGTAAATATCAAAGTTGGTTTTTAATTTTTTACTTAACTAAAAATGGCTTTGTGGAATGGGCCCGAAATCTTGAGTATTTATTTATTTATTTATTAAAATGAAAATACTTATGAATATTTCAATTATACAACGGCGGTCAATATTAATATATGGTGGGAAGAGCAGGGGCAAACCCACGGTCATCCACAGATTACTGGCGGATCTTCTCACGTACGACCAAAGAGGAACAGGTCTTAAATAACTAAATATATATGTATACAAAGTCCTGTTATTCACAAAAATGATTTTGACTTAAATACTGGTCGTACGAAGACCCCGTTTTCGACAGCAAACATTTTCTCGTTTGAATAATACATGTATGTATTCATAGACAAGGAAGTAGATTTTGTGAACATTTTAGAGGCAAAGGCAATGTTGTGTTTAAAAAAACAAAGACAGAAAACCTCATATTTCCAATATGTATAGGACAACACCTGTCAATGTACCAAAAACGTCATAACTCCAAGATGTATAGGACAACACCTGTTAATGTACCAATACTTAAATGTTCATATCAAGTAAAAGCGAATATATATTCGTAGTAGACTGTTTATTCTGCCTTTTGGTATTGTTTATCGATGGTAGGTCATATCTGGCTCAGTTGTGGAAACTTTCTTGTTATACTGCAGCCTTCAGCCCCTTATCCACGAGGTTCTTCTCCACCAATCATTTGAGAGTTGACTGATGGTCATTACAATCTCATTACAACCTCATTACATATGATATATACATAATGTTTTCTTTATTGCTTTTAGACGTTTTGATGCAGCGTTTCAAGACATCTACGACATGTTAGTACAAGGTCAGTTAGGGAAACTTCACATTTGCAAGGTCACATCACGGGACTCGCCCAAACCGTCATATGAACTCCTGAGAACTATGGGTGAGTCACACTCTCTCCACGACAGACCATTCGAATCTATCGGCCAGATGTTGAAAGACACTTGGTTTTGTAACACAAGTGAAAATTGACGTAATCCCGGGTCCCGTAATCCCAATCAACAAAAACGTGAGAGAAAAATACCTTGGTAAACGAGTATAGTAGTTTTTTTCATTAACATTCACATAACTTACACAAATACAGGTTGTCAACGGCCGATTCTTACATTTCCAAAGGAGTAAACCATAATGCAGTAAACCTGGCGCCATCGCTCGCCCAAAAGTGGACCATAAATAGAGTCGATCTCTATCAACGAATTTGGTTAACATTTGGCCCGTATTTGCCCCCACCCCTCCCCCCTATCTTCGTTTATTCACAGTAACTTTATAACAACAACATGTTACGGTTTCCAGCGGCCTTTCTTCATTATGTTAATTAACAATCTTTATCACATTTGCGAACTGTTTCAGCAGAGGTACAGGTAGTAGCATGATCATATGTAGGTGAGACAAAGCGACACTCCGGCCAGCTATCTGCTCGCATGGAAGAGCGTTTGTTCAATTTTGATTAGCCTAGCGAGTGAATACCGCGTAAACGCGGTTAAAGAGGGGTAGACCTGATGTCCAGGCCTGGTGTAGTCAACCAGGCGTTCAAGTGAGGCAGCAGTCTACACACATGGGCATTGATGTGTTGTTTTGTTGTTGTTGTTCACAAGAAGATACCCTCTACCGTGATACTACTGAAACAATGCTCTAGGTGACGCTTAACCCAAAGCAGTAAAGAGATAAATCCAGGTTCAACAAAGCATCATTACCTTTGTTGTTTAACTTCACTCTTAAAGTAAGAAAGAGTCTCTTTGAAAACTTTTCTTTTGTTTACAAAAATGTCAATCAAAATTGTTTAAATTGTTTTTCTCACAGGTTATAGAAGGTTTTCTGTCTATAATTCATCTCACAGATCGAACGGGATGTAACATACTGAGTGACATGGCTGTGCACGACTTTGATTTCATGTCCTGGATCATGCAAGGCACAGCTCCTGAATCCATCTATGTCGTCACGCATGCGCACGACCCCATCATGGCGGAAATAGGTCAGCCTGACGTCAGCAGCGTCATCATGAAGTACCCGGATGGTTCGGTTGCCATTCTGGACTCCAGTCGGGAATCTTGTTATGGTTACGACAACAGAGTTGAGGTGAGCCTGTTAAGCTATAGACATTTTTCTCACCGTTTGTAAACTCAAAGTAAGTTCACACAATCATCGAAATATGCTAAAGAAGGCGTCTAGAACTCGGTATACACAGAAGCTTAAAAGAAGACAAATAATTTAACTTTAGTTATTTCAGAAGAGGGGTGGAAACGGACCAAAATGACAACAGATATTTTCTTCCGACGTAACCCCATAAATCAACTTTTAAATTTAAAATTCTTATATGCCATGTTGGAGAAACCGGAAACACTATGGCGCGTCCCTCATGCCTCTTGATCCTGGCTAAAAGGCAAAAATGGTTCGATGACGTTAAAATTGACTTTAGAATGACTAAGTTTACTTTGAACTAAGATGTTGATTATGCAACATGACAAAGGTAAAAAAAGATCTATACTGATTTCATTCATTCGTCTAGATCATTCCTTGCGTCTTTTCAACGTTCATGGAAAATATTGACTGTTCCTCTTTGTATGATTCGGTCCTGATTTGGTACTTTATATACTTTCTCTACTTGATCTGGGGAGTTTAATTTCATTGGTTGGTTATATACGAAGGTCTGTTTGGATGCATGCACATTTGGTCTAGTGTTGTCTTTTCTTTAAAGACGGGACTCAACACAACTCACTCGATCGTGCGCAACTGGTCTCGTTTGTCCATGACCATCTAACTTCAGGATTGAACTGCACACACGTGATGAGCTCAGCTGAGTCGCGTACGTTGTTATTCCGCATCAACCAGAACTTACAACCCGACGAAACGGTTGAATGGAGTGGAATTGGTTCTGAAGCTGTCGTATATGCCGAGCTTAAAACTTACCTGGATACGGCGCGAGGAGGAACCCGTCATAACTTTCGTATATTCACTCAACTCAGTGCGATGAGTTGAGCTAAGTTGAGATGCTCCAAGCTCTCCTGAATTCTGGGCATAAGAACATATGTTTTCCCTCTCTTGTTTTTTATTACAATGGGAAAGACAATGAACTTGATGCTGTCTTTTGAGAAAAGTTTTCGTCCTGTGATTAACAATTTTTTTCTTATTCTTTTCTGGGCAAAATTTTAATAATAATAAAAAACAACCTTTCCAAGAGAAACACATTCATAGTTTCAATTTTATATACACTTCAACTGGGTCTATTATGCTGTTGAGTAACTCACATGCGCTCGGGCTTTTAATGAATCGGCCGAGATTTCTGTTTTCAGCTGTTCGGATCTCATGGTATGGCCACACTGGAGAACCCTCGGCAGAGTTTCGCCACCAAGAACTTTGACATCGGCGCCCTGCAAAAGCCCCTGATGCATTCTTTCCCTCAGAGATACCGAGAAGCCTACCAGAATGAAATTGATCATTTTGTTGATTGCATGGAAGGTAAGTAAATTGGGTTCATGTACATATTTGGTGAGGGTCATAGCCGTGATGACCTCTTCGGTGGCCTAATGGTTAAAACCTCCTCCTAGAAATCGGGAGACCGGGGTTCAATCCCGGGGCACGTCATACCAAAGCCTTTAAAATGGTTGTTGCTGCCTCGCTTGGCGCTAAGCACAGAGAGGTTCAAGCAAGGAAACAACATTATTTGGCCTGGTGTCAGTATAATGTGATTGAGTGGGGTGTTCTGTCTGGTGTCTTCGGCATGATACTTCGTTTGCGTCAGCACTTTGTCGGCAAGGACCCGCCCTGCCACAAGAAGGCACTGTATATAGACAAACCTAATGACTCCTCATCGTCATATGACTGAAAAACTGTTAAGTACGACGTTAAACCCCAAGCATTTATT
Source organism: Liolophura sinensis (assembly GCF_032854445.1). Lineage (NCBI taxonomy): Eukaryota > Metazoa > Mollusca > Polyplacophora > Chitonida > Chitonidae > Liolophura > Liolophura sinensis. The sequence goes on from NC_088306.1 coordinate 22,220,375, forward strand.
CATTCATAGCCGAGATGCTTGTCTTTCCATTGCTAAGATACATGGGTTGGTTCAACACCAGCCCCGGACAGCAAATATCCGTGATTCGCGTTAAGCTTTGATGGAAAACGAAAGCTTGATGGTTTGAACTCAGCATAAAAGTTGAGATTACCTCAGAAAACATTTGCAATAGTCTGGCTGTTTTTTGGATTACTGGGATTGCTCGTAGTCTTGCATTTGTATTGTAAGACCACCGAATACAAACGTAACAGCCACAGCAGGATGACAGGATTGCAAACTTAAAACTACAAGACCAACGAATGTCGCCTTGGTTTCATTGGTTTCAACAAATTGCTTATAATAAAACTGAATTAAGTGGGAGCGGATATATATATATATATATATATATATATATATATATATATATATATATATATATATATATATATATATATATATATATATATATATACAACTTGCTCGTTATGGTTAGGTCGTCTAATAAATCGTAATCGGGGGCCCTCGTGGCTTAGTCGGTTAGCGCGCTAACGCAGCGTAATGACCCAGGAGCCTCTCACCAATGCGGTCGCTGTGAGTTCAAGTCCAGCTCATGTTGGCTTCCTCTCCGGCTGTAAGTGGGAAGGTCTATCAGCAACCTGCGGATGATCGTGGGTGCTGGCCGCCGTCGTATAAGTGAAATATTCTTGAGTACGCCGTAAAACACCAATCAAATAAATAAATAAATGAATCGTAATCAGTATGTCTATATTTGTTTTAATTCTGCTTAAGCCATCGTAGTAGGGAGCGTGTATTTATTTATTTATTTGATTGGTATTTTACCCCGTACTCAAGAATATTTCACTTATACGACGGCGACCAGCATTGTGGTGGGAGGAAGCCGGGTAGAGCCCGGGGGAAACCCAGGACCGGTTGCTGGCAGACCTTCCCACATACGAGGGAGCGTGTAAGCTGCTATACTATTTAAGCATTTAAATGAAGAGTTAGAATAAAACTCTAATGATGGGAATTTACGAGAGGCCGGTTATCACCTGTTACGTGTGAGCATTTGCCAACTTTTGTTATGGCTGTTCTGGTTTTACTCTCCTTCCTGTAGTCTTTTTTTATTAATCACATGTTGTGTAAAACAATTCAGTCTAATATGCAATATTTTTTTTGGCAATGGGCGTATTTGTTGTCACGAATCATTAGCATCAGGGATGGAAACGAAAGGCGTATTGGAATCACTCTCCTCGTCTTGATCCCGTACAAGAACGAGGTTTCGAAAATTTAAGACGATATCTCTGTTCGCGAACGAGATTTTCCCTCCCCATTTCTCCCGGGTTGGAAAGGGGTTTAGAAAGAAAGATATTGATGTAAAGCGTTCTCCGTGCTCTTTTTGCAGTCGTTTGCATTCGTTTCAGAAGATACAAACACAGTGCACTGGGCTTACACATTAATTTTGGTTGGAATACAGCTCAAGGCAGTAACTATAAGTCTCCATGTAGGCAGTGTTATCACCGGTCTCAAGATGTATTCGTGTAGTCTGGTTCACGGATGTTGAATCAAGGGGGATAACTCAGGTGGCACAATCTGGCATAATCAATAAAACTGTCGTTTTAATAGGTGGGAATTATTTCCTGTCGTTTTCAATGTGGTCTTTCGCATTACTGAATAATTTTTCATTTATATAAAGGTGTTAAGTTTTTAATTGAAAGAAATCATAATGCCCGAGATAAACCACCGAGAATTGGCGCTTAATGACGAACTCCCACGTGTGACGTACACACATGTACAGTATAATGGTGGCGAAACTAGTGATCTTCAACGAACGCACGAAGAATATTGCTATGGATTAAATGGTAAAACGTTGTTCCATTATTTCTGTAGGTAAGGCATCTCCACGTGTCACAAAAGAGGACTGCGTTTTGACCGGACTGATGGTGGAGGCAGCAGTGGAATCTTACAAACAAAACCAAGCCATCAACTTCCCGGAATTTCTATCAAACAGAGCAACATTGATATCTCGTCATCAGGTGGCGTAAACAGCTGGGCTACCTCCCCTTGTTCATATCGCCATGCCGAACGCTTCCAAGAGGTTATTCTCACGTGAGACGTTCCCCAGAACCTTAAGGCGCTGCACAGCATTTTGCGGTTTTTATTCTTCGAAATAATATGTTTTTATTTAATTTGAATTAAGGAATGGAGAATTCCAGTAAACCTAGCTGCAGATAACCTGTTCGACATAGAGACATTCATCTTAAACTTGTTTGACCTGCATGGATATTCATCTTGAACTATAGGTGTTTGACATGCAGGGATGTTCATCTTAAGCTGTATGTGTTTGATCAGCAGGCATTTTTATGGGTCTTATAGTTAGAATCGCCAAAGGCCCATTATAGAGGCATGCAAAAAAAAAAAAAAAAATTGCCGGAAGTAGTTTCACCCAAGTACGCCGTTTTAGTGCGCTTAACGAAATAGACCGTGTGTTGTGGTCAAATATTAGCTTCTTTGCGTGATGTTTTCTTCGTTGTTTTCTTGGGATTTATATGTAATGATTATGCAGTGAATAGAAATTGTAATTGCGTTTGGAGTCGTGCTTTCATTTATTATCCTTTTAATTTACGTCGCGAAAGGTTATCGAATGCGCTTGCGCTGTTTTGAAGGTCGTGACGGTAAATGTCAAATAGGCCTCCTGGTACCTTGACTGGCTGTGGTAGCGTACGTAGCGAAAAAAATTTACATAATCTTGTAAAGTTACCTACATGGGTATATTTAAAAGTTATCAGACGGCAGATATGCCCTTTGACCTTGACCCCTTGGGTCCCTGCCCACTAGTTGATCTCCCCAACCACGTGAATGCCAACATACTTATTATGCTTTTTCATGGAATTTTGTGGAATGGGCTCTTAATTACATTTGCTGTGTGATGAACATTCGGATATAATTCTGAAGAAGATCGAAAAAGGTTGGGCAGATTAGCTAGTTGCGAGTGTGTGTGTTTTTTATACTCATTTGGATGTTCACAGCGTTGGCCAGTCGTGGGCCTCGTGGGTATTATGTTGGGCCTCGTGGGTACTCTGTCCAGTAGGCGATCTCTTTTGTCTACGTGATGGCACCAAGTCATTATGCAATTAAAGGTTTACCAGCACCCGCAATTGCTGAGAAGTACGTACAATGTAAGTGTTGGGAGATTTGATTGTTAAAGTTTACATGAACAGTTGTCCATAAATTAATAGATATCGCAAACTAACATTGTTTATATTAGTCATAACTTCGAAAGCCTTAGTTTTTGACTCGTGCGTGTGGCCATAGTCTTGATGAACTCAGTGTTCAAATTTGAAACAGACTTGTTCAAGATTGCGGATAGCCCTCGAACTCGAGAAGACATGCACAGTTCTGTATTTGAAGTTTCATACATTTAAATGATTTACCATGCTGACGGATGACGATTTGTTTTAAAAACCGAGAAATACTGTACTGTTTTCCTTCCTTGTCATAATTTTGAAAGAACATTTTTTTTTAATTTCTCTTGCGAATCTTCTCTGGTGGTTATGTCCCTTGATGTAAGTGTTGCAATCAGTGAACCAGAGGTTGAAACCAGTGAGCTGTTGCTAGGAAAAAAAAATTGTAGATGTTTTTTTTTATGTTCTTGATGACGAGGAGTTAAAAGAATAGCAATAGACCCACTTCACAGCCATTGAGCTCTAGCTAACGTATTTAAGCTGCAGATATTTGAACAGAACGCACGTTCAGCTTAAGGTGCAGGTGCTTGAGTTGTATGGGTATACAGCATAAGCTGTATTTGTTTCACCTGCAGGTTATTTCACCTGCATGGACATTCATCTTCAGCTGTAGATGTTTATTCATTGCACAGATAGACAGCCTAAGCTAATGGGATTTGACCCCAGCTTATTGGTGCTCCCAGCTAACGGGTGACCCCAGCTTATTGGTGCTCCCAGTTTACGGGTGGTCCCAACTTACATGTAACCCCAACTTACGAGTGACCCCAGCTTACTGATGACCCAAACTTACGGTGAGCTCAGCTTTAGGGTTACCCCAGCTTATTGGTGACCCAAGATTACGGGTGACCCCGGCTTATGGGTGACCCCGGTTTATTGATGACCTAAGCGCATGGTGACCTCAGCTTACAGGTGACCCCAGTTTGCAGGTGAGCCCAACTTACTACAACCTCAGCTTACTGATAACCCCAGCTTCCTTTTGATGCAGTTAACTGATGTCCCCAAGTTACAGATGAACACAGCTAACTGACGAAACGAGCTAACGGGTGACACCCTATTTGGTGATCCCAGCTTACGGGTGAACATATATGATATGTATTAAGAGGCACGTGATCTCAGGGAAAAGTGAGTTGAAATAAGTCAAACATAGTTCTTTGTGAAGGATGTATATTACGGATGGACTGCTGATATTGCTTGATAGTAGTATGTTTACAGCATGGGATCGTTGCTAATTAATCAAAAAGCTCAAGTGCTGTGAAAATAAGAATTTCAGGGGAAGACACAATTTCATGTTTCTACCAGCTTCAACCGACTGTGCCGCGGATATTATAAAGTTGCATAATTTGTGTCCGACATTGCCCTAAACAGCCGCATATTTAATGACCATTTATTAATTTATATAATAATTAATATTGGTAGGAAGGTCTGTCAGCAACCTGAGGATGATCGTGTATTCCCCAGGGTTTCCTCCCACCACTATGATCGCAGCCGTTGTATGGGTAAAATATTCTTGAGTACGGCGTATGACACCAACGAAATAAATAAAAGAAATAAATAATTATGTTAGGGCCGTACAAAAGAGTATTTTAATTCTACAACGGCGGTGAGAGCATTTGTGGTGAACATGACATGGGAAGGGCAGAACACGGACCAAAGCATTATTTATTTAATCATTTGTTCATTATAACGTCATACTCCCGAATTTTTCACTTATACGATGACGGTCTGTTTAATGGATGAACCAAAACACCTGGGGTAAGCCACCGACATACAGATACGCATTCCATATTGTGATAGAAGACAAGAGGTCTTCAGCAAACCACATCAATCGCCCGGTAAGGGCTGGTGAATTAACAAATGCTTTGTCCAAGGCCGGGTTCGAACCGGCACAGCCCCTAACCTATCGCCTTAACCACTCCACCACGGCCCACTCGCGTGTATTTATATAATTTTCTGTTTAACTATATGATTTGTGTTTTACGCTGTACTCAAGATATTTCACTTATTTACATCTATATATCTAGTAGGCCTATGTTTTTCTTATATGACAGCAGTCAAGATTATAGGTGGCAGAGACCTACCAGCAAACTACGGATGGTCGTGAGCATTCCCCGGGCTCTGCCCGGTTTCCTCTCGTATAATGTATGTATTCCTCCCCATAATGCTGGCCGCCGTCGTATAAGTGAAATATTCTTGAGTACGGCGAAAAACACCAATCAAATAAATAAATAAAATAAATCCAAGGTGGCGGATATGATCTCAAGGAACGGAAAGAAAGCATTATTTATTTATTTATCTGATATCTTTTACGATACAAATACGATAGCGGTCAGTAATGTGGGTGGTAGAAACCGGATTGCTCGGGGTAAACTACCAACCTTTGTCAAGTTACTGACAGACCTGCGCACAGTATTACAACTGAGAAGAATATTCATGAGGTTGCCTTTTCGTTGAAGTCATTTTTATGCAAATCTTTGTACCCACTATACCCTGACACGAGAGCCAAGAGTACTTCTGCCATTTTCCAAGCACTTAAATTTGTCAAGTTCAACTCAAAATCGATACACTGACACACACTGAAAACACAGCGCAAACATAGAAGTTGGTGAATTCTTTTAAATATAAGGTTTTAAAGATATGAGACAAACATATATATAACATTTGTGAGTGGTAAAGACGTATTGTGGTCAGGGCAATATTATCAGTCTGTGGTTTGTCGACCGATAAACTTGTTTTCATACATGTACTTAGCACCTGTCATTGTTGTCATTGTTTTATGTCACTTTGGATTCCTCCGGGGATGGAGGGAAGTTGGTGGAAACGCTTGGCAAACAAGTTTTCACACTCAGAAAAACTAATCTGTTAATTTTAGCAGAAAGTCTGTTGTCTGAATGATGCTAGAATGTATTCTTCTATTGCAGCAGATCGTTCTGTTAAAAATAACACACATATTCTATTAAACATTCATAAACGTTCTCTTAGACTAACACGTTATTACGATGAATATGACAGAATGATATGTTATAATAACAGAGTAGATTCTAGCATCACACTCGGACAACAGACTTTCTCTTAAAATTAACAGATTAATTTTTTGAGTGCAGCTCTATGCAATAAAAAGTTCAAATATATTTAACTAGATGCAAAATAACAGTGCTCACTAACCTATAATGTCAGAATTATGGATTAATGCCTCTGAAGTGAGCAATGTTCATGCAGTTGTTGAAACTGCACCGATATCGGTGGATGCTTTTCTGACTCTGCAGTGGGTACCGGTGCATGCTTTTTCTGGCTCTGGAGTGGGTACCGGTGCATGCTTTTTCTGACTCTGCAGTAGGTACCGGTGCATGCTTTTTCTGACTCTGCAGTGGGTACCGGTGCATGCTTTTTCTGGCTCTGGAGTGGATACCGGTGCATGCTTTTTCTGGCTCTGGAGTGGGCACCGGTGTATGCTTTTTCTGACTCTGGAGTTGACTCAAACACATGTTTGTTTACTTCTATTTGTAGCTTTTTATTGTCTTTGCTATTCTCTGATTGTAGCGTGCTTGTTTTCTTTTTACTCTCTATTGTGTATATACAGCCTGATTTTTTTTTATGCTGCGTATATATATACCGAAGTACAGAATAACAAACATGATACTTCAGTTTTCGCAAATTAACCAGGAATTTCACCTGTGCTGTTTTTTTTATATCATTTTTTATATCACTGTGTACTGTGGAAACATGTGCACAACATAATTTGTCCTCAACATCGATTGTACGTGTTCACTGTAAGAATTGCATGCATTGTTTAACACGCTTACAAGTGGCGATGGGTGATTTTATTTTTTAGTGTATAGACGGCTTGTGAAGTTGAGTCCACAAGGTCTTTATTTTGGAATGTACTAAATACAACCCATGATCATCCGCATGTTAAACGATGACTAACACTGAGGGTTGAGAGCAACGTCAGTGAACTTTTTCACTGAAGCCGGATTTTGCATGATGGGAGATTCGCAGACGGGTTACACAAGTGGGTGCAGTACAATAAGCCGTTGTCCTCTGTCATGCTGCTATACTTGAGTACTACCATCGTGTTTTATTAGCGCACATACACTCACATATGCGACAAAAGAAAACAAGAAGTTCATAGCATTGGATCCCTATGTTACATACAGAAAGGCGTTTTTGTGCCGCTGAAGGCAAGTTTGGACACTACTTACTTAGGTATGTATATATGTATGTATTTCTTCAATTTTACTATTTCGTCCGTCAAGCAGATATATATATATATATAATTTGACACCCGGTCACTTTCTGTTTTACTCGCGCAGACACGGCAGAGAAAGTATAAAACACACAAGTGTGCTTTATGGCGAGTATAGAACTACACTTTGTACGTATTCACATTTTACGTACCGGTATGCTGTGAAGAACTTTATGGTGTCAATAGTTATTTTCTCGTGTTCTATGTGACCTTAACTCGGACTCGACTCTATGTCGCCTTCGTGTTTCCCCGTATAAGGAGTTCCCTTGAACGGTTACGTTATGCTAACAAATTTCAAATTTGAATCGGACGATCCTGCATGTAGTGATCACACCTTGGCGCAAGCACATTATGGAATGCAATCTCGTCATGCAGATTCTATCAGCCGGTTGACCGATCGGCCGTGTGGTCGTTAATTTATGTCGTTCTGTAGAATGGTAAAACAAATTTCTCTTCATGAATTTGTTCGCTCTCAATCGGAGACATATCTTACACGCGCTGTGAGTTCAAGTCCAGCTCATACTGGCTTCCTCTGCGGTAAGTGGGAAGTCTTCCAGAAACCTGCGGATGGTCGTGGGTTTCCCCCCGGGCTCTGCCCGGTTTCCTCCCACCATAATGCTGGCCTCCGTCGTATAAGTGAAATATTCTTGAGTACGGCGTAAAACACCAATCAAATAAATCAAATCCTATATGGTTTTGTGAAGTTGAAAGTTCCTATCAACTAAATCCGGTGTAAAATGTCAAAAAGAAGCCTAGAACAAGATCCAATGATTCTAATTGTTATGCTAGCTGAAATATACTATGTGCATAGATGTACCTTGTTATAATGTATGTAACTGTTTATAAAGTGTAGCGTGCTTGTTGGAGTAAGCTGTCTAATGACTCCTGTTGCAGGTTCACAAGTTTTATATGTTAATGGAGTATTAAACATGTTTGTCTTTCGATCTCTAAGTTTATGAGGCCCTGATGACAATAACCAGTCCACAAAGCTACAGTGCGCAGTCTGCTTTGTGTTGAACTTAATTGTCTTTCAACAGTGTGGTATGGGATGTCTGTACGTCACACGTGGGAAAGTTGGTTAGCCACGTACCAAAAGTCGGTGGTTTAGATTGGATACTCCGGGTTCTATCGGGTGGGCATCAAAAATGGGCCGTACTTTGATGATGCATTGCTCCATTATCCTTTGTTCAAACCCTTTCAAACTTTAGACGTTAAAATCGCATAATTTTGTTAATATACTGACCAATTTTCAAGGTCATAGCTTGAGTAGTCTGTACAGGATTAAAATGAAAAGATAGCCTCAAAAACGCAGGTTCCAGTGACCCACATGCTCGGAACATGTGTTTTTTACTCTATTTTGATTTTGGTCTCATGAACCGAAATCTTAAAGGATGAAATTTGGTCAGTATACTTAAGACATAATGGCTTTTGAGTGTGTAAATTTTAAGAAGCTGATGTAAGAGGGTTTCGGAGATATTCAGTGTCAAAGTGAGGTCCATTTTCTTATGCCCACCCGATGTAGGCATATAAAACTAAGTTCAAAAAGGTAGGCCGTGAAACAACACTCAAATACGGATATAAATTAGGGGAATCTCACGTTCGAATCCTGCAGCGTCCAAAGCATACATCGACTGCGGCTTCAAGTGAGAGAGTTTGTAAGGTTCCTGGTTCCTCCAGTGGTATCCCGCGGGATATCCCTAATTTTTCTTCCCATATATGAACCTGGTAGCCTAACGTAGATATTCTTGAATAAAACGTACAATACACAAAATACAAAGGAATATAAGTAAATTATCGGTATTTATAAGAGAGTGAAGTTAATTCAACTCTCCAGGCCTAAATTCGCCAAAATATGGCTGAATACTGCTGACTTGGCGTTAAGCACTAAACAGCCATTGACTGCTGTTTTATGCCGCTCTCAAGAATATACAAACTTATACAAACAGCGGCAAGCACTATGGTGGGGGAAATAAAAATGGACAGAGCGCGGGGAAAACCCATGACCACCTGCAGGCTGTTGGCAATCTTTCTTACGTGCGGCCGGAGAGGAAGCCAGCATGAGCTGGACGATAAAAAGTGATGCTCTAGGCCTACATACATGTACATACATGTATGGAAATTTATTCATTTGTGCATAATACTTTGAGAACCATGGATAAAACAACAGGCAGCTAACTATCCCAATAAAGAGCACACCATTGCACAAATGTTACATGGTTTACTTTCTGCTTGATAACTGCATTCAGAGTTCTAATTTTGCACCCCGAATATTGAAGTATGCAAAACACATCTTTCAAAACTTCTGCCAATACATAGATATTTCCAAATATTCTCAAAATTTCGTTTTTGAAAAGTTCGAATTCTAAATTGAATAAATTAATTTGGAATAACGTTCCAATATACAAATTGTACACCATAGTTAAAATGATGGGATTTGAAAATTTGTCAAAGAAAATGAAAACTAAGCCACGATACCCCAGAGATACCAATGAACTCGATAAAGTACGTAATTTACGGATTTTTCTTATGGTGGGGGATCCTTCACATGTTAGGATGGCTGGCTTTATTTATTGAAACAGTGTTTCAAGGTCAGTTATAGGTGTTCCTTTATTCAGTTAGATGTCAGAGAAGTGTAGGAAGAAATAGGAACAATACGACGAATGAGCGGTCCAAAGCTGCGATGTAATGCGCATTTCAAAATGCAACACGTGATCAAGAAGAAAATGTATGTACACCATCTCCAACAACAACAACCAAAAAGGAAAGAAAAGTCATCAACAACGCCATCCTCTCATACCGGGCTGTTCGTAGTAGCTAAAAAGTGTCAAGAAATGAAAAATAGCCAACGTGTTTTTTTTTTGTTTTTGAATACGTATTTGATGCCAGATGCATTCTAGTGTTTTTCTGTGCATTTGTATTGTTATATTTAATCATGTATTTATTCGATCGGTTTTTTACGCCGTATTCAAGAGTATTTAATTTATGCGGCGGCGACCAGCATTATGATGGGAGGAAGTCGGATAGATCCTGAAGGGAACCCACGACAATCTGCTGTTTGTTGCAAGACCTTCCTACTTATGATTGGCGAGGAAGCCAGCATGAGCTGGACGTAAACTTACAGAGACCGCATTGGTGACAAATTTCCGAGTTATTGCTCCGCGCTGGCATGCACGGAGGCCACTGTATTACAAGGCTATGCGACAGAACTAGAGGGACAAAGGCCTATTTATTTGGTCATGTGCGCCTTTTTATTGTCATGGGATAGTTAGTCTGGGGCTATATGTGAGTCATGAAAATTACGAACTTGACGATATGCAAACGAAAACAAAGGGAGCACTGAAGTAATCGTTTGTGTAGACTATACATGTATAGAAACAGATTCATTATGAGTGATTTGTGAATGAATGTCCGACATTCACATACCGCTCGTAGCCCACGAATGGGCGTTCCAAGTGGTAAGTCCTTATGGTGGGAGGAAATCGGGCAGAGACCCTAGCCCCATATAATTAAATGCAATTAGCTACGACTAGGATGAGGAAGTGTCAAGTTCCGTTTCTGAGAAATCAACAAGAACTAATGACGATAGAAACTGCTTGCTTAAGGGAGAGAGTCTTAAGTGATGCATGGATGGACTAAGAATCAACAGGTTACATACAGAACTAAGTGAGGGACAGAGCTAAAGAGAGGTACAGAGAACTGCGTCTTCTTAACCTAGGCATAGTTTCTTCTCTGGGCACACGCCAATGTGGCGTATTTACATACCAGTATTTTTACAGGTTGTCTTGAACCACATACTATGAGGTAACTGTCTTCTGACCGAACAGTGATCTGCTGTTCCTGCATGTAGACGTCTATAGAGCAGCTCGATCAGGATAAGTTATTACGCTAGTGGACGAGAAGCTAAAGAAGGATCAGTTAGGTTCGCCCCCTCACATGACACGATCAGGCGCATATAGGAGAGGGGACTGGGGACAGTCGATGTCTGGTTCAACTGTAGATGTATGTACAGTGTGAATAACCCTTTTGCAAGAAAAAAACCCCACAAAATAATGGATCTGAAAGGAAGGTATTCGAGACCGGGCACTTCATTTGTACTGGGCAACGGCAAGCAGACGACGAGATGAAAAATAACATGGGGAGGCATAGAGGATTGAACAACACGGACAATATACATGGAAGTACGACTGGTAATATCCATAAATTATAGTATGAAAAACAACTGATCAATGTGCACAGCATATATAAATTGTGAACATGACCTGGTTTTGGACTTATGAAGACATGAGTTCTTTTGTTAACTGCCAGGTTATTTAGACTATGTTTTCAGAGCCTTGGCGCGAGCAAAACGGCAAATGCCCGGATGTCTGCGGCCTCGAATTTTTATACATACCTCGTGAAGCAGTGAAGCCTGAAAAGTTAAATAGCCCATTGACGAAATGCTCACACGAAACGGGTGTATATACTAAAGCATATTTCATTATGGAGGGAGGAAACCGAAGAGAGCACGGGGGAAGCTCACGACCATTCGCAGGTTGCTGACAGACCATGAGCTGAACTCACAACGATAAGCGTTAATGAGAGTCTCCTGGGGCCGTGCCCCCGCGCTGGCACGCTTATCACGTCGTTTTCTGATTTGTATATACAGGCTATATGTCGGGGTAGAAGCTACCCTGAAGAGAAGAGCTGTGACCTACTCTAACCCTGTTCTCCTTGGCTGGGTTTGTACACATGCCCATGCTTTGTAACTTGTTACTGGGACCTTCACATAATTTCACTCCCGTGTATGTGACGAATTTACATATCAATACTTCCACAGGATGTTCTGAACTTCATACAGGTAGACTTGTTCTCCCTGAATACGGCTTCTGTGTTCTGTCGAAAGCGTCTGTAGTCACTTTTTTTTGCAAATTGTCCGCAGCGTTAACTTAGATGTCTATGTTCGTGTTCCAAGCTAAGGTATACCTGATATTCTTGAGGGACTACGTATCTCTGCCTAATTAAATAGATTAATCAAAGCTTTTTTTTTCTGTTGTAATAAAGCCACGTCAGGGAACCATCGACGTTGACTGATCATGGTGTTAGACTTTTAGGATGTACGACAGTGGTTAACTGGATACGTCATTTCTTCTTGGAGGCTTGTTAATGGACCTTTGTCATGAACCTACGTTAATACCGGTTAAATCTGATGTGCAGCGCTTGTTATGGACGTTTGTAACAAGAATATACGCTCATGTGCAACGTTTATGATGGACGATTCATTCATGACCCTTGATAGCACAAATCATTGGTCATAATATTAACACCGACCAACTGACGCTGATATGCAACATTTATCCTAGATCTTTGTTAACACCCATTCATTCGGATGTGTAACGCTTGCCAACCTTTGACCTTTCGCGTCAGTATGTGACGTTTTAAGTGATATTTGAACGCCTAACGCTAATCATAAAAAGCGAATCTGTGACACAATGACAGAAAAAGGGAACGAAAGGACGCTAGAGTGGAGTAGTATGGATGATCCGTACAGTATCCAGCGGATACAAGATGAGGTGGGCTTACCCATTCTGGTACATGTACTGGAAGGGATCTACAGCGTGACAGAGTCCGGTACTTTCTCCGGCGGGGACTACCTCAAACTGCACGGATGCGAAACCTTGGAGAAAGTGGTCGCTTACCCGACCCAAGAGGAAAACGGGAAATTTACCAAGTATTACAGCAGGTGGAACACCCCGCTTGAAATACCGTTGGATTATAGGGTGAAGGCGAGAGTGATTCCAAAGCACGGAGAAAATCGCGTGTACCCTGCTGTTGAGCTCCTTGTGGAAGACTTTCCAAGATACGTCCAGGTGGGCGTGACCATTGCGGGCAAAGAAAAGTCGGGAGCTAGTGTGCCCATTGTCTGTGGCTCTGTACTGGAGCTTTTGAAGACGACGGCCACTGGGAAACAACGAAGTCTCCTCTGTCTTCTCGACACTAAGGAAGTCTACCTCCCGATGGATTGCCTCGGCCGATTCACTATTGTGCCTGATTCAGAACTGTACACGATCCGTGAAATCGTCTCCCGATTCCCCCTGCCCCAGTTAATCGCACTAGATGATAACGGATCGGAAACGAAGAAATATCTCTCCGAGCAGGCGAACAAAGCGCTGTCCAACTTGGAGAACTTCAAAGGTACGTTCGTCTTGGACTCCACAGTCTCCGAACAGGTTGTTTACGGAACTCATCGGCTTGAGTTCCACCATATGAACGTTGCGCACCTCAATCTAAGCCTGCAGGCGATCGTTGTCATTCCTTTCGACTCTGAGGCAACATTCCAGATCGCGCTAAACAGAGAGTCGTCCATTTACACAACGGTGTTCGCGCAAAATTATATGAAGACGCTGAAGACAAAGTCTCTGGTACCAATGTGCATCGGCCAACAGGGAAGCAAAGAGCGAACCATCCAGCTCCCGGAAGGTTATGACGAGATAGTCACAGACAACAATCAGGGCACCATCGACCAGAGCCCCAGCGGTAGGGTCAAATCCAAGGTTCCAGGACCCAAAACTCTGCCCAAGCCCGCCAAGCCAATCCCCGCAAAACGTAAAGTCCTTAAACCTCCTTGTGAGAAACTGGGTAAGTTGTCCAGTTGAAACTTTTCATCATATGATATTAAACGAAACGTAGCAATCAACCGATGATTGTAAATGTTTAAAAATATTTAAGCTTGAACTCCGGAAACTGATCGAACATAGTTTTGTTTTCATTTTGTTAAAATGTGAATAATAACTGTATGCCTTGTTTAGCCTGTACCTAATTTATTTCAGCTATGGAGGATTGAACAATGAAGCTTACATTTCAACAATCTTTGAAATTAATGACAACAATTTGTCTTATTTTCTTCGGAATTTAACGTCACGTTGAACATGACTGTGGCCAGTTGTCGGATTCTAATGATATGTCTGTCATGGTAATGGGTGAGAACATCCTCTTAGGAAGGGCGTAATAACGGAGGGAGATGTTAACGTTATACGCCGATCACACAGTCATGATGGGTGTACCATCTGTGTATGATGGGCGTAGAATCCCACCATTAATGTTAGCCGCCGTCATATAAGAGAAATATTATTGAGTACGACGTAAAACACCAATGAAATAAATAAATAAATAAATGAACTTTGAGTTTTACGATGTATACTAGCGTCGACGAATAAACTCGTCTAACTTAGTCTGGTTTGACATTTCCGTTGTTTGTACGATCAGAACAAAAAATATTTACAAGCGATAAGGTCTATTGCTTGATGTGTTTACCAAATCGCCTATAATATGAATAGCACGCTCTGACTTTTCCGCCATTTTGGCATGTTCCGTGAATGCGAAACCATAACCTACTTTATAGACGATTTCGGATCAAGGAAAAATTTTGTTAGGAAGTCAGTTTAAGTGTTAAATATATCGTTTACTTATAACAAAACAAATCTATGTTTACTCCAAGCAGTACGAAAGGCTATTTTATAATACTACATAATACAGAATTTTTGCAAGAACTAATATCAACTCGGGTCGGTTACAGTTTTTACATTTCACCATGCAGCTTGGCAGGAGTAATATATGTCCAGACCTTGGTTAAGAGAAACACGTGTAATGTTCCTAGTATTCAAACTAGGTAAGTGCTGAGTGAAACTTCCAGTCGCATTACTGACACTAATAAACTTTGTCGAGAAACGAGATACCTAAAATTATAGGAAGCCATGCAGTTTTTCACTGGCTTGAAATGACTTTATTCTTTTTGAAAATCTAAACTAATTTTGGACTGCTATCTTCTTCTATTTTTAAATATGTTTTTTGGTTAACATGTCAATAATGGTAAAACAGAACTGTGTCTTCTGACCTTCAGTGACCTCAGAACGATCTGAACCATACTACACTAAAAAAATTGTTGTGTTAATTTTAACAGAAATTCTGTTGTCTGAGTGATGCTAGAATGTATTCTGTTATTGAAGCAGATTGTTCTGCTAAACATAATACACATATTTTATTAATTCAACAGATGTTAAAAATTTAAATATTCTATTGAACTAACAGGATATTATGATCAGTATGATAGAATATTATTTTGTAATAGCAGAATACATTCTACTGTCACTCAGAAAACAAACTTTCTATTAAAATTAACAGATTAATTTTTTGAGTGTACATATTCAGGCCGATCAAGATCGACGTAAGATGCGATTAGGATGATGGCGACATCTGCGTATGGGCCATCCATCATGGCTGTAGGATCCGCACCACATCTAATCAAGATGCGCGTGGGATGGGCGGGTGATATGCGTAGGAACTGTCATGAGGATTGGGCAGTACTGCACCACGATGGTTTTCCCTTTGCAAAAAGGCGTTCCCCCATGCCAACACTAACGGTGTTTAGAGCTAAACGTACTACCATCATCGGATGGGAATGAGGAAGTTATCAAATAATAATTATTAAATTATCTAGTAATCTAATTCAACACGATGAATATACATTAGCCCCAGTTTGAGCGGAATTAGATACAATCATAAAGACATATTGCTGAGTATCGCCACCAACACCCTGCAGAATACAAATAACCGGAAAATTCACGAAAATGTAAAATCCTCAGAAAATGTGAAATTGTTGCCAGGATTTATAAAATCGCCTGAGTTTGTAAAAGAATTTTTTTCCTAAATTTCAAAATGTAGAACCATTATACCGGAATGTGTCATGCCAACTATCTTACATTTGGTGGTGGTTTTAAAAATTTCCGTCTATCCAAACCTTATCAGACTGGACAATTTCCAAGGGAACTTCACTTCCAAGGGAACTTCACTAGAGTACCTCCTTGTTGCAGGAGGGATTCCCACCGCTCCTTTATCTACTGAAGGCAAGTAAGCCGCTATTATACTGCACACCCACTTAAGCGAGAGGACGCATAGCTAGGAAGTTACAACTATCACTTTAAAGGTCTTATGTGTGACCCTATCCAGGATTGATCCTGTATCTACTGCCTCCGAAGCGGACGCTCTACCAACTGGGCCGATTTGTCCCTATAGGTATATATACACTATAGGTGTACAGATACGTGTGAAACCCCCAGGACATAAAAGCCCAATAGTATAAAAATCTCACAATATAGTCTTTCCGTAAAAATTTCAATACTGGATACTATATCCGATATACTATATGCGGAGTGAAAACGGAAGTGGAAAGTGGGATTCTGTGATCTAGGCTGATTTAAAACTGTCGAGGGTTAAAGGGTTTTTGTTGGTTATTGTCTTTACAAAAATTTACGGTGAGGAAGTTTGAGGACAAACCCTGACGTTGAGAATACAATGTATATGCTTGGAGTTTTACGCCGTAACAGTTTTTCGGGCATATGATTTATTTATTTATTTATTTGATTGATGTTTTACGCCGTACTCAAGAATATTTCACTTATACGACGGCAACCAGCATTATGGTGGATGGAAACCGGGCACAGCCCGGGGGAAACCCACGACCATCCTCAGGCTGCTGGCAGACCTTCCCACGTACGGCAGGAGAGGAAGTCAGCATGAGCTGAACTTGAACTCACAGCGACCGCATTGGTGAGAGACTCCTGAGTCATTACACTGCGCTAGCGCGCTAATCAACTGAGCCATCGGGCATATGACGACAAGGAGTCATTACGTGTGATTATATATACAGCGTCTTTGTTTCGGGGGTGCAAGTCCATGCGACATTGAGGTATCATACCGAAGACACCAGACAAGACACCTCACCCTTTCTCATTATGCTGACACCAAGCCAACTGGTTATGTTTCCTTGCTGCTTCCTGTCAGTGCTGAGTGCTAAGCGAGGCAACAGCAAATGTCTTTGGTATGACCCGACCCGGGTTTGATCCCAGGCCTGCTGATTTCACCCCACTCTGAGCAACTATGATATATCGACTGAACCCATGATAATGTTCAAGACTAAACGTTGGGAGTGTGGGGGGGGGGGGGGGGGGGCTGGTGTGTGTGGGGGGTGCATGAGGGAAGGGTATACCGGGTATTAAGGCCTTACTTCGCGAACTGTTTATGTCAGTGAATACAATTTTAACACGGAAGTAAAAAGGCGTTGCTCGCAAAGATCCTTTTGTAAGGAGCAATTCTCCAAACCAGTTTTTGAATGGAACACAAAAACTTATGTATACAGATAGTTGAAAAAATAAATCCCCTGCGCGATGACAGGTCAGTAGGACTGAGGACATGCATTCAGGCCTATGGCCTTCTTGTGTATCGTTTAACAAGGGACTGTCTAGGTTTTTCTGTATCGCACATATACGGTCTTCGCTGTCAAGCGACTTACTCTGGATTTATAAACTTGATTCATTCCAATTACATGCAGCCATGCAAGCATAAGGGCTTAGTGTACATTGCCTAGGGAAGGTAAGAAGATTTCTACTGTATATAGCAGTGTGAAGAACATCACACTTGTTGGGTGTAATCTTGTCACTGTTGAGTGAATGTGTCTGTCACGTGATATTAAACGTGTGCACGAGGAACGGTATCTAGTCATCTTTGGAGCTTTACATGACGAAAGGTTGGGTTTCCCAATTCACGTAAACAACTCATTTCAAGGTACAATGTATTCTCTTTATTTTTGGTCCGCTGTACAACGATGTCTTTTGTTATAGCTGGTTTGTCAAGTACTTGAGGAAACAATGCTTTACTGGAGACACGTTGGTTTCCTCCAATCCTAAGCATCACCGCCTTTATTTAAAGGAAACACTTGTTGCGAATGCCGTTAAAAACTTAAGTGAACGATATAAATAAATTCAAGGATTACCTCTTGTCGCCTCGCAGGTACATCCACCAAAATGTCTGATGACAGTGAAAGCGACACGGATTACGAGCCTGTCACACCCGAGAAAATTGCAGTGTTTGCTGCTCAAACCGAAACCACCAAGGATGATGATGATATCGTTACCACCAAAGGTAAGGGTGTTAAATGATATGGTTACACCTCCCCCCCCCGCCTTTGCAAAAACGTTAAATGATTTCTTAACCACAAAAGGTAAAGTGCATCGAGTGATATCGTTACAACAAAGATAGGTGCATTAAATGATATCGGTAGCACCAAAGGTAGGTGCGTTAAATGATATCGGTAGCACCAAAGGTAGGTGCGTTAAATAATATCGATAGCACCAAAGGTAGGTGCGTTTAATGATATCGGCAGCACCAAAGATCGGTGCGTTAAATGATATCGGCAGCACCAAAGGTAGGTGCGTTAAATGGTATCGTTAACACCAAAGGTAGGTGCGTTAAATGGTAACGTTACCACCGAAAGTTAGCGCGCTAAAGCATATCGGTTTGGCCTACGCTATTTTGCCTGATAGTGGTTAACTCTCTGCTGCATTATATTTTTATTTTAAGACTTTATTTATTCCCAATGAAATATGTACTGGTCCCAATGGTTAAACAAAATGAGATTCGCAAGCTGTAAACAATACACTGGTGTTTGTGTGCAGGCAGTTGTGAAACAGACACAAAACGATCATTTACTCCAACAATAATGTGTACTGAGCTATATCCAACTGCTGAATTCAACCAAGGGCAGAAGTTATAGAATACGTACAGAAAAAATCTTGAACTGAAAACTGACAGGCTATATGACATCACTTAACGAAAATAATGTAAGGATTTGGGTGAAGTTTAGGTATAGTAATCTTAAGCTTTGCAGGGGGCCTCCGTGGCTCTGTAGGTTAGCGCGCTAGTGCAGCGTAATGACCCAGGAGTCTCTCACCAGTGCGGTGGCTGTGAGTTCAAATCCAGCTCATGCCGGCTTCGTCTCCGGGTGTAAGTGGGAAGGTCTGCCAGCAACCTGCGGATGGTCGTGGGTTTCCCCTGGGCTCTGCCCGGTTTCCTCCCACCATAATGCTGGCCGCCGTCGTATAAGTGAAATATTCTTGAGTACGGCGTAAAACACCAATCAAATAAATAAATAAATAACTTAAGCTTTGCATCAAGACTAAGATGAATATTAGTCAGGTACAACAAACAGCATACATTCAAAGTACCAATCTGTTAAACTCACATAATATAATATTAATTCTTGGTGATGGTAGAATAGATTGCTAAAGGCTATTACCTTTGCATGAGACGTTTTGAAAACCTAGCATTCAGAAGCTGAGGAATCCCAGTTGCTCGTTCAGAAAGGTAGGTAATACATTTTTGTAATTATTCTGAAAAAGAGACTTTATCCCTTCTCAACTTTTGGAACACCTGGACAGCTTACGTTTCCGTATAAAATTCACCATGGAGCTAGAAAAAGATCAGCAAATCCATTTCCTCATCTCCCTACACAACAATGAATTTCAAACTTTATGTTATCGAAAGCAAATCCACGGCGATCAGTGCATCCGCCACAACTTGATTTATCCAATTCAAGTTAAAACAGGAATCATTTCTGCCTTGACGAAAAGATCGGCCAAACATCCATCGACTCAGCAAGTCCTCAGCTCCTAAATCAAATACCTGAGCGAAGTATTCATCAACCAGAAAAACTAACCTCTTGGAGGAACATTCCATCCGGCATTCCCCCAAAAGCAATCAGCAGGATGTTCCTAAAGCAGCCAAAACCCCGTCACATGTAATTATAGCCTTGCCATTTGTTGGAAAGACAAGCTGGGTAATACAGCGATCATCTAAACAGAAAGCCAACATAGACCGGATATTTACTGTTGGGTTAACACTGCAGGTCATACTTAGAGCGTCACACAAAACGTCCTGCTGCCATCAAACAGCGATCTAAAAATTTTCAGGCTTAACTGCTCCTTTGCTGAACACTATGTCGATGAGACATGCCCACCGCTAAACAAGCGGATTAAAGAGTACCAGGCTTCTTCTCAAACTAAAGGCATGCAATCAGCCATCTCAGAACATATACTAGCCAACCGCCATCACAAAATTGACAGGAATAATATTAATCCCATGAAAACCGACACAGCAAATATCACAACAGGAAAACTAACGGAAACTCTTGTTATTCAACAGACCGAACCACAGATCAACAGAGACCTAGGGTTTTTATTTTATCCCTAAAGCTTACGGTGACTTTATTCATGATGTAGCCCGCCACTCCATCAAATCTACCCTGTATGAACAATATGCGTTCTTAATAGTTTGCAATCAGACAAAAGTTTGTTTGTCTGTTATCTTATTTAGTGCAGAAATATTCTTGAGTACGGCGTAAAGCACCATTCAGATAAAAAAATAAATAAATATTTAGTGCAGTTATCATAGCTTTTTACAATATGTGTTTAGTGCGGTTATCATAGCTTTTTTTACAATATGTGTTTAGGGCAGTTATCATAGCTTTTATATAACATATGTATAGGGTAATTGTGCGGTTATCATAACCTTTTACAATATGTGTTTAGTGCAGTTATCATGACTTTTTGACAGTGTGTGTTTAGTGCAGTTGTCTTAGACTTTTACAGTACTTGTTTAGGACAGTTGTTTTAGTTTTTTACATGATGTGTTTAATGAAGATATCATAGCACCTCCCGCCAAAAGCCTATATCGTCTTTCACTCAGATACCTTGTATAACCTTTGTTGATAGATATATGGAATGTAAGAAATGTGGCCGATCTGCCCATGTCAAAGGTCAGAACTGACCGACTGACCAGTCAGCCAGACAGACAGACAGACTTACTGACTGACTGACTGACAGACAGACAACCAGCCAGGCACACGGACAATCAGACAGGCAGACAACGGGTAAAACGACTGACTGGCTGACACAGACACCGGACAGACAGACGGACTGACAGACGGATAGACTGACAGAAAGACGGCCAGCCAGCCAGCCAGCCAACCAGACAGACAGAGAGACAGAAGGACAGGCGGGCGGACTATCTGCTTGTCGATGGCAAACAGTGATGAGAAATCCCTGTTTCTGAGTAATTCAAGACCAGTAAAGTCTAATAAATGGCAAATAAAATCACTACATTTGTTTTTTACGCAGTTGTGCTTAAACCAGTGTGATAGGGGGCTGTATAAGGTGCTACTATTCAGTAAGAATAAAGACTTACATGAGGTAAATTGACAATAGTCCGTATTTCGCCGGTTAGGTTTGACCATTTGACAAATTTTCTTAGTTTTACTCTCTGTGCAATAGTCTTTTATGTTATATTACACAGGAGAAACGCTGGACAGACCCAGGCGACCAAGTCGCTACGAAGTTGTGGAGTTGCCCCCAACTTTACCTGATCCAGGCAGACCCGAGCGACCGGAACGTCCTGATCGGGCAGGTCTGTCTCTTTGGTTGTCGCATGTGTTTGTTTCATAATTTGTTTATTTGCTGGTTTGCTTGTTTAGAGCTTAACTTAAACGTCACTTAATCACATTTTAAACTCATTTTCACGTGTTTTTTCAATAGCATTCCCCTTACCCACTGTCGATGTATTAAAATGCTGCTTTACTTAAACACCATGTTAAGTTTAACAACCAATATAGATGTACAGAGACCAAAGGGAACAGCAACAGATTTAGTTCATATTTAATATACCTGTTTGTACACAATTATCTTTTCGCTGTGTACAAAACCGAAGACTTCGCTTAAAAAGTAACATCTGGTATAATTAAGTCTTAAGGCATTTTTGACCAGCCAGGCCCTGGTCCGTCACATTATACTAACACCGTGCCGATCGGTACTGGATCTATTCCACTATTTAAACAGACAGATATGACACACTATACAATCACAAATCAAAATAGAAAGTTTCCTAAGTTGTCATGCATGCTATAGTTTTTGAAAGTAAACTCTGAGAAAATCAGACGATATGTTTCAAAATGCTTTTTCCTTATGTGTAAGGAATCTTGCACTCCCATGTAAGCTTACATTTTTATAACAGATTGTACTCCAACGTAAACCCATATTCTGATTATTTACAATAATTAATAAATGATAAAGGAAACCAGTTTTTAAAAAGTTATAAGACATCTTGCATGGACCTATGCGTCGCAACAGACATGTAAAATGTACGTGTACTAACCCTTTGCATTGTTTCTATGTGGTTGTATGTTAAATGTGATGACAACACAGCATTTTTGTGTAATTGTAGACGTGTGACATCTAATAAGTTGCAACTAACGTCACTACAATCTTTTTTTTTACCTAATTTTGCTTAAGCCATGGTGCTAGGCTGTGTTAAATTGCTACTATTTGTGCATTTACATAAACAGTTAGAATAAAACACCTAAGCGAGGTAAACTGACAAAAGGGCCGTATTTCACCGGTTACGCGTGGCCATTTGCCAACTATCACACTGTTGGGGCCGTATTTCACCAGTTACGCGTGGCCATTTGCCAACTATCACACTGTTGGGGCCGTATTTCACCGGTTACGCGTGACCATTTGTCAACTATCACACTGTCGCTGCTGATGTGGTTTTACTGTTTATGTTGTACAGGCACGTCTTTAATTATGATAACCAACCCTCAACCAAGATGCACGTTTCAGGTCAATAATCGCAAGACTAACTCCCAAAACGACGTTGAAGGCAAACCTCCAAAGAACTAAGAAAATATATAAAGAACGAAATTAGGCCCCAATCATGAAAAGAGAAACCGTGAACAGTATTCAGTGATGATGAACAACGCAAGGTATTCCCCAGGCTAATAAGTGAAATCAGTATTCAAATTGTGTACCATGCTATTAATTAAGTTGTCGGTAATGAAATATGTGTCTCAGCTGCGCTTTGATTGCAACTGTTCATATATCGAACGTGGCGATGTAATACAGCTATAAGGAAAGAGTGCCAGTTTATTCTGGACGCTCTGTTCGCATTTGCCCACAGGGGAATTATACTCATGGTAAAACTTCAGAAACTTGAAGTGAAGGCGTATAGATATAGGTCAGCCAAAATGGTTGCCTAATTTGTGTCCATTGGGATTCTACCCATACGCTGTTGATACTTGATTTCTTCGAATGAATTTCATCTAGATGTTATTAATGAGAAATTCATGTAACACGATGAACAACGAAACATCCCATGCATGGTAACCCTTGTAGGTAGTAGAACTGAAGAAGGCTTGGTTTCCTTTGACGTCAGTGTAGTGGTGACCAGTTTTATTCAACGCCTGTACAATTTGTGATGATATTCTATCAATTAAATCTGTGAAGTAATAGTATGGAGAATGGAGAAATCCGAGGGAGATATATCCTTATCCGGTGAGTATATTTGAGCGTCTAATTCTTCATTGTGAACAAGTTTGGGCTTTTAAGGATCACATACAGTTGACGCCTGAATGTTTTACAATTGCACAACAGTTCCCTTCCACACTGACTATACTTCTTCTTGTGACTTTGTTAAAAGATTAGATATAAGTTTGGTGGTACGGCTTTTTGACTCCACATTAAAGTGAGCTTTGTACGGGGATTTATACATTTTTGGAAGTCAGTAAATTTATGGTATATCAGTGTGACGGGAAGGCACGAATATACTCCTCTGAGAAATGACTGACTTAAAGTAGTTCATTCAGAGTATAGGCCGTTACAGAATACTGATAATAATAATAATTCTTGCACGCAAAAATAATATTATTAGGAGTTTTGAAGGTCATTAAGTTTTTCTGAAGGTCACCAAGTAGCTTTCGCTGGGTAGGATCCATCAGCACTTGCACGGCTGTCCCAATAACATTAATGTTGATATGGTGGACTTCTGTACTAGCTCAGCCAAATATCAAGGACTGAAAGTTCTACCTTTTCCCCTTTTTATGCCATTTTGCAAACTGTTCAAACGTCCAAATGACCATTTTCATATTAGATCTCATATTTAGGTTTTTCGGCGTCTCTGTACTTGGGACACCTGGCAAGCAGACTTTGAAGACCATCAATATTTCAAGTTTCATCATCAAGTTTACCAGTTATGACACATTTACATGGATTGTAAGGAAAGTCCTACGATTCAGCGTCACAGCTGTATCTATCTGAAGTATAATCAGATATCTCACAATCTTTAACTGCTTAACAGTATTACCGTTAATAGGGATTACACTTTCTGAATATGTGCTTTCGAGTAATCATGGAAGCGTTTGATTTGGTGTTTTGGTAGGAAGTTCATGAGGGCACTCGAACGTTGAAATTATTCAGAACAGCACTGAGATACTCTGGATCAATTAAAATTCGTGGTGTGTTGATTAAATCAATACCCCTATGAAGGTACTTAAAATTTAAGAACTGTCTACTTTCGGCAGTTTAAACTCTTTTGATGTTATTCAGATTGTGAAATTTTATATCCAGATGCAATGTAAGACAGGTATATCGTAGAGATCGGGAAAAGCGAGGGGAAACACACGTTCAGAATAAATATTAGGCATTTATTTTTACGCCGATGTCGACTTATTTAATCAACAATGTATATATAAGATACAGTCGTGACACTACCATATAGATGTGTGCCTATAGCAGATTACTGTGCCCATGATATAATATATCATATATTCAGGACTAGTGAGTTGGCACCGGGCCAGTGGATAACCAGTGTATGTTCTTGGGTTTATACAAACTATATAGGCCATTAAACGCACGTAGACAGTGCATCTCTTCTCCTGGTTTTCATTCTGCATAGCACATATTTGTACAGGGTTACGCCTCAACGCATGGGTATGTAGGTGTATGATTGAAAAGTATCTGGTTTGAAACCTGACAAAAGCTGCTCCTCTTACAAATTTCTTTAAACACTTGCATAATTCGGAACACGCACTTGCTAACATGGCACTGGGGCAGTACTAGTTTTTAACTATGTTTTCAAGCTCGGTGAAATATTCTTATCAAAGAAACGAACTTTAAAAGAAAATGCCTTAAGAAAACTATGATAATAGCCAGTGAGACGATGTGAACAAGATCTGTGTGTTTGCTTTGTACGGATATACTTTCTGGTTTCCAGAAATTTCTATATAGTTTGTTTCTTTTAACTCGTCACCTATATCAAGCTCTCTGTACCTACAATCACGTATACTCGTAACCAAAACTGCTCTATAATATAATATTTATAAGATGATCTTAACAAGGGAAATTCACCACACGACTGTATTGCTTCAGAGTTCGATGTTTGGAAATTCTTCTTGGGATTATGTGTAAAAAAAAGATGTGTATTCGCTTTGTGTAGTGTAAGTTTTGTTACTGAATGGAATGTTCGGGCTGCTGGGGTGCTGTTATAGTACAACGAATTAGTCTCCACATCTATTGTACAGCAATACCTTACTCTGAGGTTGGTTACCTGATCACATGGTCTGGACGACTGACATGTTTCGCTAGTGATTGGGAGCCTGGATCTGAAATTACTGGTTCGAAACCCCGGAGTGGCTCACTTCAGTTTTCAGAACTTGAATGTATAGGTTACAGTAATCAGATGTACCAATAGTTTAGTACATAAATAAAGCATGGGATAGCAAACTGTACATAACCTGCATCTCCTTTATCTAACTCCCTCCTCCACCACTCCCTAGATTTTGATCTCGATCCCCACACCCGGACCCGGAGACTTTGATCCCCACATACCACAACCCATACGTTGACCCCCATACGTTGACCCTCATTCCTTGACCTCCAAAGCTTGACCCCTGACCGTTTAGATGATCCCCAGACCTTAATTCTCACATTTTGACTCCAGATTATTTCCCCTGACACCCTGTTAGTTTTGTCTGACTTTGTGGACCAGTTATGTGATTTTATCTGGAATAAATACAGATATGTATTTTTGTTCTTTCAGGTGTTGTGCCGCTACCTTCACGGGCACCAAAACTCAACGTATGTTGTAATTGCTTTGTATTTAATTCGAAAAACATTGACATTTGTTATCACTTGTTGTCCATTAATGTGACGTTATATATGACGTACTGTCAAACGTGTGGCGTACAGGATTGCACTGTGACGCAATATTGATGGGAAAGAAATGGTCTTCAACAAACGCTAGACAGCGGCGATGCTCCTTGAGCGTCCTCGATCACTTATTGTCACTAAATATAAGGGTCATGTCCGACATTCATATACCATTCGTAGTCCGTAAAGGGCGTTCCAAGTCGATAATCGCAAGATCCATTTCCAAAACAACGTTTAACACTAGCTCCCAAAGACAAAGTTATATAAGAAATTATACAAATAGGAAATAAAGCCGGTAACACCAAGGAGAAGCGGTCACCAGTTTCAATGATGCCGGGCAGACAGTGGATATTCCAGCCATGAATTCCATATCAAAGTTCAAATTCGTAGTGCATGAATGAGTTCCAGGTCAAATAACAATTAAACCACTAAGAATAATAAGAACCATAAGGCCGGGGGAATCTACAGATTCTTCGCCCAAGGTTGAAATTGAAACCGCACCTTGTTTCTCAGCTGTTTGGAGTCGCGCCTGTTACCACCGCTCCCTATAAAAAAAAAACTACAGTGGGTTTTCACTGTCTCGAAAGCAGTAGTAGAAAGTCGTGGTAACTGGGACCAGGTGGACAAGTTAACAAACCACATTTTTAGTTTTTGTACCGTTTTAGGAAATTGAATTTAAAAAATGGATTATGAAGTTATGTGAATGGACAAAGTGCTCAGGTGTAACTCGTAATGTCTTTCCAGTCTGCTCCATCCATGTGAACCTGACCCCTGTCACATGACCCAAGGACACAGGAGCCTCCCATCAATGCGGTCACTGTTAGTTCAAGTCCAGCTCATGCTGGCTTTCTCTCCCTACATGGAAATGTTTTGCACCAACCTGCGGATGGTGGTGGGTTTCGCCCGGGTTCTGCCCGATTTGCTACCGCCATAATGCTGACCGCCGTTGTTAACGTGAAATTTTGTTCAGTACGGCGTAAAAAAGCAATCAAATAAATAAACAAAATAAATCAAAAACATCAACAAAATAATTAGTTTTATACCAGCTTTGTTTTTTTTTTCTTAGAAAGGGAAAATGATCACCAAGACTTTGTCAAGAGCTAAGGATGTAATCAAAGATGTACCTGTTACTGTGAAAACTTTGGCAAAGAAGGGTACGTATATCCGGTTACAAGGGTTCACTCTTCGCCCACTTCGTAAATATTTGTTTATTTACCAGTTCACCGCATAGGCAATTTTAATGTAGTAAAAAAATTAAACATCTAGCATAATTATTTTACAATATATACATTAAACTGGCGGAAAGAAAACCCCAAAGGGCTTATTATATTCCAAAGAAAATAAATAAGATTGTATTTAGAGCACATTTTTCGAGTTATTGCCTAAATACAACTGGTTCTGTGTTCAAACCGTCACTTATTATTTCCACAGCATTTCCTGGAACCAAAAAATCGGCGACCTCCAGCTCAAACTCGCTTACATACGGCCCAAACGCGTCAACTTCAGTTCCAAACTCACCTGCTTCCGGCCCAAACTCACCTGTTTCTGGTCCAAACTCACCTACTGGCGGTCCAAACTCACCTGCTTCAGGCTCAAATTCAAAGCTTTTGCCGGTCCTGCTAAAAGTCGTCAGTGAAGATGAGGAGAGTGAAGCTAGTGACAGCGACGACGTTTACGATTACCCGGATCCTAATAAAGAGGACTTGCGCTTTCCTCCGCTAAAGGACGCTTTACCTTTCGATGACGCCGTGTCAGTGACAAAGAAGCAAGACGAAGAGCAAAGTTTTAATAATAAACCTCGACAACCCACATACAGAAATTTAACTGAGTACCCAATAAATCCAAGAAAGGGAAATTCGTTAGACAGGCGGAAACAGCCGGAGAATACCCAGGATGGTGTTTCTACAACCTGTACCTTACCATCACCATCGAAACCGATTCAGAGTGCCTCTAAAGTAGAGCATCAAGCTCTCAAGCCGGTCCAGTCAGTGAAGCCACAACCCAACACCTTGGCGACCGTGGTCAAGTCCGAGCCTACGACGGTGTCTAATACACCACCGTCCAAGAAACCAGTTGCCCCAGTGACGGCCCCCAAGCCTGTCAGACCTAATTTAAAAGCGATCGGTCCCAAGTTTTCCTATTCCCGAGAAGAAATAATGGAAATGAGCGTTATAGAAATCTTCGAAACGATGAAAAAAATTGGCCTGGGAGAAAAGGCCGATAAGTTTAAAGAGAATTGCGTCGACGGGTCATTCCTGGTTTTGGAGATGACGGACACGGCGTTGGCGGAATTCGACCTCACCGAAGTGGAATCCCTGCAGGTGAAAAGGTTCATGAAAGACGGAAAACTTCCTAAAATGAGCTGACTTTGATGTGTGGACCCATCCCTTTGTCTTTGGGTTGCAGATAAAGAGCCAGTCAACGACATCAGAGGATGAGCTATAAATAGTCACTATCACTATCAATTATGTCAATGTTTATTTCGGGTTTGTGGATATTCACGGTATGGAATGATCCCTTTAACATTTTATTATAAGACATCAAAGGCCACATTCTCAGATTATTCTTCATAGTGAGCATAGCTCTGTGTATCTCAACAGCCTTGCGCTTGTGTATAGGAGCCGGATGCTGGCATCCGGTCATGTGACCAAGTAACTCCTTTATCCACGTAATAACCGTGTCCCTATTATTTGTTGAATTTGTTACATTGTAATTTCGTGATACATTAAATCTTTTACCACACCATGAATGAAGATTTGCGTAAAATATCATGCTGAATTAGTTTTCAAATTATAATCATTTTTTAAGCGTTTTGGTCAGTTAATAAATTAGCAAAGCAAGTACACAAATTAAGGCACTTTGATGAGCCCTATATTAAACTTCATTTTGGTCATCATCTGGAGAAATCCCCACCTATTAGACAGCGCAGTTAGTGTTAATTCTTTCTACTTACAGTGTATGTGACATTCGTAAGTTTACCGTCCTAAAGCAAACATTTTCCTTACAAAGGTGTTTGATAATCCGCTGAAAGATTCCTCGTGTAAGTCCAGCACTAATTATGCTGGAAAACTGAATTAAACGTCTGACCATTTACAAACAAACAGCCCACATAAAGCCATCAACCATTTACAAACAGCCCACACAAAGCCACCAACCATTTACAGACAAACAACCCACATAAAGCCTCTGACCATTTACAGACAAACAGCCCACATAAATCCACCGACCATTTACAGACAAATAACCCACACAAAGCCTCTGACCATTTACAGACATACAACCCACACAGAACCTCTGACCATTTACAGACAAACAACCCACACAGAACCTCTGACCATTTACAGACAAATAACCCAAACAAAGCTTCTGACCATTTACAAACAACCCACACAAAGCCACTGACCATTTACAGACAAACTACCCACACAAAGACACCGACCATATACAAACTACCCACACAGAGCCACCGATCATTTACAAATAAACAGCCCACACAAAGACACCGATCATTTACAGACAAACTACACACGTGAAGCCACCAGCCATTTGCCAACAAGCTGGACCATTTGTCTCTTTTGTAGAAAAATTCACGAACCTATATACATAATCCAACAGTTGGATTCGAACTCGCGCCTTCAACTGACAAGGGCTAATAGACTTTTGAGTGAACTGAGTCAGCGAGGCCTCAGCCATCTTTTTCGGGATGTTTTCCATAGCCGCTGGGACATTCAAAGTTTGGTTGATTGTCGTTTTGCTGGCAGATTTAACATCAAATTCTGCATTTGCCTCGAAAACATTTGCGCCTATCCAGTTGTGCACTCATGAAATGCGGTAATTAGACACCTGCGCATTCTTCCCAATCCTTATATACTGACACTGGGCCAACCAACCCGTTGCCCATGCAGTTGTGCACTCGCAGATTCAGCCGAATCCATGTATGCTGACAATGGGTAAACCAGGCCGCCGCCTTTCCAGTTGTACACTAATGCAATGCGGTAGTTAGACACCCGCGGTTTCTTCCCAATCCTTGTATGCTGAGAATTGGCCAGCCAGCTCGTCGCCTATCCAGTTGTACACTCATGCACTCACTGCATATAATGTATTAAAAAAACTGAAGCCATTGCACAACATATGCATTGAAGTGCGGGCAATGCTCCAATTTTCCAGGACGGTATGAAAGACGTCTCCTTCTATAATCTATAAACTGACCTGACATATCGTGACCCAGACGGGTTCAGCAGTAAGCATGAGTGCGACTATATATATATATATATATATGTATATATATATATATATATATATATATATATATATATATATATATATATATATATATATATATATATCTATATATATATTGACACCGGGTCAAGCAGTCATATTTCCTCGCCAAGCAGCAGCAAGTACCATTTTTTTTCTCTTTGGTATGAACAGGCCCGCGTTTGATCTCAGATCTCACGAAAATTAACTATGGGCTACATCCCCCGTGCAATGTTGAAGAAGATCCAAGCAGCACTATGACGACTAACTTCTTGGAGTACATCAGTAATATGTTACATCAGCTTGCCCATAATACGCCACCCATATGAACATTAGACTACACACTGTAGTCTTGAATTACTTTATGCGGGAAAGGTTTCACATTTCCGAACAGCCCATACAGCTCACGAAAAAATTCGAACATTTCATTGTATTCGATTCATTTTAAAAAAAAGCAAATAAGAATAAGTGCTTGGACAGATATTTATTTCAGATCTGCCTTAAACGATCATAAGACCACTCTTTTACACAGTATTTACAGAACATTTCTCTGTCAGAGGCTATATACAGCCAGGCCTTATGTACAGATACAGAAATTTTTTATAATATATGCCAGCACGTTTCAGTTCACAGTCCCACTTTTGCTATGTATGATCCGTTCGGATACTCCAATCAGCGCTAGTGGTGTATATATACAGAAATATTTTCACAGTGTAAGCCAAGATGCTTCAGTTTACAGTCACAATGTCACTATGTATGATCCGTTCGGATACTCCAGTCAGCGCTAGTGGTGTATATATACAGAAATGTTTTTACAGTGTAGGCTAAGATGCTTCAGTTTACAGCCACAATGTCACTATGTATGATCCGTTCAGATACTCCAACCAGCGCTAGTGGTGTATATATACAGAAATGTTTTTACAGTGTAGGCCAAGACGCTTCAGTTTACAGTCACAATGTCACTATGTATGATCCGTTCAGATACTCCAATCAGCGCTAGTGGTGTATATATACAGAAATGTTTTTACAGTGTAGGCCAAGATGCTTCAGTTTACAGTCACAATGTCACTATGTATGATCCGTTCGGATACTCCAATCAGCGCTAGTGGTGTATATATACAGAAATGTTTTTACAGTGTAGGCCAAGATGCTTCAGTTTACAGTCACAATGTTACTATGTATGATTCGTTCGGATACTCCAATCAGCGCTAGTGGTGTATATATACAGAAATGTTTTTACAGTGTAGGCCAAGACGCTTCAGTTTACAGTCACAATGTCACTATGTATGATCCGTTCAGATACTCCAATCAGCGCTAGTGGTGTATATATACAGAAATGTTTTTACAGTGTAGGCTAAGATGCTTCAGTTTACAGTCACAATGTCACTATGTATGATGCGTTCGGATACTCCAATCAGCGCTAGTGGTGTATATATACAGAAATGTTTTTACAGTGTAGGCCAAGATGCTTCAGTTTACAGTCACAATGTCACTATGTATGATCCGTTCGGATACTCCAATCAGCGCTAGTGGTGTATATATACAGAAATGTTTTTACAATGTAGGCCAAGATGCTTCAGTTTACAGTCACAATGTCACTATGTATGATCCGTTCGGATACTCCAATCAGCGCTAGTGGTGTATATATACAGAAATGTTTTTACAGTGTAGGCCAAGATGCTTCGGTTTACAGTCAACAATGTCACTATGTATGATCCGTTCGGATACTCCAATCAGCGCTAGTGGTGTATATATACAGAAATGTTTTTACAGTGTAGGCTAAGATGCTTCAGTTTACAGTCACAATGTCACTAGGTTTAATCCGTTCGGATTCTTCGGTCATGTGTGTATATACAAATAATGTTTGTATATACAGATATTTTATACTTGTGTCGGCTAATATGTTTCGTTTGACATTCCCAATGGTGGAATGTATATAATCCAGTTCGAATTCTCCGCTCAGCCGTAGTTTGGCCAACCCTGAATGACGGTATAGAGGTAGTTCCCTGGGCAGGACGTCTGGCCCAAATCTCGGTGACCCCGGATACGATAGTTGCTTGACAGTTTCCCAAGGCTAACGCCGCAGTTAATTAGGTTCAACGCGGCGGTCCTGGCAGCAACGGTAGGAACGGCACTCGTGAAAGTTCCGATGAAGGCAAAACCTGGAGATGATAAAATGTGTTAATACCGATGATAAAGTGTACAAACACTAATGATTTGAGTGATTGATTGATATTATAGGTCGAGGAGTCTTACGACGTACTCAAGGATATTTCACTTATTCGACGGCTTTATAGTGTGTGTGTGGGGGGTGGGGGGGGGGGGGGGGAGGAATGGCCCAGGGGAAACCCATGACCACTCGCGTGCAAAAAATCTTATGTATGACCAGAGAGGAAGACAACTTGTTCAGGAGTTGAACTTCCAGCGATCGCACTGGTGAGATGCTCCCGAGTCCTTATGTTGCTCCAGCACGCTAACCGCGGTGGCCTCTACTGATGCTGAAATATGTAAACATATATGTCTGTGTATTATTGATGCTTCTGACGTTCGAAAGTTCCGATGAAACCAAACCCTGGTGATAATAATTTTGGAGACATATACCATCGTATTTATTGACGAGTTCTTTAATGAGTGCTAAGGGGGCGCGCCGTGCCGTGGCCGAGTAGTTAAACACTTGTCTTTCAGTTGCTAGGAAACACCAGATGCAAATTCAAACCAGCCCTCAGACGGGGAATACGTCGATTTCCCAGCTCTGACTGTTCATGGTGCCATCTTGCTGTGGTTATTTGTGCAATCTAACGTTTGTTGTAGACCACTCTTCAGTAACCTGTCAAAGGTCAGTGGTTTCCCTCCGCGTTTCTGGTTTCCTCACCCCCTCCCCCCCCCCCCCCCCCAAAAAAAAAAAAACTGCGAATGGTCGTGGATTTCCTCTGCTCGGTTTCCTCCCACCATAATGCTGGCCGCCATCGTATAAGTGAACTATTTTTGAGTACGGCGTAAAACACCAGTCAGTCAAATAAAAAAACAAATAAAAAAAAACTTCCATCATAGAAGTGAAAAAGTTTTTAGCATGAGCTAAACGACAATCAAATAAATGTAACTGACTAGTGCTTAATTTAGCATTGCAAAGGCATTTTCCCTTCCGTCGTCTTTCCCTTCAAAACTCGTTTTCAGACAAAGAAAACAAAGCTTAGGCACTGGTCGATTAAAAGAGTTTCCAAATCGAAAATCAATCAATACCCAATTAACCTGTGAGGAATTTTCATTAGCACGTACACAGTCTTTTTTCTCGTCACGCTCAACCAATGAATGAACAGGTTTTCCTTGATAGCACTCGTGGTTATCGGTAGTACCGGTACGTCAAGTTGATTTTGATACTTTGTTCCTCGAAAACGAGGGTATGTGCTAAATAGGTTAGCTTGTGATTGAATCGAGCATTGAGTCCCTGCTTAGTTTGAATGCAACGTTATGTAATCCTAGTCAATCATGGTGTAACCTATACTTGAACCCACGCTGACGAAGCAATTATATATAGGTTGTTGGAGAGTTTCATAACTTTCAGCTTATAATCATAGTCATCTATATGTATATAAAGTGATAGGCTACAATTGTACTAAACTGTAAAGGTGAATATGTACTGGTTAGCCCAAGACTGAGGGTGACTACACAACATTGCATCGAGGCAATGCAATGAATTTAGCGCATACCGTCATTTTCTAGCAACACGGTATCAAACTCAACTCACTTGTACTTACAGAAAATAGAACATTCATACACTATGGGTACTGAAAGGGAAATCCCGTAAACCGAGCGCTGCGAGAAAAACAAGACGGTATGTGCTAAATGTATATACATGTATCAAATTCTCAATCCTATACACCAAGACCACGTAGCATTGCAAGGGTTCTGACAAAAGCGTGGTAAATCACGTGAATAAATACCCATAAAGTCAGGGCTGAAAAAAAAAAAAAAAAAACCCCAAAAAAACCAAAAACAAAAAAAAGTCGAGTCGGAATTTCAGAAGTCCCACGAGTTCACGAAGATATGAACCAGGCTGGATGGGGGCTTTCGCAAACTAAAGTAGCTAAAAGGCGAGATTTTACGCTATTTGGTACACCGAAAATACATCTCGTATAGCCGGGTCTGTCGACCCAACCGTGCCGTTAGCAGTTACAGGAAAATCACGTCTTTTAGCTACGTTACTTAGCGAGAGTCTTCACCCTGTACCGTCTATGTCTGCCTGAAATGGCGGAACTCCTGAAATGCCGATTCGGCTTCTTCTCGAGAGCTGTTTTGTGAACCTTACCCAGGTTCTTTACATTATTTCCTCCTGTATGAGTCCCGACTTTACCCCAGCCCTGTCCTTCATACACGTAACCATCGTCACCAATAGCAAAGTTGTAACCGATATCATTCCAACCTGAAAGAGAGAATTACACAAACAGTATCGCCTTCGTCATCTTATAATGTAGACGTCTCAAAGTTAAACTAAAATTAATACTGAATTAAATTAAAATGTTCATATGAGTCACTGTTAAAAAAATAGTTCCTTGTGGAGAAAACGTCTTTAGATGCATTATTTTGTGTGACTTACCATTGTCGTTCATATGCGTGTTTTGTATGGCCCTCATCCAGTATTTGCAGTCGTTGGAATTATAGCACCTGGGGGTGACGGTGTGATGGATCACGACACCCGTGGGCGTGGACGCCATGTTTATGTGACTGGCACTCCGGGCTCCCCAGTCTCTACGGGGAACAATCACTGGACAAGCTGGGTGAAAAAAATGACCACAAAAAAAACCAGGTAAAAATATACATAAAAATGAATACGGGAATATGACGCAACATACACGTAAACTTTGAAAGACAACACATAGCATTATAGCTGCTACATACGCTTGTTTGACGCTAACTAGATCTGATGTATAAGATCAGCTTTCAGCTGTCCGTCCAATCAAACATGCTTCATTGTTTTGGGTAGTATAAAATCGAGTCTATTTGTGAATTGAAACAGCGACTCTGACTGGTAATATATAAGATAGGTCACTGACTCGGGCTGTACTCTGGTCTTTACTCCCTGAGCTGTAATGTGTTATATTTTATTCCTGTATGAAAAAAAGGATTCTGCTTGTGGACAAAACAATCTCGAGTTCTGGCCCCTTTTCACTGTTTCGATGTGAAGACAACACAGCACTTTGAGAAATTCTGGATCAGAATTCAAATGGATTCTAAATATCCTCACCGCATCGGTTTTGGTGTTTTACCAAATTCTGATTAGCCGTGGTGCTAAGGTGACCAGTTGCCAACTACCACACTGCCTATGCTGCTTTTTTATATTTCTTCAAATTTAGTTAGAGACAATAAGGCAGAGCGGTTACCATGTCTTTACTGCACCAGATCAGTCGTTGCCAAGTCATCCTATTAAAGGAGTCATGAGCCTGAGTTGTTTTTCATTCTTAATAATTAGGATGTGTTCTAATGGTACATAAAACACAAAAAATCTTCTTAACCTTCTTCTTGGGAGATAAAAATGGCTCGAAGCTTCGGTTTTTCTCAGGCCCTATAGTACTCTGTCCGAAAATGAAGTAGTCATTCATACCGTGACGGTAACGAGGGTGCATGCAGCTGTCAAAACAACTCTTTGCGGGGAACTGAGGGAGGCCAAATGGGGACCACTAAACTGGCTCCGTGTTCCGAATAAGTTTACCGTTCACGTCGTGTATGAAAATTTCAGACCATTTACGGAAAATATGTGCATAAAACAGGAGGATAACATGAGTAAAGGATAGAAGGATAAGAGGTCATGTAAAATTTTCTCTTTATTTCTCAAATAACTGTAATCTTATTTTCAGATTTTGTGTTCATAAATCGCATAATTAGTTACTATCGCCTGAATTAATATACAAACATTGTGAACAGTGGAGGGTAAGCGTACTTTTAACAGATCGTCAGTGGCTTCATTTCCAATAGTTTTGGAACTATAATGGAGAATATGACGGTTAGTGGGTGAGTATTGAAATCAGTAGTATAAGAAATGCGCTCCTACCAGAGACGGCATTTTTCACCTGACTGACAAAGATTGCCACCATGAGACAAAAAATCGCGCTCATTGTGAAAGCCTGAAAGAATAAAACAAAACAAAAACATTTTTCAAAATATGTGTTTGCATCATATATTCAGGACCATTTTAGCTATGCACCGTTTAAATGCGGCTTGTTATATAGACTTATCCTGTATCATTCCATCGCTACCTACCTTTTCAACGATTTATCTCACTTGACGACAGGGATCTGTGCTTTATTTCAGTATTAAAGCAAATGGTCTCTGGAAAATATTGCACTTCACTTTGTTTTATTTATTTTATTTATTTGATTGGTGTTTTACGCCGTACTCAAGAATATTTCACTTATACGACGGCGGCCAGCATTATGGTGGGTGGAAACCGGGCAGAGCCCGGGGGAAACCCACGACCATCCGCAGGTTGCTGGCAGACCTTCCCACGTACGGGAGGAGAGGAAGCCAGCATGAGCTGGACTTGAACTCACAGCGACCGCATTGGTGAGAGGTTCCTGGGTCATCACGCTGCGCT
The DNA here is from genome assembly GCF_032854445.1 of Liolophura sinensis. NCBI lineage: Eukaryota > Metazoa > Mollusca > Polyplacophora > Chitonida > Chitonidae > Liolophura > Liolophura sinensis. The sequence continues at coordinate 22,257,533 of NC_088306.1, forward strand.
AGCGCGCTAACCAACCGAGCCACGGAGGCCCCACACTTCACTTTGTCAGTTTGCACAGAATGCAAAGAAACAAATTGCCATGATTCAAAAGCAGTTAATCTTATAAAACAAATTCCACGGATTAGTCACGGTTGGTCACTGTGGTTGCTTACATTCCATCGCACTGGTGCTTTCATATGCTAACAGCATAGGACAATTGCTCTGATACCGTCCATCAACGGAAATAATCTATGCATAACGAAAGTACGGCATACGTGAAAGTGTAACTATAATTACGTGTGGAAGTTCAAATTTTTTCTCCACATTCACTTCTTACAACAAACAAAAGTATATTAAAGATGCTGAAATTTCCAAACTTTGGCTTACACTGATATTAAACAAAATATAGTTTGATTCCTTTAAACAAAGCGTAAAAACTCCTTCTGATCAGACTTTGAACATTTCACTTAAGTCAAAATTTCAATCATTAAACTTGGTATTTCACTTTCCAATATTTTAGCTGAAATTTGATTTACAATAGCTTAGCCGTAAATTACGTTGTCAAGAAGTATTTTGACATTGTTACATAAGAAGTAACACTTTTAAAGTGATTTGAAATTTTGATTTAAGTCTATTCTGTAATCACAGCGTGATACATGATCCTGGTAAGATAATTTGTCCTTATTTAAGAAACATTTTTGCACATCTTTACGAAGTAGAGATTTATTCATTTTATTATTAAAACTGTGCTCAATTTTTTTTAGTTACACGACAACTGTCAGGTGTACGGGTTGAGGAAACCGGAGTACAAAGCATATGACTTAAAGCCAGAGCCGAGCCAGCCAGCTGTAGGCCCTGGATCGGAACAAGACACCACGCTTGTCCAGGGCCTGACAATCGCAGCGAGCATGCGCATTGTCCCGTCCAGACTACCCAACATCACTGAAGTTTTGTTGACTCAGCAAGAGTTAACATGAAGTTGAGTCAATAAGTTGAGCCATGTTGAGTAGTCTGGACGGGTTCTTCAGCTCGGTTCAACATCACTCAACACCATCCAACTTTTTGAATAGGAAATGTGCATGTGTATTTTTTGTCAACAAGTTGAGCGTCTTAAGGCACGTGACCTGGGCAAAATGGCGGCGCCAAAGGCGAAAGAGAGAAACTGGTCTCACAATGAGGCAGTTTCGTTGATACAGGAGTATGGCCATGGCAATAAGCGCTGCCGATACCCAAGACGCAGTTCGTCCGGCTGCTCGTCATTGTGCCTCATGCATTGGAGAGAAAGATGGAAATTTCCTTCCAATTTATCGAGAGTTTGGTAAAAAAACACAGCTGAACACCGTTCAACATAACAATGTTGGACAATGATGACCTATCTGCTCTCTAATGTGGACGGGACACACATATATATATATATATATATACATACCTTATCGTTGCTGATCACTGAAGATGTACAAATTGGTCGAGCAGGTACACGCCAATTACACTGGAGAGACAGAACTTTTATACCTTACTGCAGGACATAAAAATACCAAAAAAAAAAACATCGGAGAAAAGTTTTATAAATTATTTTTTAGATACGGCAGATATCTTTACTTTAATACTTTAATTAAAGGGCTACTTTAATTAATAATATAGGTCAAAAGAAGTGATATAAATTTTTTTTTATTATTATCAGCCCTTTTTAAATATTTTTTAAACAGTTTAAATCATTCACTTTATTAAACCGCAAAAATTCAAATATATTTAAATACCTTAAATATATGTTACACAGCTGTTACAACCGAAACACAGGTAAATACCGGCCTACATGTAATGCAATGTGTAGCCTGTGTATGTTCTACTCTAATTAACATTAGTTAATATATTGTCAGCGAAGAGCCGTATACGAGTAATTTTCGTCAGTTTGAGTCCCCTCCGTCGTCACAAGCTTGTCACTTACAAATCCAAGCCATCTTCTCTTTACATACACATATAGATAGATAATCTTAGATAAGCTGAGAGGGGGGGTGGGGGGGGGGGGGGGGGGAAATGGCTTTCACTAATATCTAATGGGACAGAAACTGTGGAAAGCCCACGACCACCCGCAGGTTCCCACGTGCGGTCAGAGAGGAAGCCAGCAAGAACTGGACTTGAACTCACAGCGACCGCGTTGGTGAGAGGCTTCTGGGTCATTCCGCTGCACTAACGCGCTAACCACCTCGGCCACGGAGGCTTCTCTTCCATCAATATCGTGCGCATATCTGTACGTCACGTAGTGTATATAGGGGTAAGTTTATTTGTAATAAATATATAATACATACAGGGTCAAAAGACTTGCTACATTGTAAACAAAACGTGCATCTTTCTAATGGATGGCGGCTCTAGTGTAAGTGAAAAAATCTTCAGTCTGGTTTGGAACAACCATCAAATAAATAAACAAATAGATATATAATACATAGGGTCATTAGACGTACTACAATGTAAACGAAAGGCTGTGCACGTGCATGTTGTGAACGGGATGTGGCCGAGTGGTTATAAGAGGCTTACCTTTAAATCGCAATAGGTCACTTCGGAGACAAGAGTTCAGTCATTTTCCCGGACACAGATTGTTTTGGTTTCTTAACGCTGTGATTATTTGTTCATATATTCGATTGGTGTTTTACACCGTACTCAAGAACATTTCACTTATACCTCGGCGGCCAGCATTATGGGAGAGGAAATCAGACAGAACTGGGGAAACTCACAACCACCTGAAGACCTTCCCACGTACGGCCGGAGAGGAAGGTAGCATGATCCGGTCTTGAACTCACAGCGATCGTATTGGTGAGAGGCTCCTGGGTCATTGCGCCGCGCTGGCATGCTAACCATTTCGGTCTTAACGTCATATAAAATGCATATATATATATATATATATATATATATATATATATATATATATATATATATATATATATATATATATATATCCACAGACAATGCTAAAGAGGGAAGCATTGAAAATACTTCATAAAGACAAATATCAATATCAAAATACTGTTCCAATACAAGCACCTGCTGTAGGTTTAGGTAATTGATTTAACGCCTATATGCGCACACTTATTTACATCATGTTGCTGTATATGAATATTTGACTAGGACTTTTGCTGCGGAAAAAAGCCTGTTTTGTGATGTATGTATGTATACGTTGGGTTTTACTTCGTAATTAACCATCTCTTCAGGCATGTGGTGACAAGTCATTAGGTGTGTGCGCATATGCTGAGTCTTCCTGTAGCATGGTAAGTCCATGTCACAAAGCTGCTGCTGTCACTGAAGCATCCTGTCGAAGATACCAGACATGACACCTCACCGAGTCACATTACACTGACACCTGGCCAGCCAGTCATGTTTCCCTGCTTTAATCTCTCAGTGCTGAGCTGAGCAGCAACAAGTACCATTTTTAAAGTCTTTGGTATGACCCGACCAGGGATTGATCCTCGCTCTCCTGACTTCGAGGCGGACGATTAACCTTTAGGCCTGTGGTACTTTCAAAAGTCTTTTACTACCCACGTAACTCTAAATTTGGTCTGAATAGAGCTGTTTTTCTACAGGAAAATACACTGTGGCCCAAACTGCCAATAAATTTTACTATAAAGTACAAATTTGTTATTACAGTACAGCTTCTATTTCTTAACGGGACTTTGGTAACAAAAAAAACATAATCCTACACAAAAGAGTATTTTTCTTCAAGCGTCTTTTTTCCTCTCATTTATTCGGGAGTGGGCGAGGGGAGATGGGCAGAAAACACACGATTCGCTCTTAGAAATATTTAATTCTCCAAATAAGACATAAAACTTTTTTGAAAAATATAAAATTAAGTGGTTAATATTATAGCTGTCGAGATATGTCCGTTTTTAAATACAAATGGGCAGTCCTGAAGCCATTACATTTAACCCATATTAAGTTAAAAAAAATACGGTTTAATTTATTTTAAAAACTCAAACACATTGTATTATGTACGGTGTAACTTTTTGAACTGCCCTAGGGTCACGCCCTGATAATCCCGTCATAGAAACTTCATCATGCGTATCTAATACTCAGACATGTAGAGGCTACTATATAATGATACACGGTGTATTTCTAAAGTTAAATTTTCCGGGCCTTGTGGGTAATACAATCAAAGTGCTACAAAAGTATATACAATCATCGGCTTATCTTTCCTTTCGTGGCCAATGTATTGTAAATGTACAAGTACTACTCAAATGTACACCAGCAGATATAGTTGTGGGTTTTCCCCAGACTCTACCGCCGTCGTATAGGTGAAATATTCTTGAGTACGGTGTAAAACACAAATCAAACAGATAAACAAATAAATTAATGTACACCAACATTATGTGTACTTACTGTTAGAATGACTATATAATGGTATGTATTTCGATGGGAAGCATGTTGCAGTGATTTACTGTAATTCTTCTTTTCGTCTTTCCTAAGTTTTCGCCTGTACTTTTAGAGAGTAAATTACAGAAAAAAACATTGCATCTATGTACAGAAGTGTTATTGACCTGCTGTGCATACATACGTTTTGTGTATCCAAGACAGGCATGTACTGTCATCTACCAACCTGCTTATTATGTTAATATGTTTATGGGAAATTTCATTTAATACAAATGTATGACCAAAGCTATAATAAAGGTGGAGAAAACATAAACACATGAAGTTTAAATGTCAGAGTCCTAAAAGTTAGCTGTGAAAGTTGTCTTCAATATATTTTCGATTTTTCTTTAGAGAAATAGTCACTTAAAAATAACTTGTGTATGGTGGGTATTTTGGACCACCTCTTGGTATACATTGTGTTTGTATATAAAAATATTATAAATGAGGATGCAGTACATGTTTAGTATATATATTTACAACAGGCTTTCTTTTTTCAGCTAACAAATATGTTCAACCTGGATTTTAATCATATTTATATTTTTAATATATTCATCAATATTACCTTTAAGAGGTGGTCCCAAATACCCACCAAAAGGCTATACTTGCAAATAAGTTTTCAAGCTCTTTCATGTAAATTCTGGCGTCATGTTTATGAGACAACACATAGTTTTCGGTAGGTTGTCAGATATAATCACTCCGCTTTGGTCAATGTAAGTAATATTGTTTAAATATCACTTCGCTTAAATGCCAGTAGTTTAAAACAATGCAATAAAAGCGAGCGTATAACTGACTTTAATTATACTTATAATAGCTGAACCTGCGGATGGTCGTAGGTTTTCCCCCGGTTTTCTTCCTCCAGAATGCTGACCGCCGTCGTATAAGTGAAATATTCTTGAGTACGGCGTAAAGCACAAATCAGATCGATCGATAAATAAATATATTGACTGCTATTAAAAAGTTTGTCGGGTATCAGTTTGTAAGTGCGAAATATTTTTCAATATACGACGTAAAATGCATCAATTTATCATTCAATCTTTTTAGCATCACGGAAAAGTTTATTCCAAATAATATGGTACACTCCTGTCTAATTGTAGTACTAATTTAGCAATGAAATAGGTCTTTGGGAATTTGACATTAAACGTTGTTCTTTCTCGCTGACTTTCTAAAATGTTCTATCTCTTGGTTTATACACAGATATTTGCGAACCATGAACAAATAGTTCTTTGGGAACTTGACATTAAACGTTGTTCTCTCTGGTTGACTATCTAAAATGTTCTGTCTCTTGGTTATACACAGACATGTGTGAACCATTAATAGTTCTTTGAGAATTTGGCATTAAACGTTGTTCTTTCTCGCTGACTATCTAACATGTTCTATCTCTTGGTTTATACACAGACATGTGTAAACCATTAATAGTTCTTTGGGAACTTGACATTAGAAATTGCTCTTTCTTCTTGGCTGTTTTTGTGAATACTATATTTAAATCTTTTTAATCGTGGGTAATAAAAGTTATTCCAACCTTTGTAATGGCATTAAAATTTCTTGTGACTTGAGAGCACCCACAGCCGACCACCACTGAGTTTAAAGATCCGAAGTTAAACTCCGAATCTAAATGAAAGTATATTTTTTACCCATAGTTTTGATTTATTTTCGATTTCTGTTATACGTCGTACACAAGAATATTTTACTTATGCGACAAAAAAACTGGCAGAAACCCTATGAACATCCGCAGAATGGTGGAAGACCTTCCCACGTAGAGAGGCAGCCAACTTCAGATGGACTTGAACCAACAGCGACCGTATTGGTGAGAGGCTGGTGTGTCAATGTGCCGCGCTGGCACGCTAACCACCTCGGCCGCGGAGGCTCCCCCCTCATAGCGTTTTCCGTTTGAAGTAACTTGTTTCATATTTGAGCTTTTTAAATTTTATTTGAAGTTCACCTCATGAACTTTGAGGTCATGTATACTCTAGGATGCATGAAATTCTTTGAGTCGTAATTTTCGTGCGGAAAAGTACAAAAGCTAGTTAAACTACATGTATATGTGTTGGCTATATGTATACTTGAGTCGAATGTACATGGACAAGTATGTCGATTTGTTGGGACTATAAACGCTGGCGGGGAATGAACTTTAAACAGAGCGTAACGTATAGGCCCTCGAATTTTTTTTGTTCTACATACATTTTTCTGTTTTGTTTTTGTTCTTCTTTTATTTCTTTGTTTGTTTTTTTCTTATTTTTATAATTTTTTTTCAATATTTCATTTCACACAATGTAAAAGAAAATTCAGACATACTATAAACTTTAATGAAAATAATCAAGTGAACTGGACGCCATACGTTTTTTCCCCTAGGTTTTTCTTTTCCTTAACCGTCCAGTTCCAAGTCCAGCTCATGCTGGGTTCCTCTCCGGCCGCAAGTGGGACGGTCAGCAGCAGCCTGCGGATGGTCGTGGGTTTCCCCCGGGCTCTGCCCGTTTCCTCCAACCATAATGCTGGCCGCCGACGTATAAGTGAAATATTCTTGAGTACGGTGTAAAACACTAATCAAATAAATAAATAAATAAATACGTAACATATCGAAAGAACCGAGCGTCTGACGGCACACTTTTAACGCACATGCATGGAGAGAGGAGTTTAACCATTTTATTATTAACACTGTAACTCCGATGTTTTAAACAACATTACAAGTACTAGGACAATACTCTAAAAAATTGCTAAATTTAGCAAAAAAGTCTGTTATTTGAGTGAGGCTAGAATGTGTTCAGTTATTACAACAGATTTTATTTCTGTTAAATATTGCATGCATGTTTCTTTTAATTCAACATAACGATTCTATTCGACAAACAGGATATTATGTCGAACGCAATGTTGAATGTGTTATAATAACAGAATACATTCGCGGATCAATGAAAACAACAGACTTTCTGGTAAGTTTAGCATATTAATTTTTTGAGTCTATCACTCCATGTGACTCAACATTCTTGCAGAGGATCGTCCACGGGGCAGACAGCTAAACTTTCTAGGACACTTTATTTAAAATGTGGTTCATGTCATATTACTCGCAGAACATCAAGGTGCTGCGTATAAAACGACATGAAAATGTGTGGTATTTAACGACGTTTACTATATATTTCTGTATCAAACAAATGAGCCGTTGGGTGATGAACATATTCAGCTTACCAGCGCTATTCAAATATCGGACTTCACCTTTAGACTTGTGATGGTAAACAGACTTTTGAAATCGCTTCAGTGATGTAACCGTTGTATTTACAACCCAACAAAGGGAGATAACCTACTCAGCGGGGTTTAACACGTTTGACATCGCGTTTGCAGGATTCGAGAATGTAGCTGTACCTCACGTGACCGTTTGTTGTCCAATGAAAAGCGGAGTATTTTGATTGATTTATTTATTTGATTGATATTTACGCCCGTACTCAAGAATATTTCACTTAATACGACGGCGGACAGCATTATGGTGGGAGGAAACCCACGACCATCCGCAGGTTGCTGCTGACCTTCCCACGTACGGTTGGAGAGGGAGCCAGCATGAGCGAGCGACCCCATTGGTGAGAGACTTCTGTGTCATGACGGTGCGCTAGTTCGCTAACCAACTGAGCCACGGAGGCTATTTGTCTGATGTGGGATAATAAAGGGAATCCCTGTGGTAGAATATATAAACATCTTTGTAAATATTCATTTTTGGCCAACATTTAGATATCAATGCATAGCTGTCAAAATATATATATATATATGTGTATATTTTGCCAAGAAATATTCCTTGAAAATAACATGAAGTTTGAAACAGCAGTTAGAATATAACAGTTCACTTATACGACAGTGGCCAGCTTTATGGTGAGATGAAATCGGGCAGCGCCCGGAAAAAACCCACCACCGTCGGCAGGTTGGTGGTAGACATTTCCACCACATATAATTAGTCTGATAGCACAATAAGCTATCTTTTAAACAGAGCGTATTTCAACGATATCAGAGAGACATAGCATATTCCCGTTTACAACTGGGCAAATCTGTTTACAATGTACAGGGCATAGTTAATGTAAATGTTGCAAGGCTCATATATATCAAATTCATAATTCTACTTCATAGAGCACTTGATTCTGTATTCTTAGTAAAAGCGTTAAACACCATCGGACTAAATAAAATACAACTTTTGCATTCAAAATACCAGTCGCATTTTTATCGATCTTAGCACAAAATAATATTCCTTCTGTATTCATTTAAAATGTTAATGTGTAGTTCTTTTATACTTTCCTGTTCTGTTATTTCGCATTGTGTATACTCAATACACTAACTTACACATGCTTTGCAATGTATATACTCAGCTCTGCTTTAAGTAGTGTGGTATCTACCACTGTCGCACCATATATGTGCCTCAGCCTCGACTTGGTACAACTTAGGGTACTACATTCCAAAAAACAGTTCCGCGGATGGCGACAAGATGCGCACGTGACTGGCGTGGTTTATTTGGAACCCAACCTGTCCATTCAGAAATATGTGAAGTACAGGAGCACGGATGCAGATGTAGTTACCCGGAACTGCATCACTCCATTTAAAAAACGGAAACGGATTCATCCCAGGTATGTAAAAATAGACTACAAATGGTTCATCGTCTTCATCACTCTGAAAAATACAGAAGACAAAATAAATAGTTTCTTCAGGGGATAAACCGATTTCATTCTCAAAACTGTATACTGTTTGTTCACGTGATCGTAAACCACATATAGGTGATAGCATGTATAGGTTATATATTGGAAAACTGGTAGCCTGCTCTAGTCACACTGATATATCTTTTTTTCTTGGAATTAAACACATTAGAGTAGGGAAAATCACTGCATCACAAATGTAACTTTCTGAAAAATTCTTGAGCACACAAGTATGCACAATCAATTAAATAAATATATAGCAAATGTAACTTGCATGCTTATACTTCCGCTACGCGTAGCATGTTAATGTTAATGAAAGACGACCACATGTGCTCTCAATCAGGATTCACATACCTCGCTATACATGTAATTGCCTTAAACCATACCTTAACAATTATCCCTTCTAATTCATGATAACACTTATTTAATGTAAGGCGGCCTAAATCGTTACTCACACAAAAGCATACTGCCAAAAAAAAAACCAAAACCAAAAAAAACACCCCCCCCCCCAAAAAAAAAACCATAACAAAGAATCCAACACTTCCCTGAAGGAAGAAGGATGCCTGACATACAATGGAAGAAATACAGATTTTAAACTTGCTAAAATATGACAGAACTGATCGCAGTATAAAATTTACGTTTTGCATGTGAACATAAACGTTAAACAAAACGAAACTTTCTCAACATGTATAAATACGTAGCCTCCTCCCCGGCCGTATGTGGGAAGGTCTGTTAGGAACCTGCGGATGGTCGTGGGTTTCCCCCGGGCTCTGCCCGGTTTCCACCCACCATAATGCTGGCCGCCGTCGTATAATTGAAATATTCTTGTGTACGGCGTAAAACACCAATCAAATAAATAAATAAATAAATAAATAAATGTAAATACGTACATGAAGGTTTCAGTTAAAGTATTTTTCTGGTTAACGTTGATTTTCATACTATAAATCGTCTGAAGGAAAAATTAGCTTTTTTGGGTGCAGTTTTGGCGGGTTTCTATGGTCATTTAACTTCTATGGGTGCTTCGCCAAAGTTTTATACTTCTGATTTAGAAATTTAGAGGATTGTGCTGGGATTTTGAAATTTGTACCTTCTCATCGTACCTCTGTGGGGCCGATTCTTCGCCTCACCGCACTTTACGGACGTTATCGAGGCATTTTGATGAAATTTTGTCCACTTACCAACTATCCATTCAATTTTTGATGGTGACCTGGATCTGGATTCGGTAAATTTTTACGCGATTCATAAATATTCAGAGATTGACACAAATGCTTAGATCTTTGTCTGTAGTGGGAGAATTTGTAGCTGTAGTGGGAGCTTGTGCTCTCGGAACGTCTGCGAATGGTATTATACTTCTTATGGCACATGCCGTCGCTCTTTACCTCTCGCTCTACATCACTGCCACCAATAGCAAAATTTGCACAGGCATCATGAACAACCCCCAGGTCACTGGGACCACGTTGATGAGGCAGGAAATAATGTCAGAAAACAAAAAACAATTCGCCTCAACCTTCGTCTCTCATAATACTTTATGCACATGCATAAATTTTATCCAGAGAATGTGCAACATGATTTTAATCAACACATGAAAACAATTATTGATGAATGCTAATTAAATAGTTCAGCGAGAGGACACAAGTGATGATGCAACAAGGGTACGTACTTCTCACAGACTCCATGCAAAGGTCAAGCTTGTCTATTGGTGGCAGTGATGTAAAGCGAAAGGTGGAGAGCGACGCATGTGCTTTAAGGAGCATGGAGTGGTGTACGATTGTCTGAATCCTCGTTCAGACTCTAGTCTAAATCTTTCACCGGAAGGTTTGTATCTCTGACGAGCTCAGATTAGATGTGGTGATCACATAGTTTCGAGAAGGGAAATAAAGCAGACAACAGTTTCTTGTGGTGCCTCAGTACGCATGTGCGTAATGCGTAACGTGTCATAGGCGGGATGAACAAAAGCGCATGATCATTTATGCCTATAGTACAGCATTACAGTTTTCGGTGACAGCCTAGAATTCAACCCCAATCCAATTTCCTAAAATGCATTTTTCTAAATTTTCGACATGAAACTGCGTAGAATAAAACACACGGATTTTGCTGAACTGTGCGTATATATATACTTGAGTAAATGAATAATAAAAATGAATGAATACATTGTAACTAAAACTATAGCATCAACCATACCATAACAAGTAATCCATGATGTATCCAGTCTGAGTTCATGGCTGTGATTTTTCCGATCAGGATTGTGTTTTTAGTTTGGAGCGGGGATCTAAGATTCCGATCTGACACAAGCTCCATAATATCGTTGGTGAGGAAAAACCTTTCTCCAGGTGGAAGCTCGAAAAACCTACGGTGTGGGGGAAACCGCACTAGTCTCCTTATCAAGAAAGAAAGCTCTTCAGGGCTTGGGGGCGGGGCTGGTGGCAGAAAAATGTCCACCGTGGGATATCGATCCTTCACCATCATCGAGTCCGTCAGGAAGCTACTCACAACTCCAGAGCTGTGTGTAGGAGATGCAAGTCTTGTGCTATTGGTAGGATCAGCCTGTGGGTTATTCTTGGGGCCTTCGGGTTTCCACAAAAACACACAAGTCTTTATGTGTTCTGGCCAGTGGTCTTGTTTACATGAGTCTGAACAGTAGGCTGTGGTCCTGCAGTTGGGACACGGTTTTAGATCTTCATCATAGACTTTGCATTTTGCGCACTGCTGAACGTGATTAGAAGAATCACTGCTGGCATTCTGAGAAGACCATCTGCAGGTGACTTTGTGCTCGGGCCAGTGTGCTCGCTGACAGGATTTTGAACAGTAGGCCATGGCGCCGCATCGGGCACACTTTTTCAAATTCTTGTCGTAGTTCTTGCAGATTGCACACTTTTGAATTTCGCTGGAAGGGTTATTCTTGGTATCTTGGGAAGTCCATCTACAGTTGGCTTTGTGTTTGGACCAGTGTGCTTGCTGACATAACTTTGAACAGTAGGCTGTAGTTTTGCAACCAGTGCACTTCTTCACTTCTCCACCAGTTTTGTTACAGTTTGCGCACTGTTGATCATGATTCAGACAATCCTTGCTGGTCTTAGACCCTTTACATTTGACTTTGTGTGTGGGCCAATGTTCTAGTTGACAAGATTTTGAGCAGTACGCCGTAATTTTGCAGCCAGTACATCTTTTGAAGACTCCAACATGGGTCTTGCAGTTGGAACATGACTGTTTAACTTGTTTCGTGGATTCCATGGATCTTAGATCTTGTGCAATTAACTTTGTGTCTAGTCCAGCGTTCGCGCTGACAGCCCCTCGGGCTACAAAAAAAAAAGAAACACACCGGAACAGAAATATTCACAATACTGTGACACAATGTTACCACTACAATGGTCGAAGGCTTCAGTTGTGGAATATGAGTCTACCCCGAATCCAAAATCAAACCCCTTCGGGTGCACACTGAGCTCCGAACTACTTTCAGCTCTCTACGTAATACCCCATGAGCTAGTACAGTGCACAGGTACAAGGTGACGTGAGCTTATCGGAATAGAAAGCCCCGCCTATAAATTACGTGTAGAATGAGGTCATTTAATCTAATACCACAGGACATTTCTAAACCCTAGGATCACTTACAAGAAATAGAAAAGCAATTCTACATATCTGGGGTTGCTTTCATTTTCTGTTTCATATATAAGCGAGAATATAGGTAGGCCGGCTAAAACTAGTATTAAGCAGATTCTGGTACCCATTCGACTTCGTAACTGTTGTTCGTAGCGACGTAAACATACCAAGGTCAATGATTGCCTGTGCGCAGTAACACTTTCCAGAAATGGATATTGCTATGAGTTTGCACCAACATGCCGTTGTTGCTGTAGACCTGTAAAGCACTTGGTTTTCTTACTTACTAGTTAACGGTATGCTGTGGAATTTTTCACTATTAACAAGGTGACCGTCGACAGAAAGGTTTAGGCTCCTGTGGGTGGACAATCAGAAAAAAGGGGTGCAGTAAAACGCTTCAACGGGTGACAAATGTAACAATAAGCAATTGATCTTCGGTGAACTATGAGAAGGTCTGCCAGCAACCTATTGATGGTCGTGGGTTTCCCCATGGCTCTGCGCGGTTTCCTCCCACTCATAATGCTGGTCGCCGTCGTATAAGTGGAATATCTTGAGTACGGCGTAAAACACCAATCAAATAAATAAATAAATCTTCGGTGAGCTTTATGCAAGACTACGCAGTACAGGACCAGAGATAATCGGCAACATCACAGTAACAACAAAAGCAGGTGAACAAACGTCTTTTTTTTTGTCTTGACAGAAAATCAAGCACCATTAACAACCCCCTCCTGCAGGGGCCGTGCATTTACGTACGAAGGCTCAGTACCGTCTCAGCCCTGTACTAATTTGCTCGACCCCCCCCCCCCCCCCACCCCCGCCCTTCATTGTACAGTATGTGTACCGCCCAGACACACGAAAATGTATAAGATTACGACAATACACGAGTTCACGGTTTTTGCGTTTGGAACGAGAATAAAGCCACGTGATGCTACTTGAGTATTCAATAAGCGAGCTGTGGTTTGCCCGGGCAGTAGCTTAACATTCCAGATTTATCGGCATGCAGGGAATTTATTTACAAAGAGTGACACACATGGCCACATAATGCGACACTGTAGACTCCTATATAGGGCAATGCAGTGCACTGGATGATTCAGTATTTAAAACTGTGGCACATGCTCGATGGAACGGGTTTAAACCTGTAGTGTCAATATCCAAGTCAGGAACCCCCACAGTGGTTAGCGTGCCAGCTCTATGACCCAGTAGCCTCTCTCCAATGCGGTCGCTGTAAGTTCAAATCCAACTCATGCTGGCTTCCTCTACATGGGAAGGTCTGATAGCAACCTAAGGATGGTCTTGGGTTTCCCTCAGGCTTTACCCGTTTTCCTCCCACCAAAATGTTGGCCGGCGTCGTATAAGTGAAATATACTTGGCTACGGCTTAAAACACCAACCAAATAATTAAAAAAATAAATAAATATTCATGTCCACATCAAATGCGTCAAAATAAATGTTCTTGACTACAGTGTAAAACTTCAATCAAATAAATAAATCAAATACAATTAAATTATTACATTGTGACGACTTCCCCAAACATGTTAACTCTTTTCTCACACATAACACATAAGTGATCATAAAATAGATTCCAGGTCATAGACAACTGAGCACCACACTAAACAGTTACGGCCCGAATTACGTTACGTGACCGAGGTTCCCCATTTCAGAGCAGTACATAAAGCTAACAACCGAATTCTATCTTTTCAAAGTATTTAATCCAATTACAAAAACAAACAAACAATAAAACGTATTTGAGATCTGGTCATATTTACTTCAGATTCCAGTGGATTTCCTTTATAAAATTATCAAAGTAATAAGAATATCGTACCATTCAACTATTTGCATTTTTTAGATCTCTCTTTAAGGAAATACAACCTCAAACTGTAAACCTTGTGTTCCTCTGATCAGTTTAAAGTAATACACGAGTAATGTAACTCCAAAAACGAAAGACTCATTTTGACTCAATGTTTTGGCGCTTTATTTTCACATCATCAACTGATGATGGCGAAATAAAGTAAATCCGAAAAACGAAAAGACTCATTTTGACACATTTTCATCTAATGATGATGGCAAAATAAAATACCGAAATACTGATTCAAAATGAGTCTTTGGTTTTTCGGAGTTTTACTACTCGTGTACAACGGAACTGTGATGATGGCACGGGAGCATCGAGCTGTGGCAACTGGACCGTTACTGTCACCCATGGCAACACAGCAAGCGGCCTCACAAATAACAAAGACTCTCTCTTTTTCATATGACAGAACTAGAAGTAATCATGGTAATGTCAAAATTTAAACACCATATCATATAAAACACTATAACGAAATATATTCAGAAACCATGTGAACTTTGTTAAGCTTGATGTCACTCGACTAATGACAGGACTGATTTCACAGGTGTATATCTGTACAGAGGAATCTCAGCCAGGTTCAAAAGCAGGTCGACTTACTTATTACGGTAAGTCTTCTGCGTAGTTTCATTTCACGCACTGAAGCTTAATCTCGTCCATTCCTCGGACTGATTTCCGGTGAACAGGCCTGTATAACGAAGCTATGATCAGGTTCCGAATAAAACATCAACACAGTGTACACACACATATGGGGTAAGTGAATTCTGATGGCCACTCAGTGTCATAATTTGTGCTCAAACGTTTCCCTGGCCCTGGTTTTATGAAAAGGGCGAAACGCACTTCCACGCTATATCATGAGTCATGTTTGACGTAAGCCAAACCCCTTTGGAAAACGGGCTCCAGTTGTAAGCAAGCTTATTTCGGGAAACCGATCAACCGATCCAAATTCAACAAAAGTCCCTGCTTTGAAGAGCTGTCTGTCTGTAGTGTATCAGGCAGGTTGTAGCTTTGTTTCTGCTTCCATTTTGCCTGCTGAAGGTCAGGCAATGTCACACAGACGATGTCCTTCGAGATTAACGTCAGTTTGAATACAATTGTCCAATACAACAGTATCTTATCTCATCCGCACGGAACTGACACCAATTTTCGTTCGCGGCAGCTTCATAATCCAAATCTCAGTTGCCCGGATGCAGACAAGATGCGCACGTGACTGGCGTGGTTTATTCGGAACCCGACCTGTCCATCCAGGAATGAGTGAAACGAAGGAGCGCGGATGCAGATGTAGTTACCTGGAACTGCATCACTCCATTTAAAAAATGGAAACGGAGTCATCCCAGGCATATAGAAATGGACTATCGTTGGTTTTTTGATTTTGTCTCCCTGGAAATAAGAAAAACAAAGAGGACAGTAATGTTAAAAAAAGTGAATGGAATAAATGTATTCCATAGAGGCAAACTATTGAGGGCCATGTTCACGTGACCGTATACGTCACACATGGATTACTTCATTTAGCACGCAGCCTTCCTAACAACCACATCCCTGGCTGAATCTCCAGCAAAATAGCTGAATCGGCATTTGCTAATGTTTATTAAATATAGTGATAGCATAGCCTTTTGAGTAATTCTAAATCAGTGCCTGCTAAGAAATTCATTGCTTCCGATAGCGATCACTGAGACTTTACCTAATACTGTTAAAAATAGGGGGTGGGTTGTCCGAGTGATGCTAGAATGTAAGAAGTGGTATTCCCCAAATGTCGCAATCGATAACATCTGTGCCGTGGTTGACGTGGTACGACGTGTAAGTATATGACGTGAGAGATGGGTATTGAATGGCGCCGTGTTTGTTGGATCCATAGGATCGATATAGACACGTGTATTCGTTGTAATGAAGAAAATAGACCGATAGAAAAGAATTGTGTACGAAAAAAAATTTTTCCGTTGGTCGCACTCGAAAACTGAAATTTTTTAATGAAGGGTTAAAATAAGAGTTAATAAAGGGATAACGTACCGAAAAAAGTTGTTTTAAGTTTACGCGTACAATACGATCGTTCCACCGCTAAAACGAACCGACAAACTAAATAAATTAGCTCGTACGGACGATGCACGATATAAAGGAGAAAAAAAAAATACCTGAACCACGCTGTCGAGTTGATTAAATATACCGATAAGTTTTACATCGGGGAAAGGGCGGCCTTCTCGGATATTCCGCGTTCTCGTTCGGTGTTGTAGTTTTCGTCTTCCGTATAATACGTTAAGGCTTTATTATCATCAGCGGCATTCGTCGGGGATTGTCAGTACAGTAATGCAACCGGTCGTCGCTTGTAAAAGGTACATCCATCCACATAAAAGGGATGGATGGAGGGCTCAGTTTACTCCGGCGCGTAAACTGAGCGAAAACTCTAGGAGCGAAATATCGAATCGATAGCCCTACGTTTGGTCCCGCAGCTGTGACGAGTCCCCGCCCTCCGTCGTCCTGGTGTGCGAGGAGGAAGTCGTCTTTGGCCGGTAAACCGAGCCAATTGATAAGTCCATATGTCACGGGTCCGCTATTGTTACTCGAGGGTCGGCTTTCATGTCCCCCGACTCCGGTCCTCGCCGCATCCTAAAAGAAGAAAGGGGTTGAATTTCAAATGCGCCGTACGCTTTTTATTCGTTTAATAATGCCGTGAAAAGGAACATCGAATCGATAAGTACGTATTGTCACGGGTCCTCCGCTGTTACTCGGGTAGGCTTTCACGCCCCGATCTCGCTGCATCGTAAAAGAAGAAAGGGCTTAAGCTCAATTGACCCCCTACGGGAGTTTCGACGACCGGTTTAATACCCCGCTGGACTGTAACCACCCGTTACCTATAGCCCGAGCACGTCTTGAAACTCCCTCAAAACAAATCGATTCTGTTGAATAGGCGTTTTCCTTCGTCGGATGAAAACGCGGGGAGGTATTCTTTCGTGTTTTAATATTAACGAGTAACAACAAGCACAACAACTCGTATTTGTACTTTTTCAAATTATTCAAAAAATGTATTCAGAACGGTTGAAAAAACATCACCATCACCATAGAATTATATTAAAAAAATAAACTGTTAATTTTGTCTTTCAGCGTTGCAATCTCCACAACACTGTCTGTCCATGCAAAACAAACACGGCGGTTCATCCTCACATGGACACACAAAGTCTATATGTACGCCGTCTTCAGTTTCCAAATAATAATAATAATATTCTTCTTCTTCTTCTTCTTCTTCATAATTGTCACGACTATCATTAACTTCATCGCCAGCGTGTTGGTATTGGTCCGTATTATTCGGATTCTGTTGTACCATCGTACGTTCAATTCACAATTTCCCAGGATCCTATCATTAATTTGATCGCTGTGAGTTCAAGTCCACATCAAGGGTCGTACGAGGGAAGGTGTGGCATCAATCTGCGGATGGTGGTGGTGGTTTTCTCAGCCCGGTTTCCTCAGACCTCAAAACAGTCATCGTATAAGTGCAATGTTCTTGAGTACGGTTTAAAACTGCAATCAAATAATCAGTCCTTAATTAGTTTCTAGTACAAGCTAGACAATTTGGGACCGTCTTGCGTTACGGGATTGTTTTTGGTCCCGCAACAACAAAATTCAAACATTTGAAAGCATTTAATTCAGTTTAATATAAAACAACAACAGCAGCAAAATGCACTTGAGGACTGGTGATATTTATTTCTGATTTCAGTGTTTTTTAAAAGAAAAAAGCATGTCAAAAGCACTTGTCAATATGCCAATCGTACAGTGCGATCCTGTGCTATCATTTTATTTTTTCATTTTAGATTTTTCATTAAGGAAACGAACATAACGCATTTCAACGCCTATTTTTGTATGATCATCTTTAACTTTGATTATGGTGTGCGCCCGATCAGCTATGGCAACTGGACCGGCCAGTTCAGCTGCTGTCATCCATGGCAACGCAGAACGTCATATCAAGAATAACACAGACCCTTTCTCTCTCTTTTTTTTATCGGAACTTTTAATTCTGGTGATGTTAACATTGTAACTCCCACTTAAAAAAAACATGTTATAAAAGACGATAACAAAAAAATATTCCGAAAATCTGTGAACTTCGTTAAGCTTCATGTCATTGGAGTAATGACAGGACTTGATTTCACTCAATTTTATCTTTACAGACGAATATCAGTCAGGCTCAAAAGCAGATTGATTTGCCTATTAAATCTTCGGCATACTGTCAGCTCACGTGCAGGAGCTTAATCTCGCATAAACCTCACACTCTCTCGCGTTAGCTGGGATCCAGTGGGCCGGTTGATCAGTTAAAAGGTTCCGAATGTGAAATCAACATAGTCTATAGGCATACATGGTGAATTCTGATTGCCACTCCGCGTCAAGTTTTATGCTCAAACGTTTCCCTGATACTGATTTTAAGAAAGGGCGTAACGCTATGTCAAACATGTTTGACGTAAGTTACACATTTTTGTAAAACGGACTCCAGCTGTAAACAAGTTTATGCCGAGAAACCAGCCAACAAATCAAAATTCAAGAACCGTCAATGCTTTGACAACGTGCCTGTCGGAAGCCTGTATGACACTTTGTAACTTTTTTTGTGATTCCATTTTTTCCGATGGAGATCAGGTAACGCCAGGTAGAGGGTGTTCTACCCTAACTGAAGTAAATTGAATTATTTATTTTATTTGATTGGTGTTTTACGCCCTACTCAAGAATATTTCACTTATACGACGGCGGTCAGCATTATGGTGGGTGGAAACCGGGCACAGCCCGGGGGAAACCCACGACCATCCGCAGGTTGCTGCACACCTTCACACTTACGGCGAGGTAAATTGAAAAGAGACCGTTTTTCACCGGTTACGTACAACCATCTGCCAACTATCTCACTGTCGTCGCTGCTCTGCTTTCTCTCTCTATGCTGTACGTCTTTTATGGTACTCTAGGAGATTAATATGAGTCTGGTTAGAGTTATACGGAAATGTTATTCGTGATTTGTTAGTTGGATTAGAAAACATAGCCTCTTATCCCTTTGACACAAACCTGCCGTCCAACACCAGTTTTCGTGTGGGGCTGCTTTATATTCCAAAGGTCAGTTGCCCGGATGCAGACAAGATGCGCACGTGACTGGCGTGGTTTATTCGGAACCCGACCTGTCCATCCAGGAATGAGTGAAACGAAGGAGCGCGGATGCAGACGTAGTTACCTGGAACTGCATCACTCCATTTAAAAAAGGGAAACGGATTCATCCCTGGCATGTGGAAATGGACTATCCTTGATATTTTGGATTTGTCTCCCTGGAAAGAAGAAAAACAAAAGTAGTAATATTAAAAACAAAATAAAAGGAATAACTGCATTTCGTATGCGCAAAACTATTTAAAGACAGATGATCATGTGACTCCACGTCACAAATGGATTACGTCATTCAGCATGCATTTGCGTGCTCGAATCCCCTTGTCGATTCTCCATCCACTTAGCTGAATCGGCATATGTTAATGTTTATTAAATGTGGTAACAATTTGAGGAATTGAGGTCACGACATTGTTATCTAATACTTCCAGTGCTAGTGGGCGTGTAAGTTGCTACTATTTAAGCATTTGCATGAACAGTTAGAGTAAAGGCCTAAATGGGGTAATTTGGCAAGAGGCTGTATTTCTCTGGTTAAATGTAACCATTTGCCATCTATCACGCTGTCGTCGCTGCTCTGGTTTTACTCTCTATGCTGTACGTTTTTTATATTGTATTAGGTGAAAGATGCTTGGCCGGAACGTGCCTTAAAAGTCTCCTTCGTTAATAAAATCTGATCGATGTCGTCGAAGAGGAAGACAGCGACCAAGTAGATAAAGCATGATTATATATATGTAATTATTTGATTGGTGTTTTATGCCGTACTCATTAATACATCACTTATACAACGTTAGCCAGTATTATGGTGAAAGGAAAAAAAACGGCTATGAAAGACACTGTCTTGATGATAAACACTGGTTGGGCTTTGTACATGAATGTTTGGTTAAAGGAAACCGTGTTACGGCTTTCTTTGTTTTCTCCGATCTTAGTTTTAATCAATATTAAAGATTAAACAGATGTAATTATTCGGGAAACTACATGAATGATGTGTAAAACCAACCGCACCATAATACGGATCCCGTTTCTTATCCAGCACACATCCATTTCGACGATTTTTGCCACCAGGATCGTGTTAATGTTCTCGTACAGCACTGAGAAGTAGCTCTCCGGCATAACCCTGGTCATGTTCGTGATGAACGTAAACCGCTGGCCGTCAGCAAGATCGAAAAACGTTGGTTGGGGAAGTGACGTCATCAGGCTGTCCACCAGGCGGGATAACTCTGTTGGGCCTGGAGGTGGTGCTGGCGGGAGGAAAAACTCTGGTAACGGTTCCTGTTTATCCATCATAACCGAGCCAGACACAAGGTCCCGTACAATTCTAAACATGATATTGCCTTCAAATGTTGTCGCATTGACAGGATCAGGTTCTGGACTATCATTCCTGCCGTCATCTTCACGCCGTTGACGAACTTTCTTGCCCTTTCCACGAACCCCACAATTAATTTCATGTTTTGGCCAGTGTGCTTGCTGACACGACTTGGAACAATAGGCTATGGCACTACAGCCTACACACTTTTTCAAATTTCCGACAGTTGTGTTACAGTTTTCACACTTTTGAACTTGATTCGTGGAATCCTTGCTTGTATCAAGAGAAAACCATTTACAGCTACCTTTGTGTTTTGGCCAATGCTCTTTCTGGCATGATTTGGAACAATAGGCTGCGGCACTGCAACCTGTACAACGTTTTACCTCTTCGACAACTGTGTTACAGTTTGTACAATAATGACGCTCGTTCTGAGAATTCTTTGCAGCATTTTCAGGAGATGGTTGACAGTTGGTTTTGTGCTTCGGCCAGTGCCCTAGCTGACATGATTTTGAACAGTAAGCCGTTGTTGTGCAACGAGTACAGCTTTTCAGCTGCCCGACATTTGTGTTACAGTATGCACAACGTCGACCTCCCTTCATGGAATCCTTGCTGGTATCTTGAGAAGACAATTTGCAGTTGGCTTTGTGCTTCGGCCAGTGCCCTAGCTGACATGATTTTGAACAGTAAGCCGTTGTTGTGCAACGAGTACAGCTTTTCAGCTGCCCGACATTTGTGTTACAGTATGCACAACATCGACCTCCCTTCATGGAATCCTTGCTGGTATCTTGAGAAGACAATTTGCAGTTGGCTTTGTGCTTCGGCCAGTGCCCTAGCTGACATGATTTTGAACAGTAAGCCGTTGTTGTGCAACGAGTACAGCTTTTCAGCTGCCCGACATTTGTGTTACAGTATGCACAACGTCGACCTCCGTTCATGGAATCCTTGCTGGTATCTTGAGAAGACAATTTGCAGTTGGCTTTGCGCTCGGGCCAGTGTTCCAACTGACAAGATTTCGAGCAGTACGCCGTATTTTTGCAGGCAGTGCACCTTTTTAAAGTTCCAACGTAGGTCTTGCAGTTCGAACAGCACTGATCCAGGGATTGAATAGGGCCATCTGGTTGTTTGTATCTGCAATGAGCTTTATGCCTTGGCCAATGTTCACGTTGACAGTCTACCGAGCAATAGAACACAGTCTTACAGCCTGAACATTTCTTCAGATCTGTGCAGTATCTGTCACACTGGGAACAATGCTGAACCATCATAATACTGGGAAAACAACACTAAAGACCAAATACCAAAGAAGGTTTAACAGAATCGAAAGTCAGACTAATAGCAAGAAAATCTTCACGAAGAGCTCCAGGTTATGATCCGCATAATGCAGAGACAACAGCACCAAGGACTAAATACCAAGGAAGGTCATATCAGACTTGAAATGCAGCCTGTTAGCTCATACAGAAATCCAGGTTGTGATCGGCTCCAGGTCTGTAAACACACAGAATGAAGAGTGTGACTCATTTTATCTGACATAGTATACGTTATACATGGTCACATATAAATAGGTTTGAAAACAGGAACGACCGTGTGCTGGTATACACTATAAGGATGGAAGCAAACAGATCAATAAGGCATATATTTATAAAGCCTATCTTAGACTTACAAGGAACGTTTCACTTTCAGTTTAGTTTACGCATGGATATAGACCTCCCCCAAGCGTTACATGAGCTCAGAAAGCTCTCAAGCGCTCTGCGGTGATGTAAATAGGTCGATAGACAACAAGGAGACAATAGGCTTCAATGGTTAAGTGCTCAGTCGGTTAAAACCCTATAATAGGAAAAACGCCAGTCATTACCCTCTTCAGTGCTTCCAGACGTAACCGGGTTCTAATAATCCTTCTCTTATTATCTTATACCGGTTTTTAGGACGTTCTCTTGACAATAGTCCATCGTGTCCCACTGTGAGTATACAGGGCCTATGTTACACATATTGACATACAACAGATCTAGAAACGCTTATAACTGACAGGCTATACAGACACTGTGAAGTCTGTGCAATCAATGTAACATCAACTTTCTTTTTGTTGGCACACAGAACATACCTGTAGAGCACGTGTAACCACCGAAACAGACGTGCTACCTCTTTCTAGCAACACGTAAAGATGTAACATCATGACATGTTGTCAGACGGCCCTACAATAAATAGAAATCTGTCAATATTAACAGAAAGTCTGTTGTCCGAGTGATGCTAGAATGTATCATGTTATTATAACACAATATTGTGTCGTACTGAACATAATATGCTTTTAGCCTAATAGAATCGTTATTTAAATTAATAGAATATGTGTGTCACATTCTTCAAGTGACATGGTCATCAACAATTTGGGTTTTTAAACAAACTCTAAGTGCGACGTCTTAGCGAAGTTTTAAAGTTCGTTCATAAACTAAATCACTCACGTTGAAGTAAAGAATGTGCAAGTATGGAGCTTGTACGAGTCCATTATTCAAATTCAATACAAAGAGGGCAAGCCATTTTACCCCATTAATATTTAAACGGAAGGGCCCGGAGCATATGCGCAACGTTCGGAAAGTTCCCTATGATACCGACTTTCGATCAATCGACGAACTCGGATAATTTCGAATATTGATACACATCGATACATACAGAGTACAACAGCTTAAACAGCATTGAGAAAAGGATACGAATAATCTTCTCATTAAACTAAGAGCCAGAAACGTGTGTCTGTTCGAAATTTAACACCCCCTGCCCACAACAACAATAACATTTGCACCACCTATCAAGCAGTAGTTTTGCGACATCTTCGTCCTTCGTGAGACATTTTTCTTTCTTCATTGTACTCCACCGTTCAAACTGACCATCAATTACAACTCTACACTTGCTTGTCGGCCTGTCGAGCTCTTTTTTACGCCTCTTTTTGGCCGAACCTGTCACGAGCGAGCCGTAGGTCCTTTTACGCGTGTAATCAGCTATGTTTGTTGAGCTTACCGAGCGCTGTGCGCATGATCCATTTCCACTGAACTGACAGCGCCTCATTTAATTATTCAAGCAGAATTTTCACGCCTCATGGCAGAATTTTCAGTTTTCATTTGTATATTTTTTTGGTTATTTTTAAACATTCACTTAACAATGCTGGGGGTGGGATGAACGAAAAGCTTGTGACTATCATTTCTTGAGAAAAATATCCGATACTCATGTCATTCAGAAATAACGCAAAAACCCCTAATATTTGGACGACAATGTCACTTTAATATCACTCACATAACACACTTTCTGTTAAATTTAGATCAGTTTTTGACAGTATAGTAAAAGTGAAGTACTTCAGTTTGTTAGACGCTGCCACGATCTGGCCATTGAATAATGCGGTGGCTCATTTACTGCTCAAATCCAGCTTTCACTGTTCCGGCTGCGCCTTTAAGTGACAAAGTTTGTCAGGTATCTGCCAAAAGTCAGCGGTTTACTACTGGTACCCTGTTCTTCTTCCACCTGACAGCATTAATATAAGTAAAAAATTCTTGAGAAAAAGCTTTAAACCAAAATAAATAAATAAATTTGTAAAGTCTGTCGTTAGCAATTTTGTTGTTCTTGAGTACCAAAACAGTGTGATAACTACAGTTTTCATGGTCACCTTGAAAATTGGTCTCCAATTTAGATTTTTAATTTACTAACGGCTCTTTGCGACAGGCTAATCCATGAAGAGTAACATATACTATCACATACGCGTGTGACAATTTAAGCACTTGTTCCATGATATGATCGATTCCTCTGAATATTAATTGCATTATAATCGCTCGTCTAACCCCTTTTTGTCATCTATAAACGTTTTGTTATAACGTTACATGTATGTAAACACAGTCATGCATACAGACCCAGTGCGCATGTCTAGGGCTTCCTACCCCTAGTCTGCCTCATAACATCAGTTAGAATAGTTAATCAACAATACATTGAATAAAGATCAAATGTAACAAATGGACGGCGCTAGTTTGATGCTTGCTGGTTTTACTATTAACCTAACCGAAGCTTGTCCGAAAAGTGGAGAGGCAACTAAACAACTAAAAACAGATCTATATAGAGCTGTGTTTATCAATTTAGCTGATTGGTGCTGAACATTGTCGTCAGGAAGTTTTAACTTGCATGACGGTCATGTATATGGGCGAAGGCAAGCGGAGTCACTGGAGTGAACTCGCTCCCTTCGTCAAGTAGGCTTATGTACATGTATCAGTACTGACAAACTTCCTGTTTTAAAGCCGTCAATAATGATGTTGTCATTGTCAGCTGTGTACCATACTCCCTGCAGTACATGTGTCGCGCTCTACCTTTCGTTTTTCGCATCACTGCCATCTCTAGTAAATTTTGTACAGATATCCTGAACAACGCCAGTGCCACAGGGGTCGGGGTGATGAGGCAGGAAGTGATACCAGAAAACACAAACAATACGAATCAACCTATATCTCTAACAATATTTTCTACACATGTATTCTCTTCTAAAGTGCGCACATTAAATAGTTTCGCGGGGTGACACACGTGATGAGGCTAAGCCTAAACGAACATACGTGCGTCCCACAGGCTCCACAGATCAAGCTGGACTGGTGGTGGCAGTGATGTAAAGCGGAAGGTAGACAGCGATGCATGCGTTGTAAGGAGTACGGCTGTGTACGCTAACAGATCCATCACCACAGCCAACCTAGAGCAAGAAATACAATTTTATTGTAGGATTCAACGTTAAGATAATTTGATCTTGTGATCACTTCTGGCAGTATAGATAGGCGAATATCGGTAAATCTGACTGTAACCGTATTAATGATTCCATAACCATGGTAACTGTTCCATAACCATAGGAACGGTTATATAACCATAATAACGGCTCCATAACCATTGTAGCGGTTCCACAAACATGGTACGATTAAAAATATACAGACTTACGCATACAAACACTTTCGCGAATTACTGAACGGAATGTAACGTTAGAGCGTTACCTGTATACAAACTTAGATTATCTTACATGTAACAACAACAACGACAACATCAAATCAAAAAGAATATAGCCTAAACATATACACATACATGTAGCTAGATACCTCATGATCCGCTGTTGTGATTCGATTTCGCTCAAGGCTTTCCCCTCTTTCAGCGAAATTTATGTAAGTATTAAGTAACGGAGCAGTAATGCTCTCTTCTTCCCGCTGTACGCAACCTGCATACAGGAAATGTAGAACAAGAACACCCAGCTGAAGTCACCGCCTAGTTACTCATTTATGGTTCCGTATTCTAAAATACATGAGGCTCCAGAGGATGCGCTCGCATGCCGTTCATTCGCTTATTTAACACTATAAGGCATTGGTGCGTTTCCACTTGATAGCCGTTTTTCGTGATGATCTATTCATAGAAGGGAAGTTAAATATACTTTATTGTTCACCAGTTACACCAGTCAATTAGTTTCAGTAATGATTGCGCAATACATCCAAAAGTATAGGGTAATCAGGAGATTTAATATGCACAGCGCGAATAGTTCTGGTGACAAAATCAGAATTTCTGAAGCTTTCAAAAGACATTTTGCACTTGAGGCTTTCAACATGTCAGAGCTACCTTGGTCATCTTGTTCATATTGTTTCCCCCACTGTAATGCTGGTCACCATCCTATGTGTCAAATATTCTTGAGTAAATCAATAAATCCTATCCAATCAGACTCAGACATGACGCTCATGTACAGAAAATGTCGGAAGTAATTCCTTTTGTGCCACTCTAAATGGCTATTAAATCTGTTCAAGGGTCCTCTGTCGTCCACACCAGTCCAACTTAAGGTCAATAAAATGGGGCCTTCCTGACTATCTAGACCCCAAAATGAAAAGTATGCGGTAAAACACGTCTAATATATATATTGGAAATTGCTCTTGTGACAACGCCTCCATTTGTGAAAGACATTGCGTACCAGAAGGATTCAATAATAAACGTTCCATGTAATTTTTATTGGTTAAATCTGGGATCTTCATGTTCTTTATGACCCGTAATTAGGGTCTCCCATCTTAATCGCAAATTACATATCCATGAAGAAATGGCTATGGAATCACATTAGTTTCTTGTATGAAACTCTAAATGGCTATTAAATTAAAAGTAGAAGTCAATAAAATGGGGTCTTTCTATCTGTAAAGAACCAATAATTACCCAGATATACATCAAAAGAATGACGTCTAATACGTTCTGCTGACAAAACCGCCATTTGTGCCGATCTAGACAGACATTGTGCTGTTAGAAAATTCAGTATATGAAAGTTTCATTCAATTTTCATTGGGTAAATATAGGGTTTTCATGTTTCCTATAACCCTTAATCAAGGCCACCCATCATGATCGCCCTATCCATGCCTGTGAAGAAATGGCCATTAGCTTTACATCAGTTTTTTGTGTCGCTGTGAATGGCATTATATCGGTTGAAAAGTCCTCTGTCGTGCACACGAATTCAGCGTAAGGTCAACAAAATTGTTTATTCCTGTCTGTATAGACCCCAAAATGACTGATCGCTAATACAAATCATTGAACTCTAATGCGTACAATTTAAATGGTTTTGGTAACAAAACCGCCATTGATGCCGCTCTAGACAGACATTCCATAGCCATTTCGTCACAGGGGAAAGGGCGATTAACATTAGGGGTGGCCCTAATGATGGGTCATACCGAATGTGGAGACCCCATATTTCCCTAATGAAAATTGGGCGGAACATTCATTGTTGAACTCTCCTGGTACACAGTGTCTTTCTAGGGCGGCACAAATGGCGGTTTTGTCACCAGAGTTATTTGATTTCCAGGCCTTCGTATTAGACGTTAACGTTTTGTTCTACATCTGGATTATTTTAGAGTCTTTACAAACAGGAAGACCCCAGTTGCTTGACATGAACTTGGTCTTGTGTGCACGACAGAGGACCTTAGGGCATATTTTATAGCCATTTAGAGCGGCACAAAAGAAACTAATGTGACTCCATAGCTATTTCTTCACAGGCATGGACGATCTAGATAGGTGGCCTACTTAAACGTCACAGAGAACATGACGACCCCATATTTACTCAGTAAAATTGGACGCAATGTTCATACATTTAACCTCTAACAGATCTAACAGATTCAAAGGCAGATAAATGGATGGACAAAGGTTGAACGTGGGGGGGGTGGGGGGTGGGGAGGGGGACAAGCTGAAAACATGAGAGAGAGAGGCAAGAGAAAGAGAGGGAACATGAGATAGAGTTAGAAAAGTTGAAACTGCAGAGAGAGAGAGAGGAAAGGGAGAGGGAAGTGCAGAGAGAGGAAAGGGAGAGGGAAGTGCAGAGAGAGAGAGAGGAGAGAGAAATGCAAGAAAGAGAGAGGGAAAGGGAATTGGAGTTTCAAATGAAAAAGTTAGAGGTTGAGAGAGGTGAGAAACCGGGTCCTTCCGGTAGACAGGATTCAGGATTTGATGTGACCAAATACATTCGGTTAGTTCCATCCTTTCAGGAAAAAGAGGTGGATAAGTATTTTCTGCATTTTGAGAAAATTGCAAATAGCTTGAAGTGGCCTAAAGAGTTCTGGACTATGTTATTACAGAGTGTGCTAATTGGAAAGGCCAGGGAAATTTATACTCAGTTAAGTGTAGAGAATGCTTCCAATTATGACTATGTGAAAGAGGTAATTTTGAAGGGTTATGAATTGGTGCCTGAAGCTTACCGCCAGAAATTTCGTAACTGTGAAAAAGGTAGAGATCAGGCATACGTTGAGTTTGGTCGAGCTAAGGAGCAGTTGTTTGATCGCTGGTGTATAGCCAAGAAAATAGGCAAGGATTTTGAAAGTTTGCGTCAGCTTGTGCTGGTAGAAGAGTTCAAGCGTTGTATTCATAATGATGTAAAGGTGTTCGTTCATGTGCAGAAGGCGAGTACACTTGAAGAGGCAACCAGTTTAGCTGATGATTATTCCTTGACACATAAGGTTACATACACGGGTAAGCCATTTAATTCATTTACACGTAGAAATACCCAGTCACATGCAACAGGTAGAGGTAGCTCTACACAGAAGAGTTCTACACCAGGCTCCAATGGTTCTACAGCTCATGGTTCACGGAGCTCAGATTGGAATGGTAGTCCTCGAAATAGGGTTACTTGTAATTTTTGCAAGCGGGTAGGTCACGTGATGAGTGAATGTTACAAGTTGAAAAGGATACGGGAAGCTCAGAATGAGTCTAAGCCCACAGGTCTTTGTGTTACAATGCACAAAACATTGCCGGAGGTTACATCAGCAGTTAAAAGCAGATCTGAGTTAGCTGATATGGGATTGGATAAGATTCCCAAATGCTCTATGGATAGCTTCGCTCCGTTTATCAATTCTGGTTCAGTGTCGCTTAGAAGCGACATGTCTTGTGCTACCCCTATAAAGATATTAAGGGATACTGGGGCATCTCAGTCTCTGTTGTTGATGAATACTCTGCCCTTTTCTGAAGAGTCATACTCTGGGGTTCGTGCCCTTATTAGAGGTGTAGAGTCTAGTGACTTTGTCAGTGTTCCCCTTCATGATATTTATTTGTCATCAGATTTGATATCTGGACCTGTCAGGGTAGGCATTAAGCCTTCATTACCTTTTGAGGGTATTCATTTGTTGTTGGGAAATGACTTAGCACATGATAAGGTTACTGTTGATCCCTTAATGGTTGATAAGCCTTCTCTGAATTCAGTCACAGAGCCAGTTGAAAGCGAGATAGCGGGTTTATATCCTTCCTGTGTTGTTACAAGAGCTATGTCTAGAAAAGTCAGTACAGACCAGGGTAGTACTGTTGATTTGAGCGAGACTTTTCTCAACAACATGTTGGATGGAGATTCTTCCAAATTAGACAGCCAGCAGGAAGTAGATACTAATTCTGTTAGTGGTGATCAGCCATTTTGTAGGACTGAGTTGATTGCTGAACAACACAGTGATCCAAGTATTTCTTGCTTGTTTAATGATGCAGCTAAAGATGGTGAATCTTTACCTGACCCATGCTACTACTATGTCAAGTCTGGCATATTGATGCGGCAGTGGAGGCCTCCCGATGTTTCTTTGGAGGATGAATGGGCAGTTAAGCATCAGGTAGTTGTGCCCAAGTCTTATCGTAAAGACATACTGACCATAGCGCATGAAACGCCGTTAGCAGGTCATTTAGGTGTTAATAAGACCTATCATAAGATTCTCAGTCATTTTTATTGGCCAGGAATAAGGAAAGATGTTACTGAATTTTGCAGGTCTTGTCATACATGTCAGTTAGTGGGGAAACCTAACCAGACAATCCCCAAGGCAGCCTTGAGGCCTATTCCTGCAATTGGTGAGCCATTCAGTAGAATCTTAATAGATTGTGTTGGTCCGCTACCTAAGACAAAGTCTGGAAATCAGTATATGTTAACCATAATGTGTACTTCAACTCGTTTCCCTGAGGCAATTCCACTAAGGAATATTACTGCCAAGACTGTAATTAAGGCTTTAGTTAAGTTCTTCACCATGTTTGGTCTGCCTAAGTCAGTACAGTCAGACCAGGGTTCAAATTTCATGTCTGGTGTGTTCCAACAAGTTATGCATGAGCTAGGTATTAGCCAGTATAAGTCCTCAGCTTATCACCCACAAAGTCAAGGAGCACTAGAGAGATTCCATCAGACACTGAAAAGTATGATAAGAACTTACTGCTTTGAGACAGGGAAAGATTGGGACGAGGGTGTACCTTTGTTAATGTTTGCTGTAAGAGAGTCTGTACAAGAGTCACTTAGATTTAGTCCATTTGAGCTTGTGTTTGGCCATACTGTGCGTGGTCCACTACAGTTGTTCAAGGAAAAGTTTGTGTCTGGTGATAGTGACAATGTTAACCTATTACAGTATGTGTCAAGTTTTCGTACTAAGCTCAACAGAGTATGTGAGTTAGCCAGAGAGAATCTTACAGCTTCTCAGAAGAGTATGAAAACTAAGTATGACAAAGAGACAGTAAGACGCAGATTTGAAGTTGGTCAGAAGGTATTGGCCTTACTTCCAGTTAGTGGTAGGCCACTTGAAGCTCGTTATTTTGGACCTTATGTAGTAGACAAGAGGCTAAGTGATCTTAATTATATTATTTTCACTCCTGATCGGCGCAAATCTAGACAACTTTGTCACATTAACATGTTAAAGCCATATGTAGACAGAGATAGCACTGATCTCAATGTTGTACATCCTAGTGGAGTTGCTATCTCTTGTTTTCCAGTGCCAAGTTGTAAGAGAGAGTTAAAGCGTTTTTTTGGGCATGGCAGGTTATTATCGTAAGTTCTGTAGGAACTTTTCATTTGTTAGTGAGCCACTAACTCAGCTGTTAAAGAAAGGTGCTAAATTCTTGTGGTCCATTGAGTGTCAGAGATCTTTTGATAGATTAAAGGCCATGCTAAGCAGCGGCCCCATACTTGTAGCACCTGATTTTAATTTACCATTTAAGCTAGCTGTTGATGCTAGTGATATATCTGCTGGGGCAGTTTTGTTACAAGAAAATGAAACAGATCACGTTGATCACCCTGTATGTTTTTTCTCTCGCAAATTTGACAAGTGCCAGAGAAATTATTCAACAATAGAAAAGGAGTGTCTGTCCTTGATTCTAGCATTACAGCATTTTGAAGTATATGTGAATTCCTCAAGTTACCCCATTGTTGTGTATACAGATCACAATCCCTTAACCTTCTTGCACAAACTAAAAGGTAAAAACCGAAGATTGTTACGGTGGAGTTTGCTTTTGCAAGAATTTAATCTAGAGATTAGGCACATAAAAGGGAAAGATAATGTGATTGCTGATTGTTTGTCACGTGTCTAGTTGGTTTTCTGCAGCTTTGTTTTTATAGACTGTGGTAAACGTTATTATTATTCGTGATTATGAATATGTTAAAGAAAGTTTTATGCAAAACTTTCTTTCCCTGAAGGGTGGGGGTGTTATGTATGACTATTTAACGTCTTCATGTACTGTTAGTCTGCGGACCTTTGTGTTGTATGTTATAAGCATAACAGGCCCTGTTATATATGTACAGTGCGGACCTGGCCGAAAGCACCGTGTTCAATGCTCTGTTTATTTAACTGGCTGTTCATTGGCTGTTAAACTCGGTGTTTAAAAATAGTTGAATCCACCTGGCACGTATATAAGCCGTGTTTTCTGTGCAGAGGGGAGGTATTTTTGCTGCATCCACTGGGAGCCAGGAGAGTGTGAGACGCTCTCGTATCGAGTCCATTATTTTGATATGAGCTGGTGATGCCAGTTTCATTTGGGAGGACAGTTTTTTATGCCGGCACCGTTTGTGTACCACAGTAGTACTGATGTCTGATTTATGTGAATTTCTGCGGAAGTCACGTTTATTGGTGTTCGGATCTTTATTATGATTATACAGTGTGGACTGTGTAATTTGTTTAACACGCTGACCTCACCTGACCGACAAGGTCGTCAAGGACTCTAAACTGAAGTTTTCAGTTTTGCAAAGGACGTTCGTTCTGCCACAAGGTGACATTACTCTACGTCTCTGAACGGCTCGTTTGTGAGCTTCTGCGGGAGCTGTGACTGATCTGAAGTGGATTATACCTCCATGCCTGTATTTACCCTGTGTTGTGCTCTGCGGGTGTGACGTCATTCAAAGGCTTGACTGTTCCAGTTCTGTGTAACCTGTGTACTGTGTTCGTGTTCGCTAACCTGGCGAAGTACCTGTCTAGGACAATTTGTGACTTGTGTGAATTGTGTGTTTATCCCATGGTCTTTACGTTGGATTTCCTGGAATACATTCCTTGGGATGCAAAGGTGAACTGGAAACTTGTAAAGACCGGTAATACTGATGTGTATGTTGTTGTTGTTGTTGAACTGTCTGTAAAACTGTACGTCTCATTTTATATATAAAGCATTGTTTACATTGTAATATTGAGTCACTGAGTCTGTTTTCTGTTGCCGTTTTCAATACCGTAACAGTAGGAGATGCAAGTCTTGTGCTATTGGTAGGATCAGCCTGTGGGTTATTCTTGGGGCCTTCGGGTTTCCACAAAAACACACAAGTCTTTATGTGTTCTGGCCAGTGGCCTTGTTTACATGAGTCTGAACAGTAGGCTGTGGTCCTGCAATTGGGACACGGTTTTAGATCTTCATCATAGACTTCGCAGTTTGCGCACTGCTGAACGCGATTGGAAGAATCACTGCTGGCATTCTGCGAAGACCATCTGCAGGTGACTTTGTGCTCGGGCCAGTGTGCTCGCTGACATAACTTTGAACAGTAGGCTGTAGTTTTGCAACCAGTGCACTTCTTCAATTCTCCACCAGTTTTGTTACAGTTTGCGCACTGTTGATCATGATTCAGACAATTCTTGCTGGTCTTAGACCCTTTACACTTGACTTTGTGTGTGGGCCAATGTTCTAGTTGACAAGATTTTGAGCAGTACGCCGTAGTTTTGCAGCCAGAACATCTTTTGAAGACTCCAACATGGGTCTTGCAGTTGGAACATGACTGTTTAACTTGTTTCGTGGATTCCATGGATCTTAGATCTTGTGCAATTAACTTTGTGTCTAGTCCAGCGTTCGCGCTGACAGCCCCTCGGGCTACCACAAAAAAAAAGAACACACCGGAACACAAATATTCACAATACTGTGACACAATGTTACCACTACAATGGTCGAAGACTTCAGTTGTTGAATATGAGTCCACCCCGAATCCAAAATCAAACCCCTTCTGGGGCACACTGAGCTCCGAACTACTTTCAGCTCGTAATACCCCGTGAGCTAGTACAGTGCACAGGTACAAGGTGACGTGAGCTTATCGGAATAGAAAGCCCCGCCTATAAATTACGTGTAGAATGAGGTCATTTAATCTAATACCACAGGACATTTCTAAACCCACGGATCACTTACAAGAAATAGAAAAGCAATTCGACATATCTGGGGTTGCTTTCATTTTCTGTTTCATATATAAGCGAGAATATAGGTAGGCCGGCTAAAACTAGTATTAAGCAGATTCTGGTACCCATTCGACTTCGTAACTGTTAGTCGTAGCGACGTAAACATACCAAGGTCAATGATTGCCTGTGCGCAGTAACACTTTCCAGAAATGGATATTGCTATGAGTTTGCACCAACATGCCGTTGTTGCTGTAGACCTGTAAAGTACTTGGCTTTCTTACTTACTAGTTAACGGTATGCTGTGGAATTTTTCACTATTAACAAGGTGACCGTCGACAGAAAGGTTTAGGCTCCTGTGGACAATCAGAAAAAAGGGGTGCAGTAAAACGCTTCAACGGGTGACAAATGTCACAATAAGCAATTGATCTTCGGTGAACTATGAGAAGGTCTGCCAGCAACCTATTGATGGTCGTGGGTTTCCCCATGGCTCTGCGCGGTTTCCTCCCACTCATAATGCTGGTCGCCGTCGTATAAGTGGAATATCTTGAGTACGGCGTAAAACACCAATCAAATAAATAAATAAATCTTCGGTGAGCTTTATGCAAGACTACGCAGTACAGGACCAGAGATAATCGGCAACATCACAGTAACAACAAAAGCAGGTGAACAAACGTCTTTTTTTTTGTCTTGACAGAAAATCAAGCACCATTAACAACCCCCTCCTGCAGGGGCCGTGCATTTACGTACGAAGGCTCAGTACCGTCTCAGCCCTGTACTAATTTGCTCGACCCCCTCCCCCCCCCCCCCCCGCCGCCCTTCATTGTACAGTATGTGTACCACCCAGACACACGAAAATGTATAAGATTACGATAATACACGAGTTCACGGTTTTTGCGTTTGGAACGAGAATAAAGCCACGTGATGTTATTTGAGTATTCAATAAGCGAGCTGTGGTTTGCTCAAGCAATAGCTTGACATTCCAGATTTATCGGCATGCAGGGAATTTATTTACAAAGAGTGACACACATGGCCACATAATGCGACACTGTAGACTCCTATATAGGGCAATGCAGTGCACTGGATGATTCAGTATTTAAAACTGTGGCACATGCTCGACGGAACGGGTTTAAACCTGTAGTGTCAATATCCAAGTCAGGAACCCCCACAGTGGTTAGCGTGCCAGCGCTATGACCCAGTAGCCTCTCTCCAATGCGGTCGCTGTAAGTTCAAATCCAACTCATGCTGGCTTCCTCTACATGGGAAGGTCTGACAGCAACCTAAGGATGGTCTTGAGTTTCCCTCAGGCTTTACCCGTTTTCCTCCCACCAAAATGTTGGCCGGCGTCGTATAAGTGAAATATACTTGGCTACGGCTACACCAACCAAATAAATAAATAAATAAATAAATATTCATACTGAGCACCACACTAAACAGTTACGGCCCGAATTACGTTACGTGACCGAGGTTCCCCATTTCAGAGCAGTACATAAAGCTAACAACCGAATTCTATCTTTTCAAAGTATTTAATTCAATTACAAAAACAAACGAACAATAAAACGTGTTTGAGATCTGGTCATATTTACTTCAGATTCCAGTGGATTTCCTTTATAAAATTATCAAAGTAATGAGAATATCGTACCATTCAACTATTTGCATTTTTTAGATCTCTCTTTAAGGAAATACAACCCAACTGTAAACCTTGTGTTCCTCTAATCAGTTTAAAGTAATACACGAGTAATGTAACTCCAAAAACGAAATACTCATTTTGACTCAATGTTTTGGCGCTTTATTTTCACATCATCACCTGATAATGGCGAAATAAAGTAAATCCGAAAAACGAAAAATCTCATTTTGACACATTTTCATCTACTGATGATGGCAAAATAAAGTACCGAAATACTGATTCAAAATGAGTCTTTGGTTTTTCGGAGTTTTACTACTCGTGTACAACGGAACTGTGATGATGGCACGGGAGCGTCGAGCTATGGCAACTGGACCGTTACTGTCACCCATGGCAACACAGCAAGCGGCCTCACAAATAACAAAGACTCTCTCTTTTTCATATGACAGAACTAGAAGTAATCACGGTAATGTAAAAATTTAAACACCATATCATATAAACACTATAACGAAATATATTCAGAAACCATGTGAACTTTGTTAAGCTTGATGTCACTCGACTAATGACAGGACTGATTTCACAGGTGTATATCTGTACAGAGGAATCTCAGCCAGGTTCAAAAGCAGGTCGACTTACTTATTACGGTAAGTCTTCTGCGTAGTTTCATTTCACGCACTGAAGCTTAATCTCGTCCATTCCTCGGACTGATTTCCGGTGAACAGGCCTGTATAACGAAGCTATGATCAGGTTCCGAATAAAACATCAACACAGTGTACACACACATACGGCGTAAGTGAATTCTGATGGCCACTCAGTGTCATAATTTGTGCTCAAACGTTTCCCTGGCCCTGGTTTTATGAAAAGGGCGAAACGCTGAGAAACGCACTTCCACGCTATATCATGAGAGTCATGTTTGACGTATGCCAAACCCCTTTGGAAAACGGGCTCCAGTTGTAAGCAAGCTTATTTCGGGAAACCGATCAACCGATCCAAATTCAACGAAAGTCCCTGCTTTGAAGAGCTGTCTGTCTGTAGTGTATCAGGCAGGTTGTAGCTTTGTTTCTGCTTCCATTTTGCCTGCTGAAGGTCAGGCAATGTCACACAGACGATGTCCTTCGAGATTAACGTCAGTTTGAATACAATTGTCCAATACAACAGTATCTTATCTCATCCGCACGGAACTGACACCAATTTTCGTTCGCGGCAGCTTCATAATCCAAATCTCAGTTGCCCGGATGCAGACAAGATGCGCACGTGACTGGCGTGATTTATTCGGAAACCAACCTGCCCATCCAGGAATGAGTGAAACAAAGGAGCACGGATGCAGATGTAGTTACCTGGAACTGCATCACTCCATTTAAAAAATGGAAACGGAGTCATCCCAGGCATATAGAAATGGACTATCGTTGGTTTTTTGATTTTGTCTCCCTGGAAATAAGAAAAACAAAGAGGACAGTAATGTTAAAAAAAGTGAATGGAATAAATGTATTCCATAGAGGTTAACTATTGAGGGCCATGATCACGTGACCGTATACGTCACACATGGATTACTTCATTTAGCACGCAGGCTTTCCAACAACCACATCCCTGGCTGAATCTCCAGCAAAATAGCTGAATCGGCATTTGCTAATGTTTATTAAATATAGTGATAGCATAGCCTTTTGAGTAATTCTAAATCAGTGGCGGCTAAGAAATTCATTGCTTCTAATAGCGATCACTGACACTTTACCTAATACTGTCAAAAATAGGGGGTGGGTAAGTTGCAATTTAATCGTTTACACGAACTGTTAGAATAAAACCCTAATTAAAGCAAATAGACTGGAGGCCAGATTTCATCGGTTGTGTGACTGTCGTCGCTGGTCTCGGTTTACTCTCCATGGTGTGGTTTTATCCCCTAACTTGCCACCTCAAACACAATGACTGGTCCCTTTGTGTTCACCAGATTCAACAGGCACGTCTTCCATCATATGTATACAATGACTGGTCCCTTAGTGACCACTAGATTCAACAGGCACATCTTCCTTCATATGTATAAATGCAAGAAGGAAGCAAAATTAAGCCTTTAGAAACATAGTCTATTCGCTAAAATTTTTCTATTAGTATATTAAGTTGAATGTGTGGTTCCATCCTAACCTTTGCTCATTTATTTATCAAAATCACTCCGTATCTCATTTACATATTTGTCAAACAAGTACTACCATTAAACCGCCTAAAACCGTTCGGATGTTGAAATAAGATAAACAGGAAGTGTCGATGGCTATCCACCAGATCAAATTTTAATAAAAACCTGATGCAATTTTCATGAGTACACATTATGTCAAATTTATTAAACGATAAAAAAAACTCGTTTAATACATTTGACATAATGATTCTCTCGTTTTAAATTCCATATAGGACTATAAGGTATTACAATATTATTACCATAGGTGTTTGTCAAGCTATAGGGGAGCGTGCTCTCAGAGAGTCGCCTATATTCAGCTGTCCGGCCGTACGTGAGAAGGTCTGCCTGCAACCTGCGGATGGTCGTGGGTTTCCCCCGGGCTCCGCCCGGTTTCCTCCCACCATAATGCTGGCCGCCGTCATATAAGTGAAATATTCTTGAGTACGGCGTAAAACACTAATCAAATAAATAAAATAAAATATTCAGCTGTCTGTAAAGTCCATAAGCTTGGTTTCGACGGCAAGAAGCAATTGCTTCTGCTGACGTCATAAATATTCTAAAACCAGTGGCATGCTGGGTATTGGGCGGAGTTTAACATGGTTTGAAGGTGACACCATTTACCTGAACTGTTGGCGACTTTACTGTAAACCCTCGTTCGCACGTTTTAATATAATATAACCTTAATAAATGAATTTGACCTTATCTATTGTAGTATATGATCTGACGGCAGTATACTTTCAAAAATGGATATTAGGAAATTAAAGCGATCTAGTTATTTGCAGACAGTAGTGTAAGGCTGTGTTCTTGCAGGGGTTTGTTGTAATTGCTGGTTTTTGAGCCAATGTAAAACACATTACTCTCCACATCTTTTGTCCAGCATGCAACTTGTTTTTGAATGACTATGACGTCACCTGAGGCAATGAGTTCTTGGTGTCGAAACTCAGCTTATGGAGTTTAACATTAGAAACAGTATTCTAACTGCAACTTCTTTGTAATAAGATGGACGTCCAATGTATAGAAGTTGAGTTGTTACGTGATTCTTGCTAAAGGCAATTTTGGTAGCGAGTATGACTGATTTTACAGACAGATGAAAATAGGCAACTCTTTAAAATAAAGACTGTAATTCTCCATCATCAATAAATCTGACCAACGGCGTATAACATATTGACAACAACAAAGCAGATAGACAAATTAAAACAGGATTATAAAAGAATGTGTTTTAGTCATAAGTTGGTCAGATTTTTTTACATAAACGTTTGTCTAGAGGAAACCATGTAACGGCTCTATGTGTTTTATCAGGACATAAAGGCAGCCAATATTAACGATGACACCGATAGTATTATTTGAGAAAATAACTTCACAAATATGAATGATGTGTAAAACCAACCGCACCATAATACGAATCCCATTTCTTATCCACCACACGTCCATTTCGACGATTTTTGCCACCAGGATAGTGTTAATGGTCTCGTGCAGCACTGAGAAGTATCTCTCCGGCATAACTCTGGTCATGTCCGTGATGAACGTAAACCCCTGGCCGTCAGCAAGATCGAAAAAGGTTGGCTGGGGAAGTGACGTCATCAGGTTGTCCACCAGGCGGGATAACTCTGTTGGGCCTGGAGGTGGTGCTGGCGGGAGGAAAAACTCTGGTAACGGTTCCTGTTCACCCATCATAATTGAGCCAGTCACCTTATCATACACGGTGCCAAACATAATGAAT
Organism: Liolophura sinensis; assembly: GCF_032854445.1. Classification (NCBI taxonomy): domain Eukaryota; kingdom Metazoa; phylum Mollusca; class Polyplacophora; order Chitonida; family Chitonidae; genus Liolophura; species Liolophura sinensis. The sequence continues at coordinate 22,296,784 of NC_088306.1, forward strand.
TCACGTGTCGTCGTACTGACAGGACCAGATTCTGGGCTTGAATTGCTGTCCTCAGCTTTCTTGCGCTTGTTATGAAACAAACAAGTCCCTTTGTGTTGGCGCCAGTGCATTTGTTGACAGACATTTGAGCAGTAGGTTATAGTTCTGCATCCATTACATTTTCTAAAATTCCTACCGTAGATCTTACAGTTTTCACACTGATAAAACTCGCTCGAAGAGTCATTGTTGCCATCTCGAGAAGACCATTTACAGCTACCTTTGTGTTTTGGCCAGTGTGCTTGCTGACACAACCTTGAACAGTAGACTATGGCGCTGCAGCCGACACACTTTTTCAAATTTCCGCCAGATGTGTTACAGTTTCCACACTTTTAAACTTGATTCGCGGAATCCTTGTTGGCATCTCGAGAAGACCATTTACAATTGGATTTGTGTTTTGGCCAGTGTGCTTGCTGACACGACTTTGAACAGTAGGCTATGGCACTGCAGCCAACGCACTTTTTCAAATTTCCGCCTGCTGTGTTACAGTTTCCACACTTTTGAACTTGATTCGCGGAATCCTTGCTGATATCTCGAGAAGACCATTTACAGCTACTTTTGTGTTCTGGCCAGTGTGCTTGCTGACAGGATTTTGAACAGTAGGCTATGGCGCTGCAGCTGACACACTTTTTCAAATTTCCACCAGCTGTGTTACAGTTTCCACACTTTTGAACTTGATTCGTAGAATCCTTGCAGACATCTCGAGGAGACCATTTACAGCTACCTTTGTGTTTTGGCCAGTACTCTTTCTGGCATGATTTGGAACAATAAGCTGCGGCACTGCAACCTGTACAACGTTTTACCTCTTCGACAACTGTGTTACAGTTTGTACAATAAAGACGCTCGTTCTGAGAATTCTTTCCGGCATTTTCAGGAGATGGTTAACAGTTGGCTTTGTGTTTTGGCCAGTGCCCTAGCTGACATGATTTTAAACAGTAAGCCGTTGTTCTGCAACCAGTACAGTCCTCCGACATTTGTGTTACAGTATGCACAACGTCGACCTCCGTTCATGGAGTCCTTGCTGGTATCTTGAGAAGACCATTTACAATTGAATTTGTGTTTTGGCCAGTGTGCTTGCTGACACCACTTTGAACAGTAGGCTATGGCGCTGCAGCCGACACACTTTTTCAAATTTCCGCCAGCTGTGTTACAGTTTCCACACTTTTGAACTTGATTCGCGGAATCCTTGCTGACATCTCGAGAAGACCATTTACAGCTACCTTTGTGTTTTGGCCAGTGTGCTTGCTGACACGATTTGGAACAGTAGGCTATGGCGCTGCAGCCGACACACTTTTTCACACTGCTGCCAGCTGTGTTACAGTTTCCACACTTTTGAACTTGATTCGAGGAATCCTTGCTGGTATCTGGAGAAGGCCATTTACAGCTACCTTTGTGTTTTGGCCAGTGTGCTTGCTGACACCACTTTGAACAGTAGGCTATGGAGCTGCAGCCGACACACTTTTTCACACTGCTGCCAGTTGTGTTACAGTTTCCACACTTTTGAACTTGATTCGAGGAAGCCTTGCTGGTATCTGGAGAAGACCATTTACAGCTACTTTTGTGTTCTGGCCAGTGTGTATGCTGACACCACTTTGAACAGTAGGCTATGGCGCTGCAGCCGACACACTTTTTCACACTGCTGCCAGCTGTGTTACAGTTTCCACACTTTTGAACTTGATTCGAGGAATCCTTGCTGGTATCTGGAGAAGACCATTTACAGCTACTTTTGTGTTTTGGCCAGTGTGCTTGCTGACACCACTTTGAACAGTAGGCTATGGCGCTGCAGCCGACACACTTTTTCACACTGCTGCCAGTTGTGTTGCAGTTTCCACACTTTTGAACTTGATTCTAGGAATCCTTGCTGGTATCTGGAGAAGACCATTTACAGCTACTTTTGTGTTCTGGCCAGTGTACTTGCTGACACCACTTTGAACAGTAGGCTATGGAGCTGCAGCCGACACACTTTTTCACACTGCTGCCAGTTGTGTTACAGTTTCCACACTTTTGAACTTGATTCGAGGAATCCTTGCTGGTATCTGGAGAAGACCATTTACAGCTACTTTTGTGTTCTGGCCAGTGTGCTTGCTGACACCACTTTGAACAGTAGGCTATGGCGCTGCAGCCGACACACTTTTTCACACTGCTGCCAGCTGTGTTACAGTTTCCACACTTTTGAACTTGATTCGAGGAAGCCTTGCTGGTATCTGGAGAAGACCATTTACAGCTACTTTTGTGTTTTGGCCAGTGTACTTGCTGACACCACTTTGAACAGTAGGCTATGGAGCTGCAGCCGACACACTTTTTCACACTGCTGCCAGTTGTGTTACAGTTTCCACACTTTTGAACTTGATTCGAGGAATCCTTGCTGGTATCTGGAGAAGACCATTTACAGCTACCTTTGTGTTCTGGCCAGTGTGCTTGCTGACACGACTTTGAACAGTAGGCTATGGCGCTGCAGCCGTCACACTTTTTCACGCTGCTGCCAGTTGTGTTACAGTTTCCACACTTTTGAACTTGATTCGAGGAATCCTTGCTGGCATCTGGAGAAGACCATTTACAGATACTTTTGTGTTGTGGCCAGTGTGCTTGCTGACACCACTTTGAACAGTAGGCTATGGCGCTGCAGCCGCCACACTTTTTCACACCGTAGCCAGCTGTGTTACAGTTTCCACACTTTTGAACTTGATTCGTGGAATCCTTGCTGGTATCTGGAGAAGACCATTTACAGCTACTTTTGTGTTCTGGCCAGTGTACTTGCTGACACCACTTTGAACAGTAGGCTATGGCGCTGCAGCCGACACACTTTTTCACACTGCTGCCAGTTGTGTTACAGTTTCCACACTTTTGAACTTGATTCGTGGAATCCTTGCTGGTGTCTGGAGAAGACCATTTACAGCCACTTTTGTGTTTTGGCCAGTGTGCTTCCTGACACCACTTTGAACAGTAGGCTATGGCGCTGCAGCCGACACACTTTTTCACACTGCTGCCAGTTGTGTTGCAGTTTCCACACTTTTGAACTTGATTCGAGGAATCCTTGCTGGTATCTGGAGAAGACCATTTACAGCTACTTTTGTTTTTTGGCCAGTGTGCTTGCTGACACCACTTTGAACAGTAGGCTATGGCGCTGCAGCCGACACACTTTTTCACACTGCTGCCAGTTGTGTTGCAGTTTCCACACTTTTGAACTTGATTCGCGGAATCCTTGCTGGTATCTGGAGAAGACCATTTACAGCTACTTTTGTGTTTTGGCCAGTGTACTTGCTGACACCACTTTGAACAGTAGGCTATGGAGCTGCAGCTGACACACTTTTTCACACTGCTGCCAGTTGTGTTACAGTTTCCACACTTTTGAACTTGATTCGTGGAATCCTTGCTTGTGTCAAGAGAAAACCATTTACAGCTACCTTTGTGTTCTGGCCAGTGCTCTTTCTGGCATGATTTGGAACAATAAGCTGCGGCATTGCAACCTGTACAACGCTTTACCTCTTCGACAACTGTGTTACAGTTTGTACAATAATGACGCTCGTTCTGAGAGTTCTTTCCGGCATTTTCAGGAGATGGTTGACAGTTGGCTTTGTGCTTCGGCCAGTGCCCTAGCTGACATGATTCTGAACAGTAAGCCGTTACTCTGCAACCAGTACAGCTTTTTAGTTTTCCGACATTTGTGTTACAGTATGCACAACGTCGACCTCCGTTCATGGAATCCTTGCTGGTATCTTGAGAAGACAATTTGCAGTTGTCTTTGTGTTCTGACCAGTGTTCTAACTGACAAGATTTCGAGCAGTACGCCGTATTTTTGCAGGCAGTGCACCTTTTTAAAGTTCCAACGTAGGTCTTGCAGTTCGAACAGCACTGATTAACCTGATCCAGGGATTGAATAGGGCCATCTGGTTGTTTGTATCTGCAATGAACTTGATGCCTTGGCCAGTGTTCACGTTGACAGTCTACCGAGCAATAGAACACAGTCTTACAGCCTGAACATTTCTTCAGATCTGTGCAGTATCTGCCACACTGGGAACAATGCTGAGCCACCATAATGCTGGGAAAACAACACTAAAAACTAAATACCAAAAAAGGTTGAACAGAATCGAAAATCAGACTGATAGCGAGAAAATCTTCACGAAGAGCTCCAGGTAATGATCCGCATATAGCAGAGACAACAGCACCACGGACTAAATACCAGGGAAGGTCATATAAAACTCGAAATTCAGCCTGTTAGCTCATACAGAAATCCAGGTTATGATCGGCTCCAGGTCTGTAAACACACAGAAAGAAGAGTGTGACTCATTTTATCTGACATAGTATACGTTATACATGGTCACATATAAATAGGTTTGAAAACAGGAACGACCGTGTGCTGGTATACACTATAAGGATGGAAGCAAACAGATCAACAAGGCATATATTTATAAAGCCTATCTTAGACTTACAAGGAACGTTTCACTTTCAGTTTGGTTTACGCATGGATATAGACCTCCCCCAAGCGTTACATGAGCTCAGAAAGCTCTCAAGCGCTCTGCGGTGATGTAAATAGGTCGATAGACAAGGAGACAATGGGCTTCAATGGTTAAGTGCTCAGTCAGTTAAAACCCTATAATAGGTAAAACGCCAGTCATTACCCTCTTCAGTACTTTCAGTCGTAACCGGGTTCTAATAATCCTTCTCTTATTTTCTTATACCGGTTTTTAGGACGTTCTTTTGACAATAGTCCATCGTGTCTCACTGTGAGTATACAGGGCCTATGTTACACATATTGACATACAACAGATCTAGAAACCCTTATAACTGACAGGCTATACAGACACTGTGAAGTCCGTGCAATCAATGTAACATCAACTTTCTTTTTGTTGGCACACAGAACATACCTGTAGAGCACGTGTAACCACCGAAACAGACGTGCTACCTCTTTCTACCAACACGTAAAGATGTAACATTACGACATGTTGTCAGACGGCCCTACAGTAAATTGAAATCTGTCAATACTAACAGAAAGTCTGTTGTCCGAGTGATGCTAGAATGTATCATATTATTATAACACAATATTGTGTCATACTGAACGTAATATCCTTTTAGCCTAATAGAATCGTTATTTAAACTAATAGAATATGTGTGTCACATTCTTCAAGTGACATGGTCATCCACAATTTGGGTTTTTAAACAAATTCTGAGTGCGACGTCTTAGCGAAGTTTTAAAGTTCGTTCATAAACTAAATCACTCACGTTGAAGTAAAAAATGTGCAATGAGTATGGAGCTTGTACGAGTCCATTATTCAAATTCATTACAAAGAGGGCAAGCCATTTTACCCCATTAATATTTAAACGGAAGGGCCCGGAGCATATGCGCAAAGTTCGGAAAGTTCCCTATGATACCGACTTTCGATCAATCGACGAACTCGGATAATTTCGAATATTGATATACATCGATACATACAGAGTACAACAGCTTAAACAGCATTGAGAAAAGGATACGAATAATCTTCTCATTAAACTAAGAGCCAGAAACGTGTGTCTGTTCGAAATTTAACACCCCCTGCCCACCACAACAATAACATTTGCACCCACCTATCAAGCAGTAGTTTTGCGACATCTTCGTCCTTCGTGAGACATTTTTCTTTCTTCATTGTACTCCACCGTTCAAACTGACCATCAATTACAACTCTACACTTGCTTGTCGGCCTGTCGAGCTCTTTTTTACGCCTCTTTTTGGCCGAACCTGTCACGAGCGAGCCGTAGGTCCTTTTACGCGTGTAATCAGCTATGTTTGTTGAGTTTACCGAGTGCTGTGCGCATGATCCATGTCCACTGAACTGACAGCGCCTCATTTAATTATTCAAGCAGAATTTTCACGCCTCATCGCAGAATTTTCAGTTTTCATTTGTATATTTTTTTGGTTATTTTTAAACATTCACTTAACAATGCTGGGGGTGGGATGAACGAAAAGCTTGTGACTATCATTTCTTGAGAAAAATATCCGATACCCATGTCATTCAGAAATAACGCAAAAACCCCTAATATTTGGACGACAATGTCACTTTAACATCACTCACATAAAACACTTTCTGTTAAATTTAGATCATTTTTTGACAGTATAGTAAAAGTGAAGTACTTCAGTTTGTTAGACGCTGCCACGATCTGGCCATTGAATAATGCGGTGGCTCATTTACTGCTCAAATCCAGCTTTCGCTGCTCCGGCTGCGCCTTTAAGTGAGAAAGTTTGTCAGGTATCTGCCAAAAGTCAGCGGTTTACTACGGGTACCCTGTTCTTCTTCCACCTGACAGCATTCATATAAGTAAAAAATTCTTGAGAAAAAGCTTTAAACCAAAATAAATAAATAAATTTGTAAAGTCTGTCGTTAGCTATTTTGTTGTTCTTGAGTACCAAAACAGTGTGATAACTACATTTTCATGGTCACCTTGAAAACTGGTCTCCAATTTAGATTTTTAATTTACTAACGGCTCTTTGCGACAGGCTAATCCATGAAGAGTAACATATACTATCACATACGCGTGTGACAATTTAAGCACTTGTTCCATGATATGATCGATTCCTCTGAATATTAATTGCATTATAATCGCTCGTCTAACCCCTTTTTGTCATCCGCAATCATGCTATATCGTTACATGTATGTAAACACAGTCATGCAGCATACATACAGACCCAGTGCGCATGTCTAGGGCTTCCTATCCCTAGTCTGCCTCATAACATCAGTTAGAATAGTTAATCAACAATACATTGAATAAAGACCAAATGTAACAAATGGACGGCGCTAGTTTGATGCTTGCTGGTTTTACTATTAACCTAACCGAAGCTTGTCCGAAAAGTGGAGACGCAACTAAACAACTAAAAACAGATCTATATAGAGCTGTGTTTATCAATTTAGCTGATTGGTGCTGAACATTGTCGTCAGGAAGTTTTAACTTGCATGACGGTCATGTATATGGGCGAAGGCAAGCGGAGTCACTGGAGTGAACTCGCTCCCTTCGTCAAGTAAGCTTATGTACTTGTATCAGTACTGACAAACTACCTGTTTTAAAGCCGTCAATAATGATGATGTCATTGTCAGCTGTGTACCATACTCCCTGCAGTACATGTGTCGCTCTCTACCTTTCGTTTTTCGCATCACTGCCATCTCTAGTAAATTTTGTACTGATATCCTGAACAACGCCAGTGTCACAGGGGTCGGGGTGATGAGGCAGGAAGTGATACCAGAAAACACAAACAATACGAATCAACCTATATCTCTAACAATATTTTCTACACATGTATTCTCTTCTAAAGTGCGCACATTAAATAGTTTCGCGGGGGGACACACGTGATGAGGCTAAGCCTAAACGAACATACGTGCGTCCCACAGGCTCCACAGATCAAGCTGGACTGGTGGTGGCAGTGATGTAAAGCGGAAGGTAGACAGCGATGCATGCGTTGTAAGGAGTACGGCTGTGTACGCTAACAGATCCATCACCACAGCCAACCTAGAGCAAGAAATACAATTTTATTGTAGGATTCAACGTTAAGATAATTTGATCTTGTGATCACTTCTGGTAGAATAGATAGGCGAATATCGGCAAATCTGACTGTAACCGTATTAATGATTCCATAACCATGGTAACTGTTCCATAACCATAATAACGGCTCCATAACCATTGTAGCGGTTCCACAAACATGGTACGATTAAAAATATACAGACTTATGCATACAAACACTTTCGCGAATTACTGAACGGAATGTAACGTTAGAGCGTTACCTGTATACAAACTTAGATTATCTTACATGTAACAACAACAACAACAACATCAAGTCAAAAAGAATATAGCCTAAACATATAGACATACATGTAGCTAGATACTTCATGATCCGCTGTTTTGATTCGATTTCGCTCGAGGCTTTCCCCTCTGTCAGTGAAATTTATGTAAGTATTAAGTAACGGAGCAGTAATGCTCTCTTCTTCCCGCTGTACGCAACCTGCATACAGGAAATGTAGAACAAGAACACCCAGCTGAAGTCACCGCCTAGTTACTCATTTATGGTTCCTTATTCTAAAATATATGAGGCTCCAGAGGATGCGCTCGCATGCCGTTCATTCGCTTATTTAATACTATAAGGCGTTGGCACGTTTCCACTTGATAGCCGTTTTTGTGATGATCTATTCATAGAAGGGAAGTTAAATATACTTTATTGTTCACCAGTTACACCTGTCAATTAGTTTCAGTAATGATTGCGAAATATATCCAAAAGTATAGGGTAATCAGGAGATTTAATATGCACAGCGCGAATAGTTCTGGTGACAAAATCAGAATTTCTGAAGCTTTCAAAAGACATTTTGCACTTGAGGCTTTCAACATGTCAGAGCTACCTTGGTCATCTTGTTCATATTTTTTCCCCCACTGTAATGCTGGTCACCATCCTATGTGTGAAATATTCTTGAGTAAATCAATAAATCCTATCCAATCAGACTCAGACATGACGCTCATGTACAGAAAATGTCGGAAGTAATTCCTTTTGTGCCACTCTAAATGGCTATTAAATCTGTTCAAGGGTCCTCTGTCGTCCACACCAGTCCAACTTAAGGTCAGTAAAATGGGGCCTTCCTAACTATCTAGACCCCAAAATGAAAAGTATGCAGCAAAACACGTCTAATATATATATTGGAAATTGCTCTGGTGACAACGCCTCCATTTGTGAAAGACATTGCGTACCAGAAGGATTCAATAATAAACGTTCCATGTAATTTTTATTGATTAAATCTGGGATCTTCATGTTCTTTATGACCCGTAATTAGGGTCTCCCATCTTAATCGCAATTTACATATCCATGAAGAAATGGCTATGGAATCACATTAGTTTCTTGTATGACACTCTAAATGGCTATTAAATTAAAAGTAGAAGTCAATAAAATGGGGTCTTTCTATCTGTAAAGAACCAATAATTACCCAGATATACATCAAAAGAATGACGTCTAATACGTTCTGGTGACAAAACCGCCATTTGTGCCGATCTAGACAGACATTGTGCTGTTAGAAGATTCAGTATATGAAAGTTTCATTCAATTTTCATTGTGTAAATATAGGGCTTTCATGTTTCCCATAACCCTTAATCAGGGCCACCCATCATGATCGCCCTATCCATGCCTTTGAAGAAATGGTCATTAGCTTTACATCAGTTTTTTGTGTCGCTGTGAATGGCATTATATCGGTTGAAAAGTCCTCTGTCGTGCACACGAATTCAGCGTAAGGTCAACAAAATTGTTTATTCCTGTCTGTAAAAATGACTGATCGCTAAAACAAATCATTGAACTCTAATGCGTACAATTTAAATGGTTTTGGTGACAAAACCGCCATTGATGCCGCTCTAGACAGACATTCCATAGCCATTTCGTCACAGGGGAAATGGCGATTAACATTAGGGGTGGCCCTAATGATGGGTCATACCGAATGTGGAGACCCCATATTTCCCTAATGAAAATTGGGCGGAACATTCATTGTTGAACTCTCCTGGTACACAGTGTCTTTCTAGAGCGGCACAAATGGCGGTTTTGTCACCAGAGTTATTTGATTTCCAGGCCTCCGTATTAGACGTTAACGTTTTGCTCTGCATCTGGATCATTTTAGAGTCTTTACAAACAGGAAGACCCCAGTTGTTTGACATGAACTTGGTCTTGTGTGCACGACAGAGGACCTTAGGACATATTTTATAGCCATTTAGAGCGGCACAAAAGAAACTAATGTGACTCCATAGCTATTTCTTCACAGGCATGGACGATCTAGATAGGTGGCCTACTTAAACGTCACAGAGAACATGAAAACCCCATATTTACTCAGTAAAATTGGACGCAATGTTCATACATTTAACCTCTAACAGATCTAACAGATTCAAAGGCAGATAAATGGATGGACAAAGGTTGAAATATGTAGTAGTAAGGGATCGTCCCGTTCTGGAGCCCAGGCTACAATAGGGAGCCAGGAATAAGTAACCAGTCGCTAACTTCCGCTTGATACAGCTTTTGTATGGAATTTTACAAGAAGGGAGATAACTCTAACAGTTAAAACTTCAGTTTGTTCCATATATGTATGCTCGTACTGTTTTTTTTTTTACGTCGTGCTGAACAATTGTTTAGTAATATGACGTCGAGGGGTCAGTAGGTGTGCGTTCACACACTGTGTCTTCTTGTAGCAGAGCGAGATCAAGCCATCAGAGTGCTGCAATCACAGAAGTATCAAGCCAAAGACACCAGACATGACAACCCACCCAGTCACATTATACGGACACCGGGGCAACCTGTCCTGTTTCCTTGCTCTAACCTCTCAGTAGCATTTTAAAAGTATTTGGTATTACCCGACCCGGGTTTCCTGACTTTGAGGCGGACCCTCTCTCTAATAGGCCACCATTAGTTACACTTCTTCCTAGGTCTACAATTATATGCACTGCTACCTTCGTTGGAGTTAGGGCCAACATCTGTGACACACCTCGCCCCTTGCTTTTGAACTAACCGAAGTTGAAAGAAAGAAAAAAGTCAGACAGTGCAGGTACGTCTTTAAGCTATCTGACTCTCGGCATGTCTCGCAATTTACCCCTTAACTATAAAGCTGAACTGATAAGAGATCGTGTATCACCAGCTGTCACACTGCCGTCGCTGCTCTGGTTTTACTCTGTATGCTGTACATCTTTTATTATATCGCAGCTAGATTTTGGATCTCGAAAGATCTTCATTGGCAAACTAATACAGTTCGAGATACCCAATAAATTTTTAGTGGTAGAAACTTTTAAAACCCTCGTTCCTATGTGTGCATGTATGCAGTTGTGTTTCTTTCAAACCGATGACCACAAATTCTTATTGGTTGTATTCATGAAGTAAAAAGAAATTTTCTCTTCCTCCTTTCCCTTTCAAATAAGGCCTAGGCTTGTTTTATTGTTCATACAGAGGGGCATCGACATACATCCGAATGTCATAATTTATCACTTGTTTACGTCCCTAAACGCCTGACTCATGAGTCTCTCACCAATGAGGTGGCTTGTTTCCTCTCCAGTCGTACATTGGAAGGTCTGCAGCAACCTGCAGATGGTCGTGGATTCCCCCCCCCTCCCGCCTCCCCAGCAGTTCTGCCCAGTTTCCTCCCACCATAATGATGGCCGCCGACGTATAAGTGAACTATTCTTGAGCACGGCGTAAAACACCAATCAAATAAATAAATAAATACGTATAAATACGTACATGAAGGTATCAGTTCAAATATTTTTCTGGTTAACGTTGATTTTCATACTATAAATCGTCTGAACGAAAAATTAGCTTTTTTGGGTGCAGTTTTGGCGGGTTTTTATGGTCATTTAACTTCTATGGGTGCTTCGCCAAAGTTTTATACTTCTGATTTAGAAATTTAGAGGATTGTGCTGGGATTTTGAAATTTGTACCTTCTCATCGTACCTCTGTGAGGCTGATTCTTCGCCTCACCGCACCAGGTTCTTTACGGACGTTATCGAGGCATTTTGATGAGGCATTTTGATGAAATTTTGTCCACTTACCAACTATCCATTCAATTTTTAATGGTGACCTGGATCTGGATTCGGTAAATTTTTAAGCGATTCATAACTATTCAGAGACTGACACAAATGCTTAGATCTTTGTCTGTAGTGGGAGAATTTGTAGCTGTAGTGGGAGCTTGTGCTCTCGGAACGTCTACGAATGGTATCATACTTCATACGGCGCATGCCGTCGCTCTCTACCTCTCGCTCTACATCACTGCCACCAATAGCAAAATTTGCACAGGCATCATGAACAACCCCCAGGTCACTGGGACCACGTTGATGAGGCAGGAAATAATGTCAGAAAACAAAAAACAATTCGCCTCAACCTTCGTCTCTCATAATACTTTATGCACATGTATAAATTTTATCGAGAGAATGTGCAACATGATTTTAATCAACACATGAAAACAATTATTGATGAATGCTAATTAAATAGTTCCGCGAGAGGACACAAGTGATGATGCAACAAGGGTACGTACTTCTCACAGACTCCATGCAAAGGTCAAGGTTTTCTATTGGTGGCAGTGATGTAAAGCGAAAGGTGGAGAGCGACGCATGTGCTTTAAGGAGCATGGAGTGGTGTACGAGTGTCAGACTCCTCGCTCAGACGTTTGTCTAAATCTTTCACCGGAAGGTTTGTACCTCTGACGAGCTCAGATTAGATGTGGTGATCACATAGTTTTGAGAAGGGAAATAAAGCAGACAACAGTTTCTTGTGGTGCCTCAGTACGCATGTGCGTAATGCGTAACGTGTCATAGGCGGGATGAACAAAAGCGCATGATCATTTATGCCTATAGTACAGCATTACAGTTTTCGGTGACAGCCTAGAATTCAACCCCAATCCAATTTCCTAAAATGTATTTTTCTAAATTTTCGACATGAAACTGCGTAGAATAAAACACACGGATTTTGCTGAACTGTGCGTATATATATACTTGAGTAAATGAATAATAAAAATGAATGAATACATTATAACTAAAGCTATAGCATCAACCATACCATAACAAGTAACCCATGATGTATCCAGTGTGAGTTCATGGCTGTAATCTTTCCGATCAGGATTGTGTTTTTAGTTTTGAGCGGGGATCTAAGATTCCGATCTGACACAAGCTCCATAATATCGTTGGTGAGGAAAAACCTTTCTCCAGGTGGAAGCTCGAAAAACCTACGGTGTAGGGGAAACCGCACTAGTCTCCTTATCAAGAAAGAAAGCTCTTCAGGGCTTGGGGGCGGGGCTGGTGGCAGAAAAATGTCCACCGTGGGAGATCGATCCTTCACCATCACCGAGTCCGTCAGGAAGCTACTCACAACTCCAGAGCTGTGTGTAGGAGATGCAAGTCTTGTGCTATTGGTAGGATCAGCCTGTGGGTTATTCTTGGGGCCTTCGGGTTTCCACAAAAACACACAAGTCTTTATGTGTTCTGGCCAGTGGTCTTGTTTACATAATTCTGAAAAGTAGGCTGTGGTCCTGCAATTGGGACACGGTTTTAGATCTTCATCATAGACTTTGCATTTTGCGCACTGCTGAACGTGATTAGAAGAATCACTGCTGGCATTCTGAGAAGACCATCTGCAGGTGACTTTTCTGCTCGGGCCAGTGTGCTCGGGCCAGTGTGCTCGCTGACAGGACTTTGAACAATAGGCCATGGCGCCGCATCCGGCACACTTTTTCAAATTCTTGTCGTAGTTCTTGCAGATTGCACACTTTTGAATTTCGCTGGAAGGGTCGTTCTTGGTATGTTTGGAAGACCATCTACAATTAGCTTTGTGTTTGGGCCAGTGTGCTTGCTGACATAACTTTGAACAGTAGGCTGTAGTTTTGCAACCGGTGCACTTCTTCAATTCTCCACCAGTTTTGTTACAGTTTGCGCACTGTTGATCATGATTCAGACAATCCTTGCTGATCTTAGACCCATTACACTTGACTTTGTGTGTGGGCCAATGTTCTAGTTGACAAGATTTTGAGCAGTACGCCGTAGTTTTGCAGCCAGAACATCTTTTGAAGACTCCAACATGGGTCTTGCAATTGGAACATGACTGTTTAACTTGTTTCGTGGATTCCATGGATCTTAGATTTTGTGCAATTAACTTTGTGTCTAGTCCAGAGTTCCGCTCATGCCGCTGTCAGGTGCTGACAGCCCCTCGGGCTACCAAAAAAAAAAAAAAAACACACCGGAACACAAATCGTTGCCGTATCTCGTACAACTAAAACAAAATTGTGACACAATGTTACCACCACAATGGTCGAAGACTTGTGGAATATGATGCTACCCCGAATCCAAAATCAATCCCCTTGGGGGTACACTGAGCTCCGAACAACTTTCAGCTCTCTACGTAATACCCCGTGAACTAGTACAGTGCACAGGTACAAGGTGACATGAGCTTATCGGAATAGAAAGCCCCGCCTATAAATTACGTGTAGAATGAGGTCATTTAATCTAATACCACAGGACATTTCTAAACCCACGGATCACTTACAAGAAATAGAAAAGCAATTCGACATATCTGGGGTTGCTTTCATTTTCTGTTTCATATATAAGCGAGAATATAGGTAGGTCGGCTAAAACTAGTATTAGGCATATTCTGGAGCCTCGGTGAGAGAATGTTTGTGTGTGTGAGGGGGTGGGGGTTGCCTTGGAGAAAGCTCTGTGTTTCTTCTCGCCCGTAGGAAAAGTTTGCAGTGGAAGGGGAACGATGGAGCCTTGGAGAGATGTGCAAGAGACAATGGAGCCTCTGGTGGGACTTTGAGAATGGTTTAGGGGGCTCTGTGGGAACAGAGTATGTTCAACATAATGAACGTATAAGTGTATCACTGTATTCAACATAATATCCTGTTAATCTATCACATTCTCCATGTTGAATTAATAGAACAGGTGTGCTGTAATTAACACATATAACGTATATGTACACAGCGAATTGAATCGACTGCACAATATTTGCACTGACCTGCCGGCAATGCTATCGTTTTAAACACGCTGCCTTCCATAAAATGACCTTCTTACCATTTAACTGAGTGGGTGGGAGGTGGATGGGAGGTGGGTGAGTGGTACCCATTCGACTTCGTAACTGTTGGTCGTAGCGACGTAAACATACCAAGGTCAATGATTGCCTGTGCGCAGTAACACTTTCCTGAAATGGATATTGCTATGAGTTTGCACAAGCATGCCGTTGTTGCTGTAGACCTGTAAAGTACTTGGTTTTCTTACTTACTAGTTAACGGTATGCTGTGGAATTTTTCACTATTAACAAGGTGACCGTCGACAGAAAGGTTTAGGCCCCTGTGGGTGGACAATTAGAAAAAAGTGGTGCAGTAAAACGCACGTAAAACGTAAAACAGGTGACAAATGTAACAATAAGCAATTGATCCTCAGTGAACTATGAGAAGGTCTGCCAGCAACCTATTGATGGTCGTGGGTTTCCCCATGGCTCTGCGCGGTTTCCTCCCGCCATAATGCTGGTCGCCGTCGTATAAGTGGAATATCTTGAGTACGGCGTAAAACACCAATCAAATAAATAAATAAATCTTCGGTGAACTTTATGCAAGACTACGCAGTACAGGACCAGTGACTGATAATCGGCAACATCACAGTAACAACAAAAGCAGGTGAACACACGTCTTTTTTTTTGTCTTGACAGAAAATCAAGCACCTTTAACAAGCCCTTCCCGCAGGGGCCGTGCATTTACGTACGAAGGCTCAGTACCGTCTCAGCCCTGTACTAATTTGCTCGCCCCCCCACCCCCCCACCCCCACCCCCGCCTTTCATGGTACAGTATGTGTACCGCCCAGACACACGAAAATGTATAAGATTACGACAATACACGAGTTCACGGTTTTTGCGTTTGGAACGAGAATAAAGCCACGTGATGCTACTTGAGTATTCAATAAGCGAGCTGTGGTTTGCCCGGGCAGCAGCTTGACATTCCAGATTTATCGGCATGCCGGGAATTTAATTACAAAGAGTGACACACATGGCCACATAATGCGACACTGTAGACTCCTATATAGGGCAATGCAGTGCACTGGATGATTCAGTATTTAAAACTGTGGCACATGCTCGATGGAACGGGTTTAAACCTGTAGTGTCAATATCCAGGTCAGGAACCCCCACAGTGGTTATCGTGCCAGCTCTATGACCCAGTAGCCTCTCTCCAATGCAGTCGCTGTAAGTTCAAATCCAACTCATGCTGGCTTCCTCTACATGGGAAGGTCTGACAGCAACCTAAGGATGGTCTTGGGTTTTAGGCTTTACCCGTTTTCCTCCCACCAAAATGTTGGCCGGCGTTGTATAAGTGTAATATACTTGGCTACGGCTACACCAACCAAATAAATAAATATTCATGTCCACATCAAATGCGTCAAAATAAATGTTCTTGACTACAGTGTAAAACTTCAATCAAATAAATAAATCAAATACAATTTGAAATTATTACATTATGACGACTTCCCTAACCATGTTAACTCTTTTCTCACACATAACACATAAGTGATCATAAAATAGGCTCCAGGTCATAGACAACTGAGCACCACACTAAACAGTTACGGCCCGAATTACGTTACGTGACCGAGGTTCCCCATTTCAGAGCAGTACATAAAGCTAACAACCGAATTCAATATTTTCAAAGTATTTAATTCAATTACAAAAAACAAACAAACAATAAAACGTATTTGAGATTTGGTCATATTTACTTCAGATTCCAGTGGATTCCCTTTATAAAATTATCAAAGTAATAAGAATATCGTACCATTCAACTATTTGCATTTTTTAGATCTCTCTTTAAGGAAATACAACCTCAAACTGTAAACCTTGTGTTCCTCTGATCAGTTTAAAGTAATACACGAGTAATGTAACTCCAAAAACGAAATACTCATTTTGACTCAATGTTTTGGCGCTTTATTTTCACATCATCAACTGATGATGGCGAAATAAAGTAAATCCGAAAAACGAAAAGACTCATTTTGACACATTTTCATCTACTGATGATGGCAAAATAAAGTACCGAAATACTGATTCAAAATGAGTCTTTGGTTTTTCGGAGTTTTACTACTCGTGTACAACGGAACTGTGATGATGGCACGGGAGTATCAAGCTATGGCAACTGGACCGTTACTGTCACCCATGGCAACACAGCAAGCGGCATCACAAATAACAAAGACTCTCTCTTTTTCATATGACAGAACTAGAAGTAATCATGGTAATGTAAAAATTTAAACACCATATCATATAAAACACTATAACGAAATATATTCAGAAACCATGTGAACTTTGTTAAGCTTGATGTCACTGGACTAATGACAGGACTGATTTCACTGGTGTATATCTGTACAGAGGAATCTCAGCCAGGTTCACAAGCAGGTCGACTTACTTATTAAGTCTTCTGCGTAGTTTCATTTCACGTACTGAAGCTTAATCTCGTCCATTCCTCGGACCGATTTCCGGTGAAGAGGCCTGTATAACGAAGCTATGATCAGGTTCCGAATAAAACATCAACACAGCGTACACACACATACGGCGTAAGTGAATTCTGATGGCCACTCAGTGTCATAATTTGTGCTCAAACGTTTCCCTGGCCCTGGTTTTATGAAAAGGGCGAAACGCACTTCCACGCTATATCATGAGTCATGTTTGACGTATGCCAAACCCCTTTGGAAAACGGGCTCCAGTTGTAAGCAAGCTTATTTCGGGAAACCGATCAACCGATCCAAATTCAACAAAAGTCCCTGCTTTGAAGAGCTGTCTGTCTGTAGTGTATCAGGCAGGTTGTAGCTTTGTTTCTGCTTCCATTTTGCCTGCTGAAGGTCAGGCAATGTCACACAGACGATGTCCTTCGAGATTAACGTCAGTTTGAATAGAATTGTCCAATACAACAGTATCTTATCTCATCCGCACGGAACTGACACCAATTTTCGTTCGCGGCAGCTTCATAATCCAAATCTCAGTTGCCCGGATGCAGACAAGATGCGCACGTGACTGGCGTGATTTATTCGGAAACCAACCTGTCCATCCAGGAATGAGTGAAACAAAGGAGCACGGATGCAGATGTAGTTACCTGGAACTGCATCACTCCATTTAAAAAATGGAAACGGAGTCATCCCAGGCATATAGAAATGGACTATCGTTGGTTTTTTGATTTTGTCTCCCTGGAAATAAGAAAAACAAAGAGGACAGTAATGTTAAAAAAAGTGAATGGAATAAATGTATTCCATAGAGGCAAACTATTGAGGGCCATGATCACGTGACCGTATACGTCACACATGGATTACTTCATTTAGCACGCAGGCTTCCCAACAACCACATCCCTGGCTGAATCTCCAGCAAAATAGCTGAATCGGCATTTGCTAATGTTTATTAAATATAGTGATAGCATAGCCTTTTGAGTAATTCTAAATCAGTGCCGGCTAAGAAATTCATTGCTTCTAATAGCGATCACTGACACTTTACCTAATACTGTCAAAAATAGGGGGTGGGTAAGTTGCTATTTAATCGTTTACACGAACTGTTAGAATAAAACCCTAATTAAAGCAAATAGACTGGAGGCCAGATTTCATCGGTTGTGTGACTGTCGTCGTTGGTCTCGGTTTACTCTCCATGGTGTGGTTTTATCCCCTAACTTGCCACCTCAAACACAATGACTGGTCCCTTTGTGATCACCAGATTCAACAGGCACGTCTTCCATCATATGTATACAATGACTGGTCCCTTAGTGACCACTAGATTCAACAGGCACATCTTCCATCATATGTATAAATGCAAGAAGGAAGCAAAATTAAGCCTTTAGAAACATAGTCTATTCGCTAAAAGTTTTCTATTAGTATATTAAGTTGAATGTGTGGTTCCATCCTAACCTTTGCTGATTTATTTATCAAAATCACTCCGTATCTCATTTACATATTTGTCAAACAAGTACTACCATTAAACCGCCTAAAACCGTTCGGATGTCGTAATAAGATAAACAGCAAATGTCGATGGCTATCCACCAAATCAAATTTTAATAAAAACCTGATGCAATTTTCATGAGTACACATTATGTCAAATTTATTAAACGATAAAAAAAACTCGTTTAATACATTTGACATAATGATTCTCTCGTTTTAAATTCCATATAGGACTATAAGGTATTACAATATTATTACCAAAGGTGTTTGTCAAGCTATAGGGGAGCGTGCTCTCAGAGAGTCGCCTATATTCAGCTGTCCGGCCGTACGTGAGAAGGTCTGCCTGCAACCTGCGGATGGTCGTGGGTTTCCCCCGGGCTCCGCCCGGTTTCCTCCCACCATAATGCTGGCCGCCGTCATATAAGTGAAATATTCTTGAGTACGGCGTAAAACACTAAAAACACGTAAAACTGGTTTGAAGGAGGGTGACACCATTTACCTGAACTGCTGGCGACTTTACTGTAAACCCTCGTTCGCACGTTTGAATATAATATAACCTTAATAAATGAATTTGACCTTATCTATTGTAGTATATGATCTGACGGCAGTATACTTTCAAAAATGGATATTAGGAAATTAAAGCGATCTAGTTATTTGCAGACAGTAGTGTAAGGCTGTGTTCTTGCAGGGGTTTGTTGTAATTGCTGGTTTTTGAGCCATTGTAAAACACATTACTCTCCACACCTTTTGTCCAGGATGCAACTTGTTTTTGAATGACTATGACGTCACCTGAGGCAATGAGTTCTTGGTGTCGAAACTCAGCTTATGGAGTTTAACATTAGAAACAGTATTCTAACTGCAACTTCTTTGTAATAAGATGGACGTCCAATGTATAGAAGTTGAGTTGTTACGTGATTCTGGCTAAAGGCAATTTTGGTAGCGAGTATGACTGATTTTACAGACAGATGAAAATAGGCAACTCTTTAAAATAAAGACTGTAATTCTCCATCATCAATAAATCTGACCAACGTCGTATAACATATTGAGAACAACCAAGCAGATAGACAAATTAAAACAGGGTTATAAAAGAATGTGTTTTAGTCATAAGTTGGTCAGATTTTTTACATAAACGTTTGTCTAGAGGAAACCATGTAACGGCTCTATGTGTTTTATCAGGACATAAAGGCAGCCAATATTAACGATGACACCGATAGTATTATTTGAGAAAATAACTTCACAAATATGAATGATGTGTAAAACCAACCCCACCATAATACGAATCCCATTTCTTATCCACCACACGTCCATTTCGACGATTTTTGCCACCAGGATCGTGTTAATGGTCTCGTGCAGCACTGAGAAGTAGCTCTCCGGCATAACCCTGGTCATGTCCGTGATGAACGTAAACCCCTGGCCGTCAGCAAGATCGAAAAAGGTTGGCTGGGGAAGTGACGTCATCAGGTTGTCCACCAGGCGGGATAACTCTGTTGGGCCTGGAGGTGGTGCTGGCGGGAGGAAAAACTCTGGTAGCGGTTCAAGTTTATCCATCATAATTGAGCCAGTCACCTTATCATGCACGGTGACAAATTCACGTGTCGTCGTACTGACAGGACCAGATTCTGGGCTTGCATTGCTGTCCTCAGTTTTCTTGCGCTTGTTATGAAACAAACAAGTTCTTTTGTGTTGGCGCCAGTGCATTTGTTGACAGACATTTGAGCAGTAGGTTATAGTTCTGCATCCATTACATTTTCTAAAATTCCTACCGTAGATCTTACAGTTTTCACACTGATAAAACTCGCTCGAAGAGTCATTGTTGCCATCTCGAGAAGACCATTTACATCTACCTTTGTGTTTTGGCCAGTGTGCTTGCTGACACGACCTTGAACAGTAGGCTATGGCGCTGCAGCCGACACACTTTTTCAAATTTCCGCCAGATGTGTTACAGTTTCCACACTTTTGAATTTGATTCGCGGAATCCTTGTTGGCATCTCGAGAAGACCATTTACAATTGGATTTGTGTTTTGGCCAGTGTGCTTGCTGACACGACTTTGAACAGTAGGCTATGGCGCTGCAGCCGACACACTTTTTCAAATTTCCGCCAGCTGTGTTACAGTTTCCACACTTTTGAACTTGATTCGAGGAATCCTTGCTGACATCTCGAGAAGACCATTTACAGCTACCTTTGTGTTTTGGCCAGTGTGCTTGCTGACACGACTTTGAACAGTAGGCTATGGCACTGCAGCCAACGCACTTTTTCAAATTTCCACCAGCTGTGTTACAGTTTCCACACTTTTGAACTTGATTCGCGGAATCCTTGCTGGTATCTCGAGAAGACCATTTACAGCTACCTTTGTGTTTTGGCCAGTGTCCTTGCTGACAGGATCTTGAACAGTAGGCTATGGCGCTGCAGCCGACACACTTTTTCAAATTTCCGCCAGATGTGTTACAGTTTCCACACTTTTGAATTTGATTCTCGGAATCCTTGTTGGCATCTCGAGAAGACCATTTACAATTGGATTTGTGTTTTGGCCAGTGTGCTTGCTGACATGACTTTGAACAGTAGGCTATGGCGCTGCAGCCGACACACTTTTTCAAATTTCCGCCAGATGTGTTACAGTTTCCACACTTTTGAACTTGATTCGCGGAATCCTTGCTGACATCTCGAGAAGACCATTTACAGCTACCTTTGTGTTTTGGCCAGTGTGCTTGCTGACACGACCTTGAACAGTAGGCTATGGCACTGCAGCCAACGCACTTTTTCAAATTTCCGCCAGCTGTGTTACAGTTTCCACACTTTTGAACTTGATTCGCGGAATCCTTGCTAACATCTCGAGAAGACCATTTACAGCTACCTTTGTGTTTTGGCCAGTGTGCTTGCTGACAGGATTTTGAACAGTAGGCTATGGCGCTACAGCCGACACACTTTTTCAAATTTCCGCCAGCTGTGTTACAGTTTCCACACTTTTGAACTTGATTCGTGGAATCCTTGCAGACATCTCGAGGAGACCATTTACAGCTACCTTTGTGTTCTGGCCAGTGCTCTTTCTGGCATGATTTGGAACAATAGGCTGCGGCACTGCAACCTGTACAACGTTTTACCTCTTCGACAACTGTGTTACAGTTTGTACAATAAAGACGCTCGTTCTGAGAATTCTTTCCGGCATTTTCAGGAGATGGTTGACAGTTGGCTTTGTGCTTCGGCCAGTGCCCTAGCTGACATGATTTTGAACAGTAAGCCGTTGTTTTGCAATCATTACAGCTTTTCAGCTGCCCGACATTTGTATTACAGTACGCACAACGTTGACCTCCGTTCATGGAATCCTTGCTGGTATCTTGAGAAGACAATTTGCAGTTGGCTTTGTGCTCGGGCCAGTGTTCTAACTGACAAGATTTCGAGCAGTACGCCGTATTTTTGCAGGCAGTGCACCTCTTTAAAGTTTTAACATACGTTTTACAGTTTGAACAGCACTGTTCCAGAGATTCAGTAGCGCCATCTTGATAAGGTTGTTTGTATCTGCAATGAGCTTTATGCCTTGGCCAATGTTCACGTTGACAGTCTACCGAGCAATAGAACACAGTCTTACAGCCTGAACATTTCTTCAGATCTGTGCAGTATCCGTCACACTGGAAACAATGCTGAGCCAGCATACTGCTGAGAAAACAACACTAAAGACTAACTACCAAAGAAGGTTTAACAGAATCGAAAGTCAGACTAATAGCGAGAAAATCTTCACGTAGAGGTCCAGGTTATGATCGGCTACAGGTCTGTGTAAACATATAAAACGAACGGTGTGACCTGCTACGTCTGATAATGTATGCGTTATATATTTAAACAAGTTGATAGGCGTGGAAATACAAACAACCTTGCGCTGATGTACATTAGTAGGACAGATGGAACCACGTCAGCACTGCATACTGTTATAAGTAGGTCATAAAACATGAATTAAATAAATGAATAAATCAAGGTCAATGATTCCACGTGAACAGAATACTTCCCAGAAATGAATATTGCTCTCATTTTGCACATTGCCATTGTAGGCAGGTTAAGCAAGTAATTCCTTAGGTTGATTATTATGCAAAGGTTTGCACCAGAATTTTTCACTGCTAACAAGGCGCAGCCAGGGTTGTGGGTAGAAAAACAGAAAGGGAAAAGTGTCCAGAAATACTGGTATGGGTGACATATGTCACGCTGGTGAAAAAATGATCTTCAGCGAACTTCGTGCAAGACACTACACAAGAGAGCACAGTCGCCTTCTTATGGCCACGGTAACAACAAAAGCAACGACTGAATTTCAAGTACCTTTGAAACTCGGCCACGACCCGCTCTCTTAGGGGCCGTCCACAAACTACGAAGGCTCATAATCAATACCCTTGTACAACATTTTGTAGAAACCTTTGTTCCTGTTATTTATTTATTTATTTATTTATTTGATTGGTGTTCTGCGCCGTACTCAAGAATATTTCACTTATACGACAGCGGCCAACATTATGGTGGGTGGAAATCGGGCACAGCCCAGGGGAAACCCACGACCATCCGCAGGTTGCTGGCAGACCTTTCCACTTACCGCTGGAGAGGAAGCCAGCATGAGTAAGACTTGAACTCACAGCGACCGCATTGGTGAGTGGCTCCTGGGCCATTGCGCTGCGCTAGCGCGGTAACCAACTGAGCCACGGAGACCCCCCCCCCCCCCCTACACACACACACTTTTGTCCCTGATGATGCAGTATCTTTATGTAAAATGTGTACAACATCAGTCCAAATACTGATAAAATAGTTCCTCACGAGCACACCAATATTGTAAAGCGAGTGTAGAGAGCGGCGCATGCGCTGTAAGGTGTATCCCCACCCCACCCCTCCCCCTCAATAGCCTGTATGCTGAACCCCCAGTTACAAATAATGTATACATAGGACTACGACAATAGGGCATGCTGTGTTCGTCTTGATAATTCAATACTAGGCCCATAGACGGTGGTGCACACGGCCGATTAAACGCGTTTCTATACAGTGACAACGACTGCACAGGATATTTTTCTTAAAATATCTGCGTGCTGTCGAATCAGATTGGGCCTTAAAACTTACGTACAGCTTTTTATGAAGATGTTCCATTCCCATGTCCACATAAAATGTACCGGCATGACTTACATAGCAAAAGGCTGACCTGATCATTTTAGTACGGGACTGTACACACGGAAGTTTAATAACTGTTCTCGGCGACAATTGAGACAAAGGATACAAGTGTATTAGTTGGAAAGAAAAATCAAACCATTGAGTGACACAGCATTTTAAGCCAACAACACAACCCATGGCCGCTTCGGTGGCCTAATGGTTAATAAAGCGTCCAGAACAAAGTTGGCACCACTGGGATCGAACTCTGTAATGACAGGTATAACTTAACGCCCCAAATACATACACAAACAACGTGCTATTGACCATTCGGCTCACTGACGAGCATCACCGACGCCTACCTTGTTCATGAGATTGTTAACAGCAAATCGTCCTAGTTTCAATAGTTCAATACCGCTACAATCACCCATATCTGATTACTTTTACACATAAATTGTCGTTTTCGTTCGGACACTGTTTGGACACCCCACCACACCACCCCTCGGGCGCTATGATTCTGAAGTTCAGAGAACACGTATTACACGGTGCCACTAATTTCTTGGCCTAGGAAAATATTTTAACTTCTTCAACACACTGATGTCTCCGTGACCTGTCGTGTTAGCGCAGCAAGTTTACGTCGGTAAACCAACAAACCAATTAAAACCATTCGTGCTTGGACGAACTGATTTTCAGAAGTGTATTTTACTGTTTGTAACCCTGGTGGCCCAGTAGTTAGCGTGCTGCCGAAGCACAATTTCCCAGGATCCTATCATTAATTTGATCGCTGTGAGTTCAAGTCCACCTCAGGGGTCGTACGAGGGAAGGTGTGGCAGCAATCTGCGGATGGTGGTGGTGGTCTTTTCAGCTCGGTTTCCTCAGACTTCAAAACAGTCATCGTATAAGTGCAATGTTCTTGAGTACGGTTTAAAACTGCAAGTAGTTAAGTAGTTTCTAGTACAAGCTAGACAATTTGGGACCGTCTTGCGTTACGGGATTGTTTTTGGTCCCGCAACAACAAAATTCAAACATTTGAAAGCATTTAATTCAGTTTAATATAAAACAACAACAACAGCAAAATGCACTTGAGGACTGGTGATATTTATTTCTGATTTCAGTGGTTTTTCGCCTTAAAAGATAAAAAGCATGTCAAAAGCACTTGTCAATATGCCAATCGTACAGTGCAATCCTGTGCTATCATCTTTGTTATGATTTATCATTAAGGAAACGAACATAACGCATTTGAAACATAATACAAAGATGCTAAATAAACGAACGCCTATTTTTGTATGATCATCTTTAACTTTGATTATGGTGTGCGCCCGATCAGTTATGGCAACTGGACCGGCCAGTTTAGCTGCTGTCATCCATGGCAACGCAGAACGTCATATCAAGAATAACACAAACCCTTTCTCTCTTTTTTTTTATCGGAACTTTTAATCCTGGTGATGCTAACATTGTAACTCCCACTTAAAAAAACATGTTATAAAAGACGATAACAAAAAAATATTCCGAAAATCTGTGAACTTCGTTAAGCTTCATGTCATTGGAGTAATGACAGGACTTGATTTCACTCAAGTTTATCTTTACAAACGAATATCAGTCAGGCTCAAAAGCAGATTGATTTGCTTATTAAATCTTCGGCATACTGTCAGTTCACGTGCAGGAGCTTAATCTCGCATAAACCTCACACTCTCTCGCGTTAGCTGGGATCCAGTGGGTCGGTTGATCAGTTAAAAGGTTCCGAAAGTGAAATCAACATAGTCCATAGGTATACATGGTGAATTCTGATTGCCACTCCGCGTCAAGTTTTATGCTCAAACGTTTCCCTGATACTGATTTTAAGAAAGGGCGTAACGCTATGTCAAACATGTTTGACGTAAGTTACACATTTTTGTAAAACGGACTCCAGCTGTAAACAAGTTTATGCCGAGAAACCAGCCAACAAATCAAAATTCAAGAACCGTCCATGCTTTGACAACGTGCCTGTCGGAAGCCTGTATGACACTTTGTAACTTTTTTCTGATTCCATTTTTTCCGATGGAGATCAGGTAACGCCAGGTAGAGGGTGTTCTACCCTAACTGAAGTAAATTGAATTATTTATTTTATTTGATTGGTGTTTTACGCAGTACTCAAGAATATTTCACTTATACGACGGCGGTCAGCATTATGGTGGGTGGAAACCGGGCACAGCCCGGGGGAAACCCACGACCATCCGCAGGTTGTTGACAGACTTTCACACTTACGGCGAGGTAAATTGAAAAGAGACCGTTTTTCACCGGTTACGTATAACCATCCGCCAACTATCTCACTGTCGTCGCTGCTCTGCTTTCTCTCTCTATGCTGTACGTCTTTTATGGTACTCTAGGAGATTAATATGAGTCTGGTTAGAGTTATACGGAAATGTTATTCGTGATTTGTTAGTTGGATTAGAAAACATAGCCTCGTATCCCTTTGACACAAACCTGCCGTCCAACACCAGTTTTCGTGTGGGGCTGCTTTATATTCCAAAGGTCAGTTGCCCGGACGCAGACAAGATGCGCACGTGACTGGCGTGGTTTATTCGGAACCCGACCTGTCCATCCTTGAATGAGTGAAACGAAGGAGCGCGGATGCAGACGTAGTTACCCGGAACTGCATCACTCCATTTAAAAAAGGGAAACGGATTCATCCCTGGCATGTGGAAATGGACTATCCTTAATATTTTGGATTTGTCTCCCTGGAAAGAAGAAAAACAAAAGTAGTAATATTAAAAACAAAACAAAAGGAATAACTGCATTTCGTATGCGCAAAACTATTTAAAGACAGATGATCATGTGGATTATGGCAAATGGATTACGTCATTCAGCATGCATTTGCGTGCTCGAATTCCCTTGTTGTTTCTCCATCCAGTTAGCGGAATCGGCATATGTTAATGTTTATTAAATGTGGTAGCAATTTGAGGAATTGAGGTCACGACATTGTTATCTAACACTTCCAGTGCTAGTGGGCGTGTAAGTTGCTACTATTTAAGCATTTGCATGAACAGTTAGAGTAAAGGCCTAAATGGGGTAATTTGGCAAGAGGCTGTATTTCTCTGGTTAAATGTAACCATTTGCCATCTATCACGCTGTCGTCACTGCTCTGGTTTTACTCTCTATGCTGTACGTTTTTTTATATTGTATTAGGTGAAAGATGCTTGGCCGGAACGTGCCTTAAAAGTCTCCTTCGTTAATAAAATCTGATCGATGTCGTCGAAGAGGAAGACAGCGACCAAGTAGATAAAGCATGATTATATATATGTAATTATTTGATTGGTGTTTTATGCCGTACTCATTAATACATCACTTATACAACGTTGGCCAGTATTATGGTGAAAGGAAAAAAACGGCTATGAAAGACACTGTCTTGATGATAAACACTGGTTGGGCTTTGTACATGAATGTTTGGTTAAAGGAAACCGTGTTACGGCTTTCTTTGTTTTCTCCGATCTTAGTTTTAATCAATATTAAAGATTAAACAGATGTAATTATTCG
Source organism: Liolophura sinensis (assembly GCF_032854445.1). Classification (NCBI taxonomy): domain Eukaryota; kingdom Metazoa; phylum Mollusca; class Polyplacophora; order Chitonida; family Chitonidae; genus Liolophura; species Liolophura sinensis. Next base: position 22,323,833 of record NC_088306.1, read on the forward strand.
GGAAACTACATGAATGATGTGTAAAACCAACCGCACCATAATACGGATCCCGTTTCTTATCCAGCACACGTCCATTTCGACGATTTTTGCCACCAGGATCGTGTTAATGTTCTCGTACAGCACCGAGAAGTAGCTCTCCGGCATAACCCTGGTCATGTTCGTGATGAACGTAAACCGCTGGCCGTCAGCAAGATCGAAAAACGTTGGTTGGGGAAGTGACGTCATCAGGCTGTCCACCAGGCGGGATAACTCTGTTGGGCCTGGAGGTGGTGCTGGCGGGAGGAAAAACTCTGGTAACGGTTCCTGTTTATCCATCATAACCGAGCCAGACACAAGGTCCTGTACAATTCTAAACTTGGTATTGCCTTCAAATGTTGTCGCATTGATAGGATCAGGTTCTGGACTAACATTCCTGCCGTCATCTTCACGCCGTTGACGAACTTTCTTGCCCTTTCCACGAACCCCACAATTAATTTCATGTTTTGGCCAGTGTGCTTGCTGACACGACTTGGAACAATAGGCTATGGCACTACAGCCGACACACTTTTTCAAATTTCCGACAGTTGTGTTACAGTTTCCACACTTTTGAACTTGATTCGTGGAATCCTTGCTTGTATCAAGAGAAAACCATTTACAGCTACCTTTGTGTTTTGGCCAATGCTCTTTCTGGCATGATTTGGAACAATAGGCTGCGGCACTGCAACCTGTACAACGTTTTACCTCTTCGACAACTGTGTTACAGTTTGTACAATAATGACGCTCGTTCTGAGAATTCTTTCCGGCATTTTCAGGAGATCGTCGACAGTTGGCTTTGTGCTTCGGCCAGTGCCCTAGCTGACATGATTTTGAACAGTAAGCTGTTGTTCTGCAACGAGTACAGCTTTTCAGCTGCCCGACATTTGTATTACAGTATGCACAACGTTGACCTCCGTTCATGGAATCCTTGCTGGTATCTTGAGAAGACAATTTGCAGTTGGCTTTGTGCTTCGGCCAGTGCCCTAGCTGACATGATTTTGAACAGTAAGCCGTTGTTCTGCAACGAGTACAGCTTTTCAGCTGCCCGACATTTGTGTTACAGTATGCACAACGTCGACCTCCGTTCATGGAATCCTTGCTGGTATCTTGAGAAGACAATTTGCAGTTGGCTTTGTGCTCGGGCCAGTGTTCTAACTGACAAGATTTCGAGCAGTACGCCGTATTTTTGCAGGCAGTGCACCTTTTTAAAGTTCCAACGTAGGTCTTGCAGTTCGAACAGCACTGATTAACCTGATCCAGGGATTGAATAGGGCCATCTGGTTGTTTGTATCTGCAATGAGCTTTATGCCTTGGCCAATGTTCACGTTGACAGTCTACCGAGCAATAGAACACAGTCTTACAGCCTGAACATTTCTTCAGATCTGTGCAGTATCTGTCACACTGGGAACAATGCTGAACCATCATAATACTGGGAAAACAACACTAAAGACTAAATACCAAAGAAGGTTTAACAGAATCGAAAGTCAGACTAATAGCGAGAAAATCTTCACGAAGAGCTCCAGGTTATGATCCGCATAATGCAGAGACAACAGCACCAAGGACTAAATACCAAGAAAGGTCATATCAAACTGGAAATGCAGCCTGATAGCTCATACCGAAATCCAGGTTATGATCGGCTCCAGGTCTGTAAACACACAGAATGAAGAGTGTGACTCATTTTATCTGACATAGTATACGTTATACATGGTCACATATAAATAGGTTTGAAAACAGGAACGACCGTGTGCTGGTATACACCATAAGGATGGAAGCAAACAGATCAATAAGGCATATATTTATAAAGCCTATCTTAGACTTACAAGGAACGTTTCACTTTCAGTTTGGTTTATGCATGGATATAGACCTCCCCCAAGCGTTACGTGAGCTCAGAAAGCTCTCAAGCGCTCTGCGGTGATGTAAATAGGTCGATAGACAAGGAGACAATGGGCTTCAATGGTTAAGTGCTCAGTCGGTTAAAACCCTATAATAGGAAAAACGCCAGTCATTACCCTCTTCAGTACTTCCAGTCGTAACCAGGTTCTAATAATCCTTCTCTTATTACCTTATACCGGTTTTTAGGACGTTCTTTTGACAATAGTCCATCGTGTCCCACTGTGAGTATACAGGGCCTATGTTACACATATTGACATACAACAGATCTAGAAACCCTTATAACTGACAGGCTATACAGACACTGTGAAGTCCGTGCAATCAATGTAACATCAACTTTCTTTTTGTTGGCACACAGAACATACCTGTAGAGCACGTGTAACCACCGAAACAGACGTGCTACCTCTTTCTAGCAACACGTAAAGATGTAACATCACGACATGTTGTCAGACGGCCCCTACAGTAAATAGAAATGTCAATATTAACAGAAAGTCTGTTGTCCGAGTGATATCATGTTATTATGACACAATATTGTGTCATACTGAATGTAATATCCTTTTAGCCTAATAGAATCGTTATTTAAATTAATAGAATATGTGTGTCACATTCTTCAAGTGACATGGTCATCCACAATTTGGGTTTTTAAACAAATTCTGAGTGTGACGTCTTAACGAAGTTTTAAAGTTCGTTCATAAACTAAATCACTCACGTTGAAGTAAAGAATGTGCAATGAGTATGGAATTTGTACGAGTCCGTTATTCGAATTCAATACAAAGAGGGCAAGCCATTTTACCCCATTAATATTTAAACGGAAGGGCCCGGAGCATATGCGCAACGTTCGGAAAGTTCCCTATGATACCGACTTTCGATCAATCGACGAACTCGGATAATTTCGAATATTGATACACATCGATACATACAGAGTACACCAGCTTAAACAGCATTGAGAAAAGGATAGGAATAATCTTCTCATTAAACTAAGAGTCAGAAACGTGTGTCTGTTCGAAATTTAACACCCCCTGCCCACAACAACAACAACATTTAAACCCACCTATCAAGGAGTAGTTTTGCGACATCTTCGCCCTTCGTGAGTCATTTTTCTTTCTTCATTGTACTCCACCGTTCAAACTGACCATCAATTACAACTCTACACTTGCTTGTCGGCCTGTCGAGCTCTTTTTTACGCCTCTTTTTGGCCGAACCTGTCACGAGCGAGCCGTAGGTCCTTTTACGCGTGTAATCAGCTATGTTTGTTGAGCTTACCGAGCGCTGTGCGCATGATCCATTTCCACTGAACTGACAGCGCCTCATTTAATTATTCAGGCAGAATTTTCACGCCTCATCGCAGAATTTTCAGTTTTCATCTGTATATTTTTTTGGTTATTTTTAAACATTCACTTAACAATGCTGGGGTGGGATGAACGAAAAGCTTGTGACTTTTATTTCTTGAGAAAAATACCCGATACTCATGTCATTCAGTAATAAGGCAAAAACCCCTAATATTTGGGCGACAATGTCTCTTTAACATCACTCATATAACACACTTTCTGTTAAATTTAGATCATTTTTTGACAGTATAGTAAAAGCGAAATACTTCAGTTTGTTAGACGCTGCCACGATCTGGCCATTGAATAATGAGGTGGCTCATTTACTGCTCAAATCCAGCTTTCGCTGCTCCGGCTGCGCCTTTAAGTGACAAAGTTTGTCAGGTATCTGCCAAAAGTCAGCGGTTTACTACGGGTACCCTGTTCTTCTTCCACCTGACAGCATTCATATAAGTAAAAAATTCTTGAGAAAAAGCTTTAAACCAAAATAAATGAATAAATTTGCAAAGTCTGTCGTTAACAATTTTGTTGTTCTTGAGTACCAAAACAGTGTGATAACTACAGTTTTCATGGTCACCTTGAAAATTGGTCTCCAATTTAGATTTTTAATTTACTAACGGCTCTTTGCGACAGGCTAATCCATGAAGAGTAACATATACTATCACATACGCGTGTGATAATTTAAGCACTTGTTCCATGATATGATCGATTCCTCTGAATATTAATTGCATTATAATCGCTCGTCTAACCCCTTTTTGTCATCCGCAATCATGCTATATCGTTACATGTATATAAACACAGTCATGCAGCATACATGCAGACCCAGTGCGCATGTCTAGGGCTTCCTATCCCTAGTCTGCCTCATAACATCAGTTAGAATAGTTAATCAACAATATATTGAATACAGACCAAATGAAACAAATGGACGGCGCTAGTTTGATGCTCGCTGGTTTTACTATTAACCTAACCGAAGCTTGTCCGAAAAGTGGAGACGCAAAAAAAAAACAAAACAACTAAAAACAGATCTATATAGAGCTGTGTTTATCAATTTAGCTGATTGGTGCTGAACATTGTCGTCAGGAAGTTTTAACTTGCATGACGGTCATGTATATGGGCGAAGGCAAGCGGAGTCACTGGAGTGAACTCGCTCCCTTCGTCAAGTAGGCTTATACATGTATCAGTACTGACAAACTTCCCGTTTTAAAGCCGTCCATAATGATGATGTCATTGTCAGCTGTGTACCATACTCCCTGCAGTACATGTGTCGCTCTCTATCTTTCGCTTTTCGCATCGCTGCCATCTCTAGTAAATTTTGTAGAGATATCCTGAACAACGCCAGTGTCACAGGGGTCGGGGTGATGAGGCAGGAAGTGATACCAGAAAACACAAACAATACGAATCAACCTATATCTCTAACAATATTTTCTACACATGTATTCTCTTCTAAAGTGTGCACATTAAATAGTTTCTCGGTGGGACACACGTGATGAGGCTAAGCCTAAACGAACATACGTGCGTCCCACAGGCTCCACAGATCAAGCTGGAGTGGAGGTGGCAGTGATGTAAAGCGGAAGGTAGACAGCGATGCATGCGTTGTAAGGAGTACGGCTGTGTACGCTAACAGACCACAGCCAACCTAGAGCAAGAAATACAATTTTATTGTAGGATTCAACGTTAAGATAATTTGATCTTGTGATCACTTCTGGCAGCATAGATAAGCGAATATCGGTAAATCTGACTGTAACCGTATTAATGATTCCATAACCATGGTAACTGTTCCATAACCATAGGAACGGTTATATAACCATAATAACGGCTCCATAACCATTGTAGCGGTTCCACAAACATGGTACGATCAAAAATATACAGACTTACGCATACAAACACTTTCGCGAATTACTGAACGGAATGTAACGTTAGAGCGTTACCTGTATACAAACTTAGATTATCTTACATGTAACAACAACAACAACATCAAGTCAAAAAGAATATAGCCTAAACATATAGACATACATGTAGCTAGATACCTCATGATCCGCTGTTGTGATTCGATTTCGCTCAAGGCTTTCCCCTCTCTCAGTGAAATTTATGTAAGTATTAAGTAACGGAGCAGTAATGCTCTCTTTTTCCCGCTGTACGCAACCTGCATACAGGAAATGTAGAACAAGAACACCCAGCTGAAGGCACCGCCTACTTACTCATTTATGGTTCCTTATTCTAAAATACGAGGCTCCAGAGGATGCGTTCGCATGCCGTTTATTCGCTTATTTAACACTATAAGGCGTTGGCGCGTTTCCACTTGATAGCCGTTTTTGTGATGATCTATGCATAGAAGGGAAGTTAAATATACTTTATTGTTCACCAGTTACACCAGTCAATTAGTTTCAGTAATGATTGCGCAATACAACCAAAAGTATAGGGTAATCAGGAGATTTAATATGCACAGCGCGAATAGTTCTGGTGACAAAATCAGAATTTCTGAAGCTTTCAAAAGACCTTTTGCACTTGAGGCTTTCAACATGTCAGAGTTACCTTGGTCATCTTGTCCATATTTTTTCTCCCACTGTAATGCTGGTCACCATCCTATGTGTGAAATATTCTTGAGTAAATCAATAAATCCTATCCAATCAGACTCAGACATGACGCTCATGTACAGAAAATGTCGGAAGTAATTCCTTTTGTGCCACTCTAAATGGCTATTAAATCTGTTCAAGGGTCCTCTGTCGTTCACACCAGTCCAACTTAAGGTCAATAAAATGGGGCCTTCCTGACTCTCTAGACCCCAAAATGAAAAGTATGCGGTAAAAACACGTCTAATATATATATTGGAAATTGCTCTGGTGCCAACACCTCCATTTGTGCCGCAGGAGAAAGACATTGCGTACCAGAGGGATTCAATAATAAACGTTCCATGTAATTTTTATTGGTTAAATCTGGGATCTTCATATTCTTTATGACCCGTAATTAGGGTCTCCCATCTTGATCGCAATTTACATATCCATGAAGAAATGGCTATGGAATCACATTACTTTCTTGTATGAAACTCTAAATGGCTATTAAATTAAAAGTAGAATTCAATAAAATGGGGTCTTTCTATCTGTAAAGAACCAATAATTACCCAGATATACATCAAAAGCATGACGTCTAATACGTTCTGGTGACAAAACCGCCATTTGTGCCGATCTAGACAGACATTGTGCTGTTAGAAAATTCACTATATGAAAGTTTCATTCAATTTTCATTGGGTAAATATAGGGCTTTCATGTTTCCCATAACCCTTAATCAGGGCCACCCATCATGATCGCCCTATCCATGCCTGTGAAGAAATGGCCATTAGCTTTACATCAGTTTTTTGTGTCGCTGTGAATGGTATTATATCGGTTGAAAAGTCCTCTGTCGTGCACACGAATTCAGCGTAAGGTCAACAAAATTGTTTATTCCTGTCTGTATAGACCCCAAAATGACTGATCGCTAAAACAAATCATTGAACTCTAATACGTACAATTTAAATGGTTTTGGTGACAAAACCGCCATTGATGCCGCTCTAGACAGACATTCCATAGCCATTTCGTCACAGGGGAAAGGGCGATTAACATTAGGGTGGCCCTAATGATGGGTCATACCGAATGTGGAGACCCCATATTTCCCTAATGAAAATTGGGCGGAACATTCATTGTTGAACTCTCCTGGTACACAGTGTCTTTCTAGAGCGGCACAAATGGCGGTTTTGTCACCAGAGTTATTTGATTTCCAGGCCTCCGTATTAGACGTTAACGTTTTGCTCTGCATCTGGATTATTTTAGACTCTTTACAAACAGGAAGACCCCAGTTGTTTGACATGAACTTGGTCTTGTGTGCACGACAGAGGACCTTAGGACAGATTTTATAGCCATTTAGAGCGGCACAAAAGAAACTTATGTGACCCCATAGCTATTTCTTCACAGGCATGGACGATCTAGATAGGTGGCCTACTTAAACGTCACAGAGAACATGAAGACCCCATATTTACTCAGTAAAATTGGACGCAAAGTTCATACATTTAACCCCTCAAGACATATTGTCTTTCTAGAGCGGCACAATTGACGGCTTTGTCACCAGAATCATTTACATTATGCGTCATAAAATGAAATCTTTTGTTGTATATGTGGGAGAAATAAACAAACAGACAAACAGACGTGCGGGCGGTCTACCAGATTCACAGGCAGATAAATGGATGGACAAAGGTTGAATGGGGTGGGTGGGGGGTGGGGTGGGGGGAAGGGGGACAAGCTGAAATCCTTGTGCCACTCTACAATATGCGTACAGAAGTATAACGAATGTGTTTTGTATAACCAAATATGTAGTAGTAAGGGATCGTCCCTTTCTGGAGCCCAGGCTACAATAAGGAGCCAGGAATAAGTAACCAGTCGCTAACTTCCGCTTGATACAGCTTTTGTATGGAATTTTACAAGAAGGGAGATAACTCTAACAGTTAAAACTTCAGCTTGTTCTATATATGTATGCTCGTACTGTTTTGTTTTTTTTTACGTCGTGCTGAACAATTGTTTAGTAATATGACGTCGAGGGGTCAGTAGGTGTTTGTTCACACACTGTGTCTTCTTGTAGCAGAGCGATATCAAGCCATCAGAGTGCTGCAATCACAGAAGTATCAAGCCAAAGACACCAGACATGACAACCCACCCAGTCACATTATACGGACACCGGGGCAACCTGTCCTGTTTCCTTGCTCTAACCTCTCAGTAGCATTTTAAAAGTATTTGGTATTACCCGACCCGGGTTTCCTGACTTTGAGGCGGACCCTCTCTCCATTAGGCCACCATTAGTTACTCTTCTTCCCAGGTCTAGATTTATATGCACTGCTACCTTCGTTGGAGTTAGGGCCAACATCTGTGACACACTTCGGTCCCTAGCTTTTGAACTAACCGAAGTTGAAAGAAAGAAAAAAGTCAGACAGTGCAGGTACGTCTTTAAGCTGTCTGACTCTCGGCATGTCTCGCAATTTACCCCTTAACTATAAAGCTGAACTGATACGAGATCGTGTATCACCAGCTGTCACACTGCCGTCGCTGCTCTGGTTTTACTCTGTATGCTGTACGTCTTTTATTATATCGCAGATAGATTTTGGATCTCGAAAGATCTTCATTGGCAAACTAATACAATTCGAGATACCCAGTAAATTTTTAGTGGTAGAAACTTTTAAAACCCTCGTTCCTATGTGTGCATGTATGCAGCTGTGTTTCTCTCAAACCGATGACCACAAATTCTTATTGGCTGTATTCATGAAGTAAAAAGAAATTTTCTCTTCCTCCTTTCCCTTTTAAATAAGGCCTAGGCTTGTTTTATTGTTCATACAGAGGGGCATCGACATACATCCGAATGTCGTAATTTATCACTAGTTTACGTCCCTAAACGCCTGACTCATGAGTCTCTTACCAATGAGGTGGCTGTGAGCTGAAGTCCAGCTTAGGCTTGTTTCCTCTCCATTCGTACATTGGAAGGTCTGCAGCAACCTGCGGATGGTCGTGGATCCCCCCCCCCAGTTTTGCCCAGTTTCCTCCCACCATAATGATGGCCGCCGACGTATAAGTGAACTATTCTTGAGCACGGCGTAAAAGACCAATCAAATAAATAAATAAACATACATGTATATGACGAAAAGTGCGAAAACACTATATGTAAAAATATGCAAAGGGGGAGATTCTAATGTAGTAAAAACAGGGGAGACAAGCTTTAATTTGGGCTATTTTTTATTTTAAGTTTAATAACTGTACTTTCCCAGAGAACTTGTACGAGATCCAATTTGACAAATGAGTGTAAGATGTTTGTATTTCGACTGAAACAGACAACAGCTATGAAGGTAACGTATCCATCCTTTATTTGAGCGGTTTAACTGATTCACAGGCATGGCTAGTCCGTCACAGGTTCAAATCTCTTCAAGATGCTAATCAACAAGCGTATAACGACGTGTTACATAGAACCCTGACAAAAGGCTCAACGAGAAGTAATGGAACCGGTCATGATTTGCTGACGACAATTTTATTCTCACAGTTTCTCAGTATCGTGTTGTCTATTTTGGTCACATTGCTCCAGAGGCCATTCACACTGGACGAAGAGCAGACATACAAGAACTGGGAACAGTTTTACACTCCTCTTAAAGGGCGACTGGGGGACGAGCTACATAGAAGGTTCACATGAAAATAGACTGTGCGGTACATGTGTACTTCATACATGTTTTATAAGCACACGTGCACCAGTAATTATGACGTAATAAAGGAAAGAACAAATGAGTTCACAGCTGTGGGCCGTCTTGATAGGTGGGAAGGGGTTTATGTTCTTCGGGCAGGACATATACTTCTTAAATAAATGTTCGGTAACTACCTTGTGCTTTTTGCCGTATCCTTGTCATTTGTTATGTTCTAATTAAACCATTTTGATAAAGGTCATTTGCGGATACAGGCCCATCAGCCGGAGAGACCGGGCTCGTAGAGGCCTACGGTTTACGGTACTATATACCAAAAATCAGTTGCCAGGATGCAGACAAGATGCGAACGTGACTGGCGTGATTTATTCGGAATCCAGTTTGTCCATTTGGAAATCTGTGAAGCATAGGAGCCCGAATGCATATGTAGTTACCGGGGACAGCATCAGTCCATTTAAAAAACGGAAACGGATTCATCCCAGGTATGTAAAACTGGACAATATGTGCTAGCCTTTGGAAAAAAACCGGCTCGTCATCACCCTGGAAATGCAAAAATAAAACATTATTTCTCCAGAGAATAATAGTATTTCATTCTAAACCATTATAGATTATTTGTACGTATGACCATGTGACGTATATAGGTCACAGCATTCTGCAGGAAAATACCTAACGTTTTTTTTGTGCACATGGAATACTGCACTGGAAGTGTACTTCGAAGGGGAAGTGAACTCCACATGGAAGTACTCACAATGGGAAAGTGTACTTCGCAGGGGAAGTGAACTCCACGTGGAAGTACTCACAATGGGAAAGTGTACTTCGCAGGGGAAGTGAACTCCACATGGAAGTACTCACAATGGGAAAGTGTACTTTGCAGGGGAAGTGAACTCCACATGGAAGTACTCACAATGGGGAAGTGTACTTTGCAAGGGAAGTGAACTCCACATAGAAGTACTCACAATGGGAAAGTGTACTTCGCAGGGGAAATGAACTCCACATGGAAGTACTCACAATGGGAAAGTGTACTTTGCAGGGGAAGTGAACTTCACATGGAAGTACTCACAATGGGAAAGTGTACTTCGCAGGGGAAGTGAACTCCACATGGAAGTACTCACCATGGGAAAGTGTACTTCGCAGGGGAAGTGAACTCCACATGGAAGTACTCACTATGGGAAAGTGTACTTCGCAGGGAAAGTGAACTTCACATGGAAGTACTCACTATGGTAAAGTGTGCTTCGCAGGGGAAGTGAACTCCACATGGAAGTACTCACAATGGAAAGTGTACTTCGCAGGGAAAGTGAACTCCACATGGAAGTACTCACAATGGGAAAGTGTGCTTCGCAGGGGAAGTGAACTCCACATGGAAGTACTCACAATGGAAAGTGTACTTCGCAGGGAAAGTGAACTCCACATGGAAGTACTCACAATGGGAAAGTGTACTTCGCAGGGGAAGTGAACTCCATTTGGAGGTGTTCACCACGGGAAATTATACGTCGCAAGGAAAGTGTACTTCGCCACTGGAAAATGTACCTCGCGGAGGGACTAAAGATCCCAGCGGGAGGGTACCTCATGGATGTAGTGCAGATCATAGATGAAGTGCATCTGACGGAGGGGGTATACACCACAGCGGAAGTGGACCTCACGTAAGATGTATACATCACAGGGGAAGTGCACCTCACGGATGCAGTGTAGATCATAGATGAAGTTTTTCTGACGGAGGGGGTATACACCACAGCGGAAGTGGACCTCACGTAAGGGGTATACATCACAGGAGAAGTGCACCTCACGGATGTAGTGTAGATCATAGATGAAGTTTTTCTGACGGAGGGGGTATACACCACAGCGGAAGTGGACCTTACGTAGGAGGTATACATCACAGGGGAAGTGCACATCACGGAGGAGGTATACATCAAAGGAGAAGTGTATCTCACGGAGGGAGTGAAGATCAGAGGAAAAATGTACCCCTGGAGTGTGTGTATATCACAGGACCTGTACTTCATAGGATAAGTGTACTTCACGGTGGGTATATACACCACAGGGGAAGTGGAAGGGGCACATTGATCACAAGAAAAGTGTACATCACTGTGGGAGCATACGACACAGGGTAAGTGTACCTCGCGACGGGTGTATACATCACACTGGAAGTGTACCTTCTCCATATGGAGGTGTTCACCACATGGAAGTGTTCCTCATATGGAAGCGTTCTCCACAAGGAAATATTCTCCAAATGGAAGCGTTCTCCACTTGAATGAATCTTTTCATTCATCAAATCGACCAATCAAAAGTTATAACTCGTCTGTACAGGCACTACTTTTTTTACAACTTTTTCTCGTTGTCTGCAAATGTCAACATGGCCGACTTTCGACCAGGAGATATCGTAAAACCTGACAATAAAAGACGTGCTAGAGTTGTAAATGTGACAAGAGATAATTGAATCAATGTGGAAATCCTCGGCATTGACTACGACATAGAGCTATCGCCACGAAGGCTAAGTAAAATCCCCAGAACGGAAACACCGGGTAGGCCATTATTTTTCTTAACATTATTCTATAGGCCTAAAACTTTGTGCTTCGCTAATTTTGACATTATCCGGATGAAACCAATAAAATCTACCCTCCTTAAACTCTGTTAGAAATCAATACTCTGTAAACTGTTTCGCTTGCTGAACGTTAAACTGTCAGTTGTTTTTTTCTAAGTTACATGGCGTGTACTCTGCGCACGTGAAATTTTTCTATTTTTAGACAGCAGTTCTTTCTGTAGTAAAATGTGGTATTCTTTTTATAAATTTGAACGTATTGGACGACATATTCTATAATGCAAACTTTTAACATGTCTATGATATAAGCAAGTCGTTATGTAAATAAATTTTGTCTGTACTATATTATACTCCGCCATGTACTTGTCACTTACTGATGTCGCTTCTCTTGACCTATATGTGTGATATCACTACGCGGTTAGACGTCGGCATTTTCCGAAAAGTTTAGATCGTAATGATTTTTTCCCGCATTAAATTTACAATAAGACATTTATGGGGTAAATAGGATATAAAATTCGTGACCCTCGATGTCAAATTTATTAAACTGGAGTAGTAGTTTTCATTTGTTCCGAGCCTCCGGCGGAATTAAATGAAAACTACTACTCCAGTTTAATAAATTTGATATCTTCGGGTCACTCATTACATATCCTCTATACATCAGCCCGGCGGAATTAGTTAAAATAATACAAAATAATAATAAAAATGCAAACGTTAATTTCAATTTATAATACTTCACTGGTCTAGAATTACTCAGAAAACTGTTTTGTCGAAACCCCAACAGTACCATTACAAGTATCCCGTGCTGTTTCCACTGTGCGCCCATGGACACGATTTTAGCAATGAAGACTGTATTTCGCTCTTCCTGCAACGACCTGTGACGACTCTCCATTGGGACGTCTAAGGAGTCTGTGATGAACGTAAACCGTTCTCCTGAATTAAGTTCAAAAAACCTCCGGTTACGGGGAAACCCCAGCCACGTTTCCATCAAACAAGAGAACTCTTCAGGATCTGGGGGAGAGACTGGCGGCAGGAAAATATCCACTGAGGGATACAGTTCCTCCGATCTTCTCGAGCGTTTCCCAATGTCACGCCCATATCCAGAGCTGTTTGTAGGCGATGCAGGCTTTCTACCGTTGATGCGACTAGCCTTTTTGATATTTTCACAGGTAGATTTGTGTTGTGGCCAGTGATCTTCCTGACAGCCCCTTGAGCAATAAGATGCAGTCCTGCATTTGGTACATTTCTTCAAATCTTCGTCATAGACTTTACAGTTTGCGCACTGTTGAACTTGATCCGAAGAATCAGTGTCGCCGTTCTGAGGACCTCGTTTACAACTGGCTTTGTGTCTGGGCCAGTGTGCTTGCTGGCATGATTTTGAACAGTAGGCTGTAGTTTTGCAACCAGTGCACTTCTTCAGTTCTCCGCCAATTGTTTTACAGTTTGCGCACTGTTGACCTTGATTCGGAAAACCCTTGTTGGTATTTTGAGTAGGCCGTATACAGCTAGCTTTGTGTTTTGGCCAGTGCTCCAGCAGGCAGGATTTTGAGCAGTACGCTGCAGTCTTACAGCCAGTACATCTTGTGAAGACTCCAATACACGTCATGCAGTTTGAGCACGGCTGTTTAACTTGTTTCGACGATTCAGCGGATTTGCGTTGGTGAGACCGTTTGCCATTGCAACTGGCTTTGTGCCACGGCCAGTGTTCTCGCTGACAACCTCTCGAGCAATATAGCGCAGTTTTACACCCGGAACACTGTTTCAGGTTGTAGTAGTATCCTTTACAACTTAAGCAATACTGAGCCATAATGTTGTCAGACAAAGCTGGTTTCAGTACCACAAGCGAAGTCTTCCACAAGCAAGAATTCTACTAATTCACATCGATAGTAGAACACTGAACTCCAGTTTACGTTCAGGTGCCTATGTAATATCTCACATCATATCTAGTATATTGCACACGTATAGTAGAGTGTAGAGTGTGACCTAATTTATCTGATTTCACAGCAGTGCTCAGGTGCCTATATATGTACACCTTTAGATATTGGCAAAGGCCCAACTCTGACAGGTATATGTAGAATGAGATCATTTATAAAAAAACATCTACCTGTTACATTTATGTGACATGGACCTAGTGAGGGTTTATGAGCAATAATATGAGCACAATACACCAAGCCGATTAAAGATACAAGAAATAGAAAATTTGCTTTCACTTTTACTTTCACTTAGGCTCGAATAGACCGGCTAATACCGGTATTTAGCACAGGGGGTGGATCTCTCTGCAATGAAATAACTGGCTACAACAATGTACTAAACTTACAACCTTTTGTAAATATAAGAATAGATGAGTATTAGTGAAATATTCTTGAGCTCTGCGTGAATCAAATAAATAAATAAATAAATAAACAAAATGAGTATAACTTTAGGTCACATTAGCAGTATTTCCACCATAACATGGCGCGATAGAAATAAGGTGATAAGTCATTAGGACGTTGGAGAACTTTGGCAATGAAAGCACCTGGTTCATCGTTGTGATAGATTTAATGAAGAAATTTATGTGAATTCTTATATGTATTCTTGGATTTGAACGTCGTGCTTACCCATTCGTCAGTGTTATGATTAGTTAGTATCTGTGTCATGTGATTGTATGTTAAATGTATTGACAACACAACATTTTGAGTAATAGGCCTAAATTGCAATTAACGTCACTGCCTGACTGCAATAAACTGACAAGAGGCCATATTTCACCGGTAACGGGTGACCATTTGTCATTTGTCACACTGTCGTGGCTACATTGGTCCTAGTCTCTTTGCTGTACGTCTTTTATTATAAAAATATATTGTGTCTTCTTTTGGCAGGGCGAATTCATGCCGCCAAAGTGCTGCCACCACTAAAGTATCATGCCAGAGACACCAACACACCCGATATGAACACCACACACCCAGTCACATTATATTGACATCGGGCCAACCAGTCCTGTTCCGAATTCCTTGCTCTAACCTTTCAGTGCTGAACACCAAGCGAGGTAGCAGCAAGTACCATACCAAGTCTTTGATATGACCCGACCCGGGTTTGATCCCGGGGTGTTTCGACTCCGGTACAATTCGTCAACCATGTATAATGGACATTGTTAGTCAATATTACCAAGGCCATTTTCCAAAACAACGTTCAACACAAGCCACCAAAATCCTATTAAGTTGTATGACGTGGGAAATTAGTACGGATTCATGTAACAGTAACAGCAGGGAACAGTTCTCAGTGATGCTGGAAAGACGCGTGTACCAGTTAAATGAACTGTATTTAATCAAAGTATACATCTCTGTTTCGCTTTGATTGCAACCGTTCAAACTGTAGTATCCATGGTGTCGATGTTAATCAAAACGATGCATATCCGTGTATCATCGTTTTAATGGTAATTAGGTACACCTGTGATGCAGAACGGTGTGATTCATCGTCAATTAACATCATTTCAATTAACACCATATAACATCTACGCATATGTGGCTAGCGCGCAAGCGCAGCACAAAAATTGGCACAGAAACTTCTTAACAAAGTGATAGCTGTGAGTTCAAGTCCAGCTTAAGCTGATTTCCTCTCCGGCTGTACGTGGGAGTGTCTGCCAGCAAACTGTTGATGATTTCCCCCGGGTTCTGGCCGGTTTCCTCCCACCATAGTCATCGTATTAGCGATTCATTCTAGAGTAGTAAAACACCGATCAGACAAATAAATGTATCCGATATGACACAGAGACATGATTTCATTTATTTATTTGATTGGCGTTTTACGCCGTACTCAAGAATACTTCACTGATACAACGGAGCCCAGCATTGTGGTGGGAAGAAATTGGGCAGAGAAACCCACGACCATCCGCAGGTTGCTGACAAACCTTGTCACGCACAGAGATATGAACTGTCTGTCGAAAATGAAATGATTGCAGGCAGTGTAACTGATGTGAGTCTATTACGGCTCCTTGCTTTTGAAGAATTATTGGGAGTATGATGGACAGATTTCTACAGATTTGTCCTTCCAATGTCCTCTACACACTCAATGTCTCTGATTTCGCTTTATAAACACTGAAGTTCGAAACTTGCAAGGTACATTTTTCATACGCGTGAAAACCACTTTTACGATTGTGTGACAATGTCATGATTAAATTCTAAATTTTAATAACATTTGCGGTGTTTTCTTACTGCCCGAGTGTGGCTCTTTGGGCATCGCATTCTGTTGTGAGAAGTAATCTTAATAGTAATCTCACAACAACAACAGTCATTTGTCATTGCAGAATTTCAGGTAGTGCTTAAGCTTTTTTCGTGAGTGATTTATTGTTTTGTAGAGTTTTCTAAGCAATTAAAATGCTTCAAAAACATTGAAGTTTGCGGTGCCCTGTTGCATGGGGCCAATAGTATCCCATGACGTCATATCCGTATTTCTGCTTGAAATAGTTCGGCTCAAGGCCATTGGACGAATGCATTCATAGTTTTACGTGTTTATCATTTTGAATGCAGAAATCTAGCAATCGGTGTGTTTCAAGTTCGAAAAATGTAACGCTACTGGTAATAACATGATGAGAAAAGGTCACCCTATATAGCATGCAACTTTACAAATAAATTTTACTCAGTTGAAAAAAAAATGTTCCAGAAAATAAATAGGATTATTTTCTTAATGGTCTTTCATACTTTATGCCAATGTTTACTTTACCTTTAAAAAGTATAGAGCTATGAATGTGCTAAGGCAACAAGTAAACGAAAAATACTTCTTTTATTTGTGAGCTGTAAATCAAACATACCGTCGTATTCAGAGACTTGGTGTATAGATACGACTTGTAAAATAGAACACAGGTAACAAATGGATTCTCATGCATGCCCAGGAGCCTCTCACAAATGCGGTCGCTGTGAGTTCAAGTCCAGCTCATGCTGGCTTCCTGTCCGGCCGTAAGCAAGCTGTGGATGGTCGTGGATTTCGCTGTGCCCGGTTTCCTCCCACTGCAATGCTGGCCGCCGTCGTATAAGTGAAATATTCTTGAGTACAGCTTAAAACACCAGTTAAATAAATCAAATAAATCTCATGCGTGCATTTGCCAGCCAAGAGAGCTCCAGTGTGGTGTTGTGTATGCTATAGATTGCTCTTTCAGTGAAAATAAAGAACATGCAACGTTTTGTTATTGTTTTTTTTTATTTATTTCTTAATATCCAGCTTAGGATGTCTTCTATATATAAAAGTACATACAAACTTCATAGTTTCCTTACCAAAAAAAAAAAATGGCTTCAAACTACAGTTTTTCTAAGGTCCTATGTAATGACTTGCATATTAAACTATGTGTGCTAAATTTAATCATATTTTCCCCGTGCTGGGCCTACATCTGTGCTTAGCTCTGAGTGATATGATAATATTTTTTAAAACACACAGGTCTTTTTCCACAGATTCTGGAAATTGTGGGTTCCTCCATACATGTATTTAATAACCGCCATATAATTCAAATATTTAAAGTTTTTGGTTTATTGCAAAACAGATGCAGAGACAACTCAGTTATTTGCACTGTACTGAACCAGTGACTGTAAGAAGTTAAAAACATGGCACATCGCGAAAAAAACCTTGCTTATAATTTAAAGCATTAGTAAGGGTATATATCATTTCAACAATATCGATTTACACGTATGTTAAAAAGAATTGAGGGCAGCAAGATGCTATGTTTGTCCACTTCCTTAATGATAGCTATTTTCTGATCAAGAGTTCTTGATCGAGAAACACATATAAGCATTACAAAAAAATAATTGGCAAATGCCCACTTGTACCATGGATTAAGGAAAACGCAGTTAATTACAACGCATTTGTAGAGGTCACTGGTCTAGAAAAATTCTGGTCTATGTCGGGACCAGCAAAATTCTGATTTATGTGGGGAAGCTGGTCACTCCCATCGCTTGCTGGTAATACCAACAATCCGCTGCTTTTGAGGGGTTACTAGTAAGAGGATACCGTTGCCCATGTCGTGCTGATCCAGATATGCCTCGATGCTTGTTGTTTGATGCCACCACCTCTTTATATCTCATACACGAGGTAAGTGCCTATTGGCCACATGATGTCGGTAATGGTAAATATTTTACCTTTAATCTTGGCTACCTGAACAGTTATATGCAAATTAATTTGGCATTTGATCTTGGAAAATGTGAACTGTCTAATTTTGAAGAAAGGAGACGTTCTGACAGCACAACCTAGCCCCTCTCCCCCTATTTTATTACCAAAATGGCCCCCCCCCCCCCAGCGCCCAGGACGAAGACAGCATCTGTGTGTAGACTGTCTGTTTGAGCACACTTCGGTCATCATTGCTTTAATGTATTATGTTATTGCGGAAGATTATTTTGTTAAATAAAACAGTCATATTCAATTTATCCAACATAACCATTGTGTTATACTAACAGGATATTATGTTGTGTGTGACACAATATTGGGTTACAATACCAGACTAGATTTTACCATCACTCAGACAACAGACTTTCTGTTAAATTCAACAGATTAATGTTTTTGAGTGTTGTAATCTGGGACATGCGTGTCAGGCTTAGAGTATTGGAAACGAGAGGAAATTGCAACGAAACACTTTCTGCATCTCCATGTAGTAAATGAACTGTGATCACGATAAATTACATGTATTTAAAATAAAAGCCAAATCATGGAGATAATGTAAATTGTGATAATGTTACGATTGCTTTCGCAGTTACAGCCATCTAAACCATTATATGTTAATGTACTCGTCTGTTGCACTAAATACCAAAAATTAGTTGCCCGGATGCAGATAGGATGCGCACGTGACTGGCGTGGTCTATTCGAAATCCAACCTGTCCATCCAGGAATGAGTGAAACACAGGAACACGGATGCAGATGTAGTTACCCGGAATTGCATCACTCCATTTAAAAAACGGCAACGGATTTAGCATGGGCATGTAAAAGTGGACTATAACTGGTTTTCCTTTCTCATCACCCTGTCAGGACAAAATAAAATGGAAGACACTAAGATTCTGCGTTTTCTCTCATTCAGTTCCTGAAAGTCTACACAAAATTTCAATACCAGATTACTCGACATGTAGAATATACATGCAAATTTGGATACAGAATTGTGTCTTGTGTTGGATTCTTGCGCTAACATCGAAGAGTTAGTTTCATTCCGACACTTAAGAGTACAGGAGATTTCTTCAGGAAACCTATACTCCGTAAAGGGCATGCGCCAGTCTCTACGTTCGCTTAAATCAATGCAACCGCTAGCAAATTTTGTACAGAAATCACGAACAACCTCGAGGTCACTGGGGTCACGGTGATAAGGTAGGAAGTGATGTCAGAAAACTGAAACATTCTGTGTCAAACCTTGCTTCTGATAGTGCTTTTAAAACATGCATTCTCTTTGTCTAAATTATGCACAACATGATTCTAACACCTGAAACAATTTTATTGCTAATTGCTGATTAAAGATTTCCGCAGACACTAGCGGTGAGACTAAGCCTAAGGAAGCCTGCGTGAGTCGCACAGACTTCAAAGGTCAAACTTCTCTAGTGAAAGCAGTGATGTAAGGCGAGCATGGAGTGCGTCACAACGCCATAAGGAGTAAGCAAGAAGCCAGTGTAGGGCTAAATGCCACAAAATACATCTATACGACTTGTAAGCGTATTTAATATGAGATCTATATACTTTCAAAAGTATTTTGTATTACACAGAACTTCAAGGATAGAATAAATATCATATTTCAAAGATAGAATGACATTCTTTTTACGTTTCCAGAAAATTTTTTTACCTAAAAGCTTTTTATATCTTGTTCACGATCTATCTAGACAGTGTTAAATTTGCTTATAGTTTACACCTCCTTTAGTCTACTCACGTGAACCAAGAGAATGTTAATGATTGGTTAAGACCAGCTATATGATATCATTTTAACTATATGAATACCTTAATGCATATTCCATGCCGTGTCCAGTACACGTCCATTTCCACGATTTTTGCCACGAGAACTGTGTTTCGTTCCTGACGCAGTACTGAGGCATACCACTCCGGCATAACGTCGTTCAGGTCAATGATATACGTAAACTGTTCTCCTTCGGGGATCTCAAAATACATCGGGTGAGGAAGGGACGTCATCAGCCTGTGCACCATGCGGGATAACTCCAATGGGCCTGGATGGGGGACCGGCGGTAGAGAAAACTCCGCGGTTGGGCATTGTTTTTCCAGAAACAATGCGCCAGTTAGGTTGTCTCGAACAACTGCATACGTACACGTTTCGCCGTCGTCATTGTCGGGCTGTTTGCCTCTTTCGCTGCCTTGGCTTTCACTTGGTTTCGGACTTTTCTTACTCTCACGGAAAAAAACACACAAACCCACTTGTGCTTGGGCCAGTCCTTTCGTTGACAAGATTTAGAACAGTAGGCCGAGGTGTTGCAGCCGGTGCACCTTCTTAAGTGTTCATCGCACTTCTTGCAATTTTCGCACTGCAAAGATTGCTTAGGGGTCTCCATGTTGCTCTCCCGGCAAGGTCTATTACAGGTGACTTTGTGCTTGGGCCAATGCTTTATCTGGCAGGACTTTGAACAGTAGAGTATTGCCCTGCAACCAGCGCAGTTCTTTAAATTTCCGTTGACGGTCTTACAGTTTGCGCACTGTTGGACTTGATTCGGCGAATCCTCGCTGGCATCTTGTGAAACCAACTTGCAATTACCTTTGTGACTAGGCCAGTGTTCACGTTGGCAGGCTCTGGAACAATAAAACACTGTAGTACAGCATGAACACCTTTTCATATCGGTGTCATATCTCCCACAACTCGAGCACCGTCCAGCCATTTTTCCTTGGAAGCAAAGGTGCACGAAACACTTCTATAGAAGACTGAAACAGTTCGGAGGCCACCAACCTAATGGATCTTTTCTTGGTCAGAATCCCAAGCTAACTTCCAACGTCCACGTAAGAGATCTTGAACCGACTTTTTAAGCTGACGGTGGGCCTTTGGCGATATTTCACGGCCATGGTTTACAGGTGTAAGAACGAGGTGTTAAGCTATACACTATTTACTCACGCATGGGTGTATACCATATATTGGCAATTCTCCAACATACCGGGATATCGATCATAAACCATTTCTACAAAATGACCCAATTTTTGCACTCTATGTAAACAGGCTTGGTTGTTGTTGTTGTCATGACACCGTGATCACCGTGGAGAAACACAGATATCTCTAGTTTCAGCTTGGATTTCTGATAAACAAATTATCACAACGACACTTTCATTTTCGCTTTACCATAAATCTAGATGAAGTTTCAGGCCCAGCGTCAATGTATCACTGAATTCTGTCAATGTTTATACATTGACAGAGCTACATGTAAGCGTTTCTGTGTAAAGCACGAAGTAGTCGTATTTTTCTTGGGATTTGAAAATAAATTTTATCGTAAAATAGAACTACTCCTACTTCCATCGTCGGGCCTACGTCGAGATATAGATCACTCGATCACTTGCAAGCATCGTGTGATACGTCGGGTCTACGTTGACATATCAGTTCTGAAACTGTCCTTTATACCATCCATTTTTTTCCTGCCGGACTCCTTTCATATGTGTCAACCGGCAAGGTTACTCGATCATGTGCAATCATCACAAAGATGTCGTTATGTACTTCGTGTAAATCACATTCGTTTTCGGTCTCTGCTATATATTTATTTTTGTTCCACGTGGAGTTGTCATTATCGCTGGCCACGTTAAACATTGCTGCCCCATTTTTGTGGGAAATATTCACGCGCCAATAGTCTCGTGTGTAGGAGTT
Source organism: Liolophura sinensis (assembly GCF_032854445.1). Taxonomy (NCBI): domain Eukaryota; kingdom Metazoa; phylum Mollusca; class Polyplacophora; order Chitonida; family Chitonidae; genus Liolophura; species Liolophura sinensis. Next base: position 22,345,570 of record NC_088306.1, read on the forward strand.
ATCGAAAAATGCGATTAAATAAATTGTGGGCTGTGAAATGGATTGTTATTCCGACACCTAAATGGTAATTGATAAATAACACGGGTGAGTAAATTCTCCAGCCCGCTGTGGCAGTGAAACAGAGAGTTTCAAATACGGTAACTAAAATATACTGATGGTATAATTCAGTACCATAGAGCGGTGATAGTGAAAGAAAGAGTTTCAAACCACTTTAATAACAATTACACCCCATAAACTCCTCTACAAGGCGGACAAATTGTAAGATTTTCGTTAATTCGACCGGAATGGATGGCCTGTCGATTAACAGGGATTAATCCCTACATAATCTCAGCTGGTGTGTCCCCGACAAAGCATAGAGTAATGACAGGTAGGCTATTCTCAGTCACACACGTACATATGCTTTTAATTATTTAATTGGGTGTTTTACACCTTACTCAATAATATGTCACTTATACGACGACAGTCAGCATTATGGTGGGGGAAGGTGGGGGGAGTAAGCTGAGCCCGGAAGAAACCCAGAACCATTTACAGGTTGCTGAACGACCTTCCAACGTATGACCGGTTAGGAAGCCTTGCACTTACGGCGATAGCATTCGTATGTGCCTTTATAGAGAGCTTCCCGTGCAGAAGACAAAGGTAAAAAACGTCAGATTAACCTTACTGGGCAGAGTTTTGCTTTCGAGCTCGTATTTTTTTTTTTTTTTTTTGACGTTTGTCTTAACGTATACCCAGCAAAGCCACTTGACAGCACATCCAAATATCACAAAAACTGGTACAATTTTTGCAATGGCGTGGTCTATTGACAGTATCTGGTAGTCTAATCCAGAGAAAGGGATTCCCTCAATATCATAACAGATCTGTCAGTATAATAAACTCATATCATCACATGTGCTCAGACTGCAGCAAAATGTCAATTAGTTATTGATTTCAAATTATTTATGCATTTATTTGATTGGGGTTTTTGCCGTTTTCAAGGCTAGTTCACCAAGCCAATAAAATGTTTCTATAACAGAGAGCCTATATATTTTACTGGCATGGTACTGGAAATGTATTTAGTGCCAAGCTTTACGTGATTTCCAAGTTCAGCTTGCATTTCTGAAGAACACAACATAAACTATTTTCGGTTTCACATTCACTTTGAATTACCATATGCATGATTAAAGACGTCATCGTGGTGAATAAAGGGTACGAATATCAACTGGATTAAAATTGTATTAGCTACATGGGTGTACGTGCATGATATAAGTTTCCTTTGATAGTAATTATGCGGTGCTTTAGATTTGCTTTAACTTATATCATGGTTATACAAGAAGATATTTTTGAAAGCGATATATATCGATTACACCCCTAAGCATCAAGGAATAGTTGGCTATGAGCTAGAAGAATTAACTGAGGCAGTCTTGACTAGAGAAGTCAGAAAGGGAGACAGTCAGAAAGGAATAGTTGGCTATGAGCTAGAAGAATTAACTGAGGCAGTCTTGACTAGAGAAGTCAGAAAGGGAGACAACCGATGAAGAATTTGTCTCATCCACCTTCGCCATAATGTAGGATACCACCCACTCTTCAGATGGTACATTTTACGTGAACTTGAATTTGTACAAAGACCGCAATGGCCTCTTGTCACACCAAAATGAGGGCCAGGGGGCTAGTCCTCCATATGGTGTGTAGATACCTCGATGAGTAGCATGTTCTAGACAACGTGTGTTATGTGACGATATCAGTCAGCTTTACACGGGGTCTCTGTGCCCAGGGAGACAACAGATAGTCCTGATGGTACATCTTATTTGGATCTATATTTGTACAAAGACGAACAAGGTCTCCTTTCACACCGCCTTTACGACAAAAGGGATAATTTCAATTTTGATATTGTAAATTATCCTTATTTAGATAGCAATATACCAAAGGCCGTGTGGCTTATGGCGTATACATATCTCGCCTTGTAGCATTTGTCAGATCTTGCGTTAATTGTGATGACTTTAATCTAAGTTGCTAGTTCAAAAACTAGTTTGTCAAGGATACTCCATCAAACGCCATTCTAAGTTTCTCAACTTTTACAATGAGTACAACACTCTCGTTGGCAGGTATGGACAGAGCGTTCAGAATCTCTGGTGATCTGCATTGTCATCAACCACATAGGGGGCGCTGCTATCCCTATGTAGGCCTACATATCTATCACGTACATTGTATTTAACAACATAGATGGCGCTGGTTGCCTAGTGTAACCGTCTATCTAGTATGCAACGTGTAACATCATAGATGGCGCCTCTTGTGGCATGGGGGCCTCCGTGGCTCAGTCGGTTAGCGCGCTAGCGCAGCGTCATGACCCAGGAGCATCTCACCAATGCGGTCGCTGTGAGTTCAAGTCCAGCTCATGCTGGCTTCCTCTCCGGCCGCAAGTGGGAAGGTCTGTCAGCAACCTGCGGATGGTCGTGGGTTTCCCCCGGGCTGTGCCCGGTTTCCACCCACCATAATGCTGGCCGCCGTCGTATAAGTGAAATATTCTTGAGTACGGCGTAAAACACCAATCAAAAAAAAAAAAATCTTGTGGCATGAGATCTTTACATATTAACGGGAAAGACGTAATCGTCCGTTACTTTTGAATCACAATCTGATCGGTTAGGGTCTGTAACGCTCGTTATTTTCAAACTGTATCTAATACCGCTTAACCTGGGGCTAGGGGCCGTAAAGGTAGCCATGCTCATTACATCAGCATGATGCCTTTATGAACAGTTGCAATTATAGCGCGACTGAGATACTTGTTTAATTGTTACTTGACTTGGAACTCATTCACGGACTACGAATTTGAACTTTTGATACGGAATTCATGCCTGGGATATCCATTGTCTGCCCGGCATCAAAACTGATGACCGCTTCTTTCTTGTGTGCTACCGGCTTTATTTCTTATTTGTATAATTTCTTTCATACCTTTGTCTTTGGGAGTTAGTGTTAAACGTTGTTTTGGAAATGGATCTTGTGATTATCGACTTGGAACGCCCATTACGGACTACGAATGGTACATGAATGTCGGACATGACGCTTATATTTAGCACACCAGTGCCACCCAATGACCAATGTTCTCCCAGACTCTGTCCGGTTTCCTCCCACCATAATGCTGACCGCTGTCGTATAAGTGAACTATTCTTGAGTGCGGCGTAAAACACCAATCAAATATATAAATAAAATAAAGTTCTCTAAGTTGTATGAAACAAGTCCTTGGCGAATATCTCTGCAGTTATAGTTTTAGTATAGTTAAGTAAAGTTAATTCTCTTTGTGATAGCTCTGCCCGGTTTCCTCCCACCATAATGCTGACAGCCGTCGTGAAATAAGTGAAATATTGTTGAACACGGTGTAAAACACCGATCAATTAACCAAATAAATCAATGTTACAAGATATTATGCAAAAGGTCATGCCATCCAACGTCTTCACTCTAACTTTCTTAAATTTTACGAGTACAGTTCTCTTAAAGGTAACTATGGAATGAGCTTCCTGAATTTTTTTATTTAGCACTCTACTCCATGTCTGCGATTAATTCCGCTTAACACTGGGCTTGGGGCCGTAGGTTCATCGTGATGACTAATATCATTAAGTTGGATATATGAACGGCTGAGATCACAGCGCAACTCATCCATATTTTGATTATAATTTAGTGTAGTGTATCACGAATTTAACACGGATTAAACTCATTGGCCTGCAACATTCCTTACGTCTTTCCATCATGTTTAACAGAACTAAACGTTAACATTGGCGCTTAAGGAAATGTAATACGGGCACTGAAGTTCGAAGAATCCTCTAGTCGCTCTGCATACACCACCCCAAACCTACTCCGTAACCCTAGATGCATCCATTTCTGAGTAAGCTATTCCCCTTGCAATTTAATAATCTCTACCATTCCATATAACACTAATCATATCAGACACATTGGATTTATTTTTGAGTATCCTCTGACTGACTATTTCCACAGTCGAATGAAGGTGTGATAGTGTTATCGCTTGCTCGACCCTATGTGGGATCGTTATCAACATGTGTTTAAAGTTACAGAAACATTTCAGCCCGAACACACCAGTACTGTATGGGTATTCAATAAATGCAAATGAAGGCGTTAGGTGAGTGCATGCTTGGAGTCAATACGCTGACAAAAATATGACATACACAAAACATAAATCACCTGCATAAAACTGCAATAGTTTTGTTTTTCAAGCCTGAGTGCTTCGTGCCACATAATTTCGTTCCTGGCAAAAGTTCGTAGTACAACGATTTATGTATTTATGTACATAAGGAATAATATTTGATTGTGGGGGGGGGGGGTCGGTCGGTCGGGGAGAGGGGGGTGTATTGGGCCAGTTTTCTATTGACATCGGTCTGGGTGGGCCCACTGATCGAGGGAGGAGCCAACAGCCTTCTTAACATCTTCTGTGACCGAGGCCAACTCGTCGAGGACTTCCTACACAATGGGAAAAAAGCACAAGAGAATATTAATTTCTTTAACTGTTCTGGAATACCGGGTTGTAACAATAATAACCAAAAAGGATCTCTTTCTGTACAATGTGTTTTTCTTTTTCTTTCAAAATTTTTCTTTTAGACGAGGAACTTGTTGAACTTTGCATTATACCAAAATTCTCACGTCACTTTGTTTCTTAGTTTTCCTGAGAAAACCCTATCTAGTCTATCGAATAATTCTACACCCGATTTGACAAATAATAAATGCGGATCTACAGAAATATACTAATGAAACATATATTTTCACACTTTCACACAAACCTGTTTGAGCGTGACGACTTTGCTGTTCTCCACAACCTGTTCCGGTGTGCGCGCGCCGACTATGACAACGGGGACGCTGGGCTGCTGTATCACCCATGACAACGCCGCACGTGCCATCGGGATGCTCTCCCTGTCGCAAACCTTTCGGATCGCCTCCAGGGCCTGCAATAAATTAATTTATTACTTCCATAATTAATTAATTAATTAATTATTTAATAATTCTTTATTTCGGTCAAAACAGCCCACATTATTTACATAACAGGAAGTGTTTACAAACCCAGTATTATAATGTATTCTGAAAAAAATATTTCCGTTTAATTTATTTATGTATTTATTTGACGGGTATTTTATGCCATACTCAAGAATATTTCACTTATACGAAAGCGACCAGCATTATGGAGGGAGGAAAACGGAAAATTTTCTGTTTAATGCCTACAGACAGATTAACTGTATATTTTCTGTATTCCATAGTTTCAACAGCAATTTGTTACTATTTTCATTTTGGTTTGAGAGGATAATTTTGGGAGTGCTTTTTGAACAATATTACTAATATATGAGATGGATTTTACTGCGAACCCATCACTAGCACAAAAAGCGTGCCTGCGTCGCGCAATGACCCAGGAGCCTCTCACCAGCTTATGCTGGCTTCTTCCCTGGCCATATTTTACCGGGGGCTCTGCCCAGTCTCTTCCCATCATAACGCTGGTCGCCATGGTATAAATGAAATATTCTTGTGTACGGCGTAAAACACCAATTAAATAAGTTTTTTTTTTTACCTGGAAAACTTCCTTTTCGGCACCATCTTGTCCATGGCGAGACAGCTTTGTGCTGGGAGGTAAACGCGAAAAAAAGTACTCATCGTTAGACATATATTTACAATCTGTTGTGCTCAAGGTCAGATGAAGATAGAAATTTCAGTAGAAATTAGGTCAGTTGAGAGAGAATGAAATAAAGTAAAGCTGAAGAAAACAGCAGCGCAAGAGCCAGTTTCAAAACTTATGTCTGTAAGGGAAAGGTCAGTTGAAAAGCTAGGGAATGCAAGGGAATGGCGTGCAAACGAAAGGGAAGGAGAGTCTATGACTTCAAGGGAAAGATCAGCTTCAGGAGTCTCCCTTCTGATAATTTATTCATTTATTTGATTGGTGTTTAACGCCGTACTAAAGAATATTTCACTTATACGCCAGCTGCAAAGTGGAAACATCAGGTGAAAGAGAGAGGTACACATGGGAAATGCCAGCTGCAAGGGGGGGGGGGGGCATGGGGAACATCAGGTGCAAGGGTGAGGTACACATGGGGAAACACCAGGTGCAAGGGTGAGGTACACATGGGAAATGCCAGCTGCAAGGGGGGGGGGGGTGCAAACATGGGGAAAATCAGGTGCAAGGTGCAAGTTAGAGGTACACACTAGAAATGCCAGCTGCAAGGGTGAGGTACACATGGGAAACCAGCTGCAAGGGTGAGGTACACATGGGAAATGCCAGCTGCAAGGGTGAGGTACACATGGGAAACACCAGCTGCAAGGGTGAGGTACACATGGGAAATGCCAGCCGCAAGGGTGAGGTACACATGGGAAATGCCAGCCGCAAGGGTGAGGTACACATGAGAAATATCAGGAACAAGAGTGAGGTACACATGAGAAGTATCAGGTGCAAGAGTGAGGTAAACATGGGAAACATCCGGTACAAAGGTGAGGTACACATGGGAAACATCAGTTGCTAAAGAGTGAGGTTCACATGGGAAACGCCAGGTGCACGGGTGAGGTACACATGGGAAACACCAGGTGAAAGGGTGAGGTGCACATGGGAAACATCAGGTGCAGAGAATATTGTAGTTATTGGAATCTTCAGCTGCTGAGTGAAACATCAGCATGTGGGAAATGTCTGCCGGGTGTGGACATAGGTAGCGGAAATTACATCTGTATGCGAGAGGGTGGGGTGCAAACGCATGGAAAATGACATCTGCTGGGTGGGGGTTGTGGACATCCGTAAGGGAAAGGTCATCTGTTGGGTTGGGGCGTGGAGCGGGGAGGGGTTTGGGCTGACGTCCGTACAGGAAATGACATCTGCAGGAACAAGGTACGTATGGGTGTACCTGTATTCTAAACCAAGTTACGGATAATACACTACGGTTTACATGGCTTCACATGGTTTACATGGTTATTTACCTAACTGTGATTAAGACATGGTGCTAAGGGGTTATAAGAAGCTACTTTATAAGCATTTACAACGAAACGTTAACTGAGATAAATTGACAAGCGGTGGACTCTCATGTCTTCCTTGTGATCATTTAGCAACCTTTACATCGTGCCTGCTGTGGGTTTACCCTCCATGTTGAAGCCTTTCATATTTTATAACTTACAGGCGTGTCTCCAATTTCTTGGCTGAGAAATTTATTCATTTTATCTTTTCATTACATTATTGTGGCCTATCAAATTTGTCCAATACGTCTTTTTGCTGTTAAGAGTTATGTCCCTTACCTGTCCTTTCCGAACAGTTTTCCACGGCGTCTTCCTTCTGGGAAATCTTCGGCATTTTTAAAACGACCAGACAGTAAACCCTGCTGCAGTGGTGAGTAGGCGAGAATACTCATGTTTTTCTCCCGACATATTGGAAGCACCTCGTTTTCGATTGACCGCCATAGTAAATTATAACATAGCTGAAATAAATGTGATACAAGTAGTAATGTTAAATCGGTTATTTCTCCAAGCAGCATGAAATCAGTAACAATATTATTTAAAGTTTTTACTTCGGAGCAAATCATCTACACAGAAGTACGCTTCGGTGGCCTAATGATCGGTGGTGACCATCTCGAAGTCCGGAGGCCCGGGATGAAACTCGGGTCCGGTCATACCAAAGACTTTAAAAATGGAACTTGTCGCTGCCTCGCATGGGGCTCAGCACTCAGAGGTTAGAGGAAACAGGACTGGTTGGGCCGGTGTCATTATAATGTTACTGCATGGGGTGTCATGTCTAGTGTCTTCGGCATGATACTTCAGTTGGGGCAGCACTTCAGTGTCTGCATTGACTCTCCCTACCAGAAGAAGTCACAGCATATGTACACACACTTAATGACTGTCATCGTCACATGATTGAAAAATTGTTGAACGCGACATAAACCTCTAGCATAATAATAATTTGTTAATTGTCACAGTCTTGTGTGTTAGGGACAGAAATGTTACGAACAAATGTCTGCCATGTTCGTTACCTGATTGAAAGATTGATTTATTCACTGATTAATTTTGCATTGTACTCAGTAATATTACAATCATAACTACAGCGTTTATCAGAGGTTAGAGGTCACCACGCAGAGCCTGGAGGAACAAATGCCCTGGACAAACCTCCTACTAACATGGTTTCAGATCCATCGGTTTTGCTCACCAGGTTTTAGTTTTCACCCACCTGATTAGAAATTGGTTTTCCTCCAGCATCAAAAAACTCCCTTAAGTTTTTGGGGCCGTAGTTGGACACGCCGTAATACCGGATCTTGCCCAGAGATACCTGTCGATCAAGTTCCTTGATTGTTTCGCCGATGTCCGCCACAAAACTTGGGAAGTGTATCTGCGTCAAAGAGAGAAGACAAATGAGCGATATGACGTCACAAGCTGTGCGTGACGCAAGCGCATTTCAGCAATACATCCCCTTAAATCAAAAACAGGAAGAACATCATTTACCAAGAGTAAACAACAACAATGCAACGTCGTCGTCGTCCCATAGAACTGTTCGTCGCAGTTAAGGCTACAGAAACCTTCCTGTGGTCCAAACCGAGGTGAGTCACGAACAAGCAAGCACATCAGCGAAGTTTATGACCAGTACATAATTAAGAATTTTCAAAAGCTTATAATCTACACAAAACTATATATACTATATCAGGGTTATAACTGTAGCAGATCTACAGGTAAATATCCTTGCATTACAAGACTTATACCAAAAGCACATCTAGGTAAATATTGCCGCAATACCAGGCTTACATCAAAAGCACATATAGGTAAATATCCCCCCCATTACCAGGCTTATATCGAAAGCACTTCTAGGTAAATATCCCCCCATTACCAGGCTTATATCAAAAGCACATCTAGGTAAATATCTCCCCATTAGCAGGCTTATATCAAAAGCACATCAAGGTAGATATGCCCCCATTACCAGGCTGATATCAAACCCACATTACCCGGCTTATATCTATATATTTACAGGTAATATTCACAGCTTACAAGGCTTACATCTGTAGCACATCTAGACAACAGCTGTGTTATAACTGTAGCAAATATATAGGTAAGTATGCCCGCAGTATCAGGCTTGTAGGTGTACAACATTTATACGGCATATTCACAACTTACAAGGCTTACATCTGTAACACATCTAGACAACAGCGGTGTTATAATTGTAGCAAATATATAAGTAAATATCCCTGATCACCATGCAGGCTTATACCTGCAGTACATCTAGGTAAGTATCCCTTGAGCTCCATGCTTACATCTGTAACACATCTAGGTAAATATCCCCTGGTCACAAGGCTGTTACCTGTAGCACATCTAGGTAAATATCCTCCGATCACCTGACTTATACCTGTAGAACATCTCGGTAAGTATCCCTTCATGACCAGGCTTATACCTTTAACTCATCTAGGCAAATATTTCCTAACATCCTGTCTAATACCTGTAACAAGTCTATGTAGGACATCTCCAATTTCTTCAGGCTCCTCTCTATCGCCTCCTCCACCTGGACGGCTGTGTAAGGCTGTGTTGACGGACCTTCACGAAAGCCATATTTGGTGGCGATGATGGCGTCCTGTCGTCTGCCACGTAAACTTCTTCCTAAAACTTCTTCCGATCCACTGTAACCCTGATAATTAAACAAACAACGTAATTACGAATCATCTTCACAAACAGTATTTACGGAGAGAGCCCGGGGAAAACCCACGACCATCCGCAGTTTGCTGACAGATCGAGATTGGTTTGTGCTGAAGCTAGCATCATGAGGTGCAAGAATTTACTGAAACTAAAATACACGTCTGCTGCTTCGAGTTTGGCTCAATGAAGCTCACTATCCCTCAACAAAGGGGAGTAAATCTTGTAACTGATGGAAAGGTTGTGCCCCTTATCCACTTGAACGAAAATACCAACCATGGTTATTCACGATCATTTGAATTGTTGTGGAAACTTGTTATTCAAGTAAGTAGAGGGCCTCCTTTTCCAATGAACTGGCAAGCCCCATTCATGTTCAAGATCACACCAGCTGTATTTGTCATGATAGATAGATAGACCAATGTCTTAAAATCCTTTAAAGGAGAAGAAAACCTAAAAACAGGAGAAGAAAACCTTTTTTCATCTTGTGGTGCCTGCTGCATAATTTTGCGATTTTTCCTCGCCATACACGTAAAGCCTAAAAAAAGGCAAGGCTGGTATAAATCGAGTCCATCGCGTCCTCCATCTTTAACACACTGTAATTTATGCTGGGGGTGTGTTGCCTCTCAGCCAATGAGAGTTCTTAAAACTGCCGGCTTGTTCGTGGAAACTCGGAACCTACGTCCAACATTCCGGTTTCCCGATCGTCAAACGGAAAACGAACTGTACTGTTCGCTATGTTCTGGGAAGAAGAGGTCTACCGGAAATGTACGTACTGCAATTCGGCAGTTTCCGACGGCCAATTCTCCTCCTAACACAGAAGACTTCAGGACTAGTTCTTAGGCAAAATGGAGTCGCCCACAGCGGATTTTGGCGATGACTTTATTTATAATTTATCAACTTGAGGTACATTTTTCTGGCATGCACCTGCGAGGAAACGCACACTCTTTTCAATGGTATTTCATTGATATTTAATTTTTTTTCTCCTTTAAATAACTTATCGAACAAACCACATGCCTATACACAGATTTATTCCCAATTTCGCAAGAATGCCATACATGCCAAGAACATATATAGTTTATCTATATTTAAATTTAAGTTTATATTTGAATCTATGCTATAAATTATTGAATGGAGCATGCAGTGGTATCAATGGTAATAGCTGTAAAACAACAGAACTGGTCCAGCGCTCGCAGTACGTTCCCTATCGAACCGTGGCTAGAAAGGCAGGTACAGTCGTTCTATACAAACCTCCGCAGTGTCGAAGAAGTTTATTCCAACTTCCAGCGCCTTCTCTACCACCTGTTTTGAGACCTGAAACATAAACGGATTGTACATAATGGCCATATCAAATATTCTATCCTTCATCTTCCTGACACGATCTAGACACCAACATTCAAGAGCTACCAAATCGGTGATTGCATAAGAGAAGTTCGCCCATTGTTCATGCTGGCCAAATAAAACAATCAGCCAATCAAATGACGTTTTTGGACATCACTACTGACCAATCAATGCACGTCTACTTAATTCATAAACGGTAAAATATGGAAGCATGACGTAAGCGCTAAGAAATACAGACTCTACTGCTAAGGATATCACGTAGTCTCTATCTTACGGGCCATGTTACGGAACAATTACAGATGGCCACACTACATGCGGGATATCTATATGGTATGCAATATTTATAAATAGCCCCACAGATCTGTTTGCACGTTCTCAGTGAATGAAATAAAAATCCCCCAGTGACCCAGATATTATATACAAACACCCTTGCAGATAACAGTATAGATTATAATTAGATAAGTGCGCATGACCAAAGCTTTTGGGTCAGGAGTGAGCATGCGCTTTTAGGTCAGAAAGCTCAACGTGGTCTATCTGCATTCAAGATATGCAATCTTGGAACACCTAATGGTGAAATAGGGCGTAAGAATACAGAAAATAGGGCCCGTGAATCACATAACAAATTTGGATGTACGGCGCAGGTCTGGGAGTGGAACACATCCAATAGAATCAACTTGTGCACAAGAGATTCCGTTTATTCACCTGGTACTAGTATATGTACGGTACGTCGAATCGTGCCTATGCATCTCTAATATCTACATATATGAAATAAAAGAATAAAGGGTACAAAAAAGGGGTCAACTTGTCCGAAAAGTTTTGAGCCCAACAATGCTCAATAATTGGTGCCAAGTATGCTTATTCTTTTACCTTGATAAACAATTTTTTGAACTTCATAACATCGCGGTACGACTGCATCATCTAATGGCAACATATCGAGCCACGCTACATATATCTCTGTGATGGTGCATGTCGATGTGTGTTATGTCATCATCAGTCATTCTTAACATATGTATATCAGTCTGGCTGCACACACACACACAATGCATGCTTATATAAAGAAAGTGTGGGTGAAACTAAATTATGTGTGGAGTTGGAGAGAAGCAACCGCACCTTGAGCTCGACCTGAGAAACCTCCTGACTCGGGGCCGCAGTCGTATCTGAGCGTGTGGACCGCGTGATTAGAACACCTGACCTTATTTTGCACGCAGTTTAGGCCAGTGACCTCCAGCGATACCCCAGTATACCACGCTGTTAGCTGAGGCCTTCCTGATCATTTTTATTTGTTTTCGTACAAACCCATTGGAAGAATACATGTATATATATCTATATATATATATATATATATATATATATATATATATATATATATATATATATATATATATATATATTATCATATCGGATGAGGAAAAGCGGTGAAAACATGTTTCAGACGCCTGTCCTTCGCCATAACAGGATAGCACATATGTTTTCACACGATATGTATTTTTACGCGCTCTGAAAAAAACGAACTGTAATTTCTGTAAATCTAACAGAAATTCTGTTGTTTGAGTGATGGTAGAATGTATTCTGTTATTCTGTTGTGGCAGATTATACTGTTAAGTACAGCACACACATTGTTTTGACGATCAAGATATGACGATCGCATTAGACTGGCAGGATAATGTGTTTGAATATAACACAGTTTTACCTTATAAGAACAGAATACATTCTAGCATCACTGAGACAACTGACTTTCTGTTACAATTTACGGATTATTTTTTTAGTGTACGGTTTTGGATTTATTAAAGCTACTTTGCATTGTGCAATATTTGAACAAGTGGTCAGGCTAGGAAAATGGAGTGACCGGGGAGCCCAGAGTGTCGGAAGTAAACACACCGCTCTTTACCGGGTATCTTTCAACCCCCTGACTTAAAGCCGAAATAGGGGGCTTCCGTGACTCAGTTGAAAAGCGGGCTAGTGCAGCGTACTGACCCAGGAGTCTCTAACCAATGCGGTTGCTGTGAGTTCAAGTCCAACTCATGCTGTCTTCCTCTCCGGCCGTATGTGGAAAGGTCTGTTAGCATCCTGCAGATGGTCGTGGATTTCCCCCGTGCTGTACCCGGTTTCCTCCCACCATAATACTGGCCGTCGTCGTATAAGTGAAATATTCTTGAGTACGGCGTAAAACACCAATCAAATAAATAAGTAAATAAAGCCGCCATCAAAGCAGCGAGAACTGCATTCGAACACACAACTTCAATCATCAAGGGCTCAGCAACGAGCCGACACTTTAACCGCCTCTGCAAACCGTTTTTCGATCATATTGGCCGCACGTCTTTATAGGCCTATGGGGGCTCTTTAGTAGGCCACGTATATGGAAGAGGTTCAAAGGCATAGACACAATTGAAAACTAGCTTTATAACTTGTGGGAAAAACCAGAAGTCATTGTATACCTACTGCCTAACAAAACGAATCTCAGTCATCTATACCGTCATCTGGCCCTCTAACGGGCAGCTGCACGGACCTTACTTTACGGCGGCTCACTTAATCCGCCCGCCTGGCAGCACTCACCTCCTGCGGCTGAGCGTCCCAGTTCACCGTGTCCTTCCCGTCATTGAACTGCCAGCAGCCTATACATACCGGCGAGACACTGAGGTCTGAGCCTGGCAGTGTGACCCTTTTCATGGCTTATGTAGACGGTGAGGTACTGCAAAGCTTTCCCGTACAGTCCCTGGGTTTGCTTCCCAATTAAGTGGATGCTAGCTGCTTGCTGGAAGAAGTGACAGAACTGTCGAAGAACGTCGGTTGCACTAAAATTGTGGCGTGGCACGATGACCTGATTGTTCGGCCTCCCGGTATGTAAGTGGGACGATGCTGGGCGAGAGGCTCACGCAGGGCAAAGTTTTAAGATCAAGAGAGTGTAGACCTACGTCCAGCTGATAATTACGACGCCACTGGTGATAACAAAACCTCTTAGCACAGTCCCTATCAGTTGTTGATATTCCCAGTAAGATTACGTCGCGCATGCGGTTTCTACGTCCCGCTACTATGTCATGAGTATTTATCATCGCTTTAAAGTTACCTCCCTTGAATCGCCAATTGGGCCTAAAGGCCTCGTCGTTCTATCAACAAAGATTTGGTAAGTGTCCTACTTTCAGTATGTATTTATTTACCTTTTTGATTGGTTCTGTAACAGGTGGTGATTGTCGGGATAAGAAAACTACCAGAACTTGCCATAGAGGGCCTTTTTGGCCATAAAAAGTTTGAAAATACGTCATTGCTTAGGGTATACGTTATCTGTATTTCTGTAGGTGTAGTTCGGGATTTATTTAAGCTAATCTTCATTTTGCAATCAGTATACATTGTATTAGTTCCATATACAAACAGAGTATAGAAAACATATAGCTAGCCACGTGTGTTAACATCCATAGATGTACACCTTTACATTATTATTTCCATTATACATCTGGAGATCAGTTATAATGAAAGTGTTACAGATTGCAAAAAAGTGTCGTTTTAGGATCTGCTTGCATAGCGTATAGAGAGTCACTCGAGTCTTGAATCACTGTGACCGGTGGTAACTTACAGTTATACACGTCCGTTGTTGTCGGATTTGCCATGGACTTGTGGTCTTCTTATACCTCTACGAAATCTGATGTATACAGAGTGCTGTCAATAAAGATAAGATAACGATTTTTTCTCTATATTTGTTTTCCAGTCTTCGCGTAATTGTTGTTTGTAATCGCGTATTCTTTCGCCCCAATCTTCTTTTTGGGAGATATATTTCACTACGAGATAGTATTTTAAGCCCCTTTTAACCCCTTAACTTTTGAGGGGAGGGCAACAGCGTAGCGTGTACCAGAGCCGCCAAGTTCTTGAAGTCCTCTAAGTGCTCCGAACGATTACGCGGGCAATAATCTCTGTGACGTTGTTAGAGCTTTTCATGTTGGAAGGAATGCTGATGTGATATGCGCGAGTTAATCGTGAGCAACAGGGGCAAGTTTTGTGTGCATAGAAATACCTGTGGTACCGATATATCTGTTTGCATAAGACCAAGCCAACCTCTGAAACCTATTTTGACTATCAGTGTTTATCACGCTAGGTTGTGTGAAGGCTGCAAATCTCCCCCCTCCCCCCCCCCCGCCCCTCCCCTTGAGTTTCCTGAGAGTTGGCTGAGAGCTCGCATATCGAGATCAAGAATTGGCCTGACAAAATCTCACCAGATTTATGTCCACTGAATTCGTAATCCCTTTTTTCTCTCCATTTCTATCATCTGTCAAACTGTTCAGTATACGCAAACATTTCTGACAATTTGCTGGCTAACACTGTCATTTAGGCCTACGTGGAACACTGGAAGGCTCATTTATACCAAAAAAAGATCAAGTTTCCTTACTTTTAAATGCCTTGCTTTTTCTATTTAGAAAGTACTGGCGGGGGAAGTATCAATGACATTTTCATTTTCAATTATATATATATATATATATACATATATATACTCAGCTTATATCTAAAGACTACTATTACGCCTGAAAATCATAAGGTGGTTTTGTAAGCGTTTATTTTCAGAACATAGTGAATGACATATATATATACATATATGAAACAATTTCACAAGCTATTTAAATAAGTGAATAACTGTTTTGAAATAGATGTTAGTGAGAATATTAGATTTAAAAACGCTTAAAATGCGCGCCTCCGGCCGTCTTGCAATTCAGAGCTAACAAGCATTGTACATGAACTTTCTCCAGGGAAACTGACGTCCCGTGCAAGCCAGGGATCCATCAGTACATAATCTGGCCCAACTGGGAGCTGCCTTCCACGAGGAATGGTATCAGGAGGATGACAGGTGGTATGAGGAGAAGAGATCAGACAGTCATCCAGGCACACGGCGGATACACCCGATACTGACGTAAAACGCTTTCAGAGATACCACATGACGTTTTTTTGAGTAATTTCAACCACTGCATCAACACTGCTCACTTCAGAGCCATACTTTAAAGCCATTGTTTCATATCAAAACCAGTGATGACAGAAATACGTGTGTGTTATCATTAATACACATGGATTCCAATCATTTTGTATTTTTTAATAAGCGACAGGGTCACATGGTTCACAGCCAGTCACATTTTACTCTCTGTTAATCCATAAGAACATTAATCGCCCGTGTACAAAATCGCCACAGTGAAAAGCAGGGGATGGGGGAGGGGGTGCTTAATTAAGTTCTTTGTGTACACAAAAGCAATATTGTTGGGGTCCAAGTGTATTGCTAGACGTCTCTGTTTGATACAAATTCCTGGAAGTTGATGACTTTGTTTTGTTTGTAAGACTCCACGGCTGCTTCTATCATCAACGCCGTCAAGACACATTCGTCCTTTGTGACACACGGGGAGCATTTACCTGGTAAATATACGATTAAGTACGATATACGAACAGGTTCACAATCTAATCGCGAATATATGTAGCATTTGCTTGTTTATTTAATTAAGCATGAGCTGGACTTGAACTCACAACGACCGCATTGGTTTCAGCCTCCTGGTTCATTTCATCGAGTATACATATTTACAAGAACTTGGCGCCGCCAAACGTGAATATATGCAGTATTGTCCGTACAAAGAGTACTGTCCAGCATAAAATATAGACGAAAAACACGTATATAGTACCTTGGCCGTGAAATAAACATAATTAAAGGTTTAACACCGCCGTAGCGGTGTTTGTTGTGTAGCCCAATACTGCGGAACCTTGATTCGTACTGAGTCAAATCCTGAGAATGCGCAGCATTGGAGGGATTTGACAAGGTAAGAAACAAAGCTCGGCAGTATCGGGTTACACAACAAACACCAAGACGAATTCGTTAAAATCTATTCTATCATTGAGGTCGCGTGTTCATACCCACGTCTGACTGTTTCTAATGTGACTTTAAGTCAGGGAGGCAGTTTACCAGTAAAAAATTACTTATGGCACTCTGGATTCCTCCACCCCATAAATCAGTCTGTTGTATTTAACTGAAAAATATGGGGCCCTAAAATTGACATGGTGAAAGATATTTTGGGAAGAGAAAAATATAAATACGCAGCTGTAAAAATTACTTGGTAAAACAAAAAATTTGGAAAAGAAAAGAAAGTGACATGGTGAAAACAAAATTTTTGGAAGAGAAAAAAAATGGTCGAAAAAACTTTTTTAGAAGAGAAAATCTTTTTTTGAACACCCGAATTTTAAAGTAGGGGCCCAATCATACATGGGGTTATAAGCTATAATCCTATCTGTATTCCTGGGGCTAATGCGTGATCTTCAGTGTCGTTTTGCTTTTGCAAATTATACTTTCTCAGCCCCAAAATGTCCTTTTTGACGACGAGAAACTGTTGCATCTGAGAATGAAAGATGTCAGATATATAAGGGCTGGTCTGCACGCTTTTATTATATATATATATATATATATATATATATATATATATATATATATATATATGAATATAATATATTTATAATATATTATTTAGTCGATATATGTCTCTTTGAAATCTGTTTATGAATAAGCTGTCTCAATCATAATTAGAAATGCATTGCGCGCTTAAAACAAATCGGCATATAGCAGTGTATCCTTTTGTTCTTTTGGTACGTCACTGTTCCTGTGTACCGTAATTCTTCAACCTTTTCGCATGTTTGCAAGGTGTTTATTTAAGCACATTCTGAAGGCCTCAATGATAGAATAGATTTTAACGAATTCGTCTTGGTGTTTGTTGTGTAACCCGATACTATTATTACTGTTAAAATTATACTTTTTTTAAGCTCTGGAAATGTAGGCCCCTACGTGCACATGTATCTCTTAAGCACTGCAGAGCGGCAGATGACAAAGAATGGTATATGTTTTTAAACTGACTGGAACTGCCATGTGTAGGCGATCACGTCCATGGTAATCCTTGTTCTTAATTTGAAATACAAGTTATTTATCTAATGGTAAGACCGTAGTCAATACATACAGTTATTACTGTGAGGCGCTCGTCTGTGCTTGGCTGGCATTTTGGTGTTTGATTGCAAACGACCTATGATTGGTCAATTCAGTTTTCTCTTCCAAAACAATGTTTTTTCACAATGTCTTTTTTTCCCCAGCATATTACATTCACGGCTCCGTATTGTATTTTGTATTGAAGGAAATTGTTTTCTGATCTGAGCAATCAGATGAAGAATGCTATTTAAATGAAGTAGT
Source organism: Liolophura sinensis (assembly GCF_032854445.1). Classification (NCBI taxonomy): domain Eukaryota; kingdom Metazoa; phylum Mollusca; class Polyplacophora; order Chitonida; family Chitonidae; genus Liolophura; species Liolophura sinensis. The sequence continues at coordinate 22,363,697 of NC_088306.1, forward strand.
TAAGCATATGACGTCATTCTTCGCGGAAACTCCTTATATGTGGAAACAAGATGGTCGCATATAAATGTTAGGGTCGGAGTCATCTAAACGAAAGCAGTAGGGTTAGTACTATACTTTTAGATGAATTGTGGCACGTTGGTGTGTGATTTCTAAAGCAAAATGCGACACTAGGCCTAAGGTATGCTTGTATTCATAAAGTATCCCGCATAAAGTTTAAAAGGTGCCTTTCTATTTTGGTGATATCGTATCACTAAGATATCGCAGTTCAAAATGAACAAAATGCCCACATGGCTGAAATCTAAAGTGCCGTCATGGTATCAGCTTTAACGAGTCAGGCGTGAGTTATTTTTATAATCCGATTAAGCAAATTCTTCCCCTGTGACGCCGTGCGAATCCTGTTTTACCTTTTAGCAACATACACTGAAGAGAGTAAGGTACGAATGACACGACGTGGTGTTTTTTGTTTCTCTAAAATGACTTCCAGATTATAACTCTATTTACTTAGTTACCAAGTACGTCGGAAAAAGATGCATGGCACCGTTCAGGTCGTTCTCCAAACCGCGTCTCAAATAGTTAAACTTACATGTTTACTGTTTTTCATGTTAAGCTTCTTACAAAGGGACCCCGTAGCTCAGTTGGTTAGCGCGTTAGCGCAGCGTTATGATTAAGCATCGGTCGCTGTGAGTTCAAGTCCAGCTCATGCTGGCTTCCTCTCCGGCCGTAAATGGGAAGGTATTACAGCAACCTACGGATGGTCGTGGATTTCGGCCGGGTTCTGCCCGGTTTCATTCCACCATAATGCTGGCTCCCGTCGTATGAGTGAAATATTCTTGAGTACGGCGTAAAACACCAATCAAATAAATAAATAAATAAATAATGAATAGAAACTTTTATTTTAGCTATCTCTATACGGACCTTCTACACAGTCGAGGAAATGATTGAGCTGGATTTCGAAAGAATCGCTAAACCTCTGTGTAAAGGTGTGCATCATGGGTTTCTGAAGGGCGCCGATGTCAAGTTTCTTGGTGGTCAGACTCAGTGGTGGGTTATCGAATGAACCCATGCCTTGAGATCCGAACAACTGAAAGGGAACAAATGCTTGATTTAACTGATTGTTTTGACGCAATGATCGGATTAAACATGAATTTAATAATATATTTGATCGTTACTCAACATCATACTCAATAGTTTTTCAAGCAAACGATGGCAGTCAGATTTATGGGTTAAACATTGGACTTTTGGTAATTTACTGACGAACTTTCTGTAAGTTATTTATTTATTTATTTGATTGGTGTTTTACGGCGTACTCAAGAATATTTCACTTATACGACGGTGGCCAGCATTATGGTGGGTGGAAACCAGGCGGAGCCCGGGGGGAAACCCACGACCATCCGCGGGTTGCTGGCAGACCTTCCCACGTACGGCCGTAGAGGAAGCCAGCATGAGCTGGACTTGAACTCACAGCGACCGCATTAGTGAGAGACTCCTGGGTCATTACGCTGCGCTAGCGCGCTAACCAACTGAGCCACGGAGGCCCCCTCAACTTTCTGTAAGTGGCGTATTAGTTATGCACACTATAATGGTGGAAGACAATTGGTCTTTCTTCACAAGCATCTTCCGGCTAAATCCAGGAATAAACATGAATGATCAACAGATTGATCGATTAATTGACTAACAGACTGATTTATTTTACTGATTCTTTAATTCATTGATTGATTCGTTCAAAGGAAAATCCTTCAATTACACACCTCAACTCTGAAATCATGGCCATAACAAGATTCCCGTGCTGAGTCCAGTAAACAGATGACACCATCCGGGTACTTCATGGTAACTATGCTGACGTCAGGCTGACCTTTTTCCACAGCGACGGGGTCGTGGGCATGCGCGACGACATGAATGGATTCCGGCGCTGCACATTTCATGATCCACGCCATGAAGTCGAAGTCGTGCACCGCTATGTCGCTTAATATATTACACTCGTTCGTATCTGTGAGATGAATTCAAAAGTTACAAAATTATAAGTGCCATTTGAAAAACTTCTAAATCTCATAAAAGACAATATTGCTTTGATCAACTTAGTTTATTTAGAAGTAAGCGTTGTTTTTTTGAAATTGGGACATCTTATAGCAAGTGATACGCCTGTCGATTGATCGTAATTAAGCAATGGGTGGTGCTTGGCAAAACCATTCCAGTCCCGTAACAAACGTACTTAATGGTACTGGAAGTCTTTTCTAACTTTCTATTGTTTTGCAACAAGCAAATCACCGATCATTAAAACAGCCTGTCTTCGGAATCTACTTTTCGGTATTTTTCAAATGCACTGTGTTACAGAGACCTTCATGAGATTGTCATGCAGTAGTTTAATAAAACCCTAAAAAATTATACGAAATCTAGAGTAGAATCGAAATGATTCATGAGAAGAATTTTAGGACGTTTGAAATAGTCCTAGTCCTCAAACACAAATGAGATGTCGTTGTATACATTCATGACAGTGTAACCTTTTATGTGGTTGTATTTCTTTTGTTTGGGTGTAATGCCGCACGGAATCACACTTCACCGATGCGACAGTGATAACGTGCAGAGCGGCCCGGAATAAACCACAGGTATTTGGCAAGCGACTAATGTACTTTCCCGGGGGTGAGGGCGCAAATAAACCCAGAAAGTCAGTTTAGTGTGTATACCACACTTGTACATGACAAATGATGTCCCACTAACTCCATGAAACACGAACTTAAAAAAACCCAACCTGCAACTTTTCAGTAAGGATTTCACGCTTGGTTAAGCAATGTCACACTGTTAATTTGTGTTGATGAGAACTGAGAACCATTTTTATAGAGCTTTTTTCACACTTCAATGTTTGTATAAAATATTTCATTAACGGAGCAATAATCATTCATATACTATAACAAAAAGTTGAGGTATATTTTATATAACTCCTTTTGCTATCTCTCCTAAATACGATTGTATAAATGGAAATCAATAATGAATAGCAGTAACAGGCTGTTCTCAACGTATGCTGATCATCTTCATTAAACACCAATATTAACTGCGCAGGACCCATTTATTGAATAGAGTATTAGCTAATACCGGTTTTAAGTTATATTATATATTTACGATTTTAACAGAACCCAGCAAACCAATGCAGCTGTACAGAGGCCAAACTGAATAGAAGTAAATTAGTTCATCTTTAACATACTTTTATGTAAATATTTTTGGTACAAAAACTGAAATCTTGGCTTAAAGTTAAGTCTAATATTAAGTCTTAAAACAGTTTTGAACAACTGGGCCCAGGTGTCTTGTAGGACAAATGCATCTGATTGGGATGTATTTCGAAATTTGACTTCAAAGTTCATTGTCAGTCAGCTTTTTATTTACATTTGACCGAATAAATCACGACAACAAGTTTTTAGTATATCGTAATAAATGTGTTATGTATATCTTTATTGAATGCCACCGTGTTACTGTTACATTATTCATCTGTAATGATATATAAAGTTATTGACCATAAATACCTATGTCTTATTATGTAGAACTTTCTTTACACACCGTTTGAAGAAAATGTCAATTATTCTGATGCTTCTGTTCAACATATAAAGAAGAGTACACTCAAAAAATTAATCCGTTAATTTTAACTGAAAGCCCCTTGTCTGAGTGATGCCAGAATGCATTAATGTTATTGCAACAGATTATTCTGTTAAATATAACACACATATTCTATTTATTTAACATAAAGATTCTTTTAGACTAATAAGATATTATGTTGAATATGACAAAATAGTATGTTGTAATAACAGAATACATTCTTGCATCGCTCAGACAATAGATTTTCTCTTAAAATTAACAGATTAATTTTTTGAGTGAATAAGCTTAGCTTACCCATCGTCGGCATTAGTTCGTGTGAAGGCTTGGGAGAGTCGCGCACGGTGAGCCTGCACAGTTGTAGTTTGCCGAGCTGGCCGTCTTTGTAACAGTCGTATACATGGCGATAGGATGGGTCATATCGTCTGAAAATACATCTCTTATTTGACTGCTGTTTTACTTGGTACTCAACAATATTTCACTTATACGACTGCGCTCAGTGTTATGGTGGAAATAAACCGGACAGAATCCATGGAAATCCCCGACCATCCGTACGTTACTGGAAGACCTTCCCACATACGACCAGAGAGAAACCTGGCATGAGCTGGACTTGAACTCAAAGCGACCGCATGGGTTAGGTTGATTGATTGATTGGTGTTTTAGGCTGAGTTCAAGAATATTTCACTTATACGACGACAGCGAGAAACCAGGTAGCATCCGAGGGAAGTGCACGGTCATCCGGAGATTGGCTGCAGACCTTCCCACGTACGACCAAAGAGAATGCCAGCGTGAGCTGGACTTGAACTCACAACGACCACATTATTGAGAAGCTCCTGGGTCATTGCACTGCACAAAGATGATAACCACTAAAGCCTGGAGGGTAACCTATACAACCATCCACAGGTTGCTGGAAAACTCCTTATAGCGCATGCGTCGCCCTCTACCTTTCGTAGTACATTTCTGTCACCGCTAGACCTTCGGAACCTGTGAGACGCACGTAGGCTTATTTAGGCTTAGCCTCATCACGTATTTCCTAGCGCGGAACTATTTAGTCAATGAAATCGCTTCGGTTTTGGTTAGAATCATGTTGTACATACTCTTGATAAAGAGAACGCATGTGTATGTTAGAGACAAAGGCTTGGACGGATTGTTTTGGGTTAACTGACATCACTTCCGGACTCATGACCGTGAGCCCAGTGAGTCCAGATTTCTGGACAAAATTTCTGCGATAGGTGGAGAGTAACGCCTGTGGTGCAAGGAGTATGGGTTGCTGGACGCATAATTTCTGATTAAAGGTTTGATTGTATACCTATTATACTCTCCCAAAAAAGAAACGGATAGTCAAACATTCAGACACAACTACAATTGAAGTATTTTGCTCTGGGAAGATTGAAATTTCTACACTGATTCTTCACTGCTGTTTGAGTTTTTTTCCTGTTATCAGTTTGGCTTTTCAAGCATTTGAAATTTTTGATTTAATTTATCAGTTGTTTGTTTAATACGAATAGCTGAATGAGCTTCTGTTACTTATTCATGACATTCTGACTACAGCCTTTGTAACTTGATTCAAAATGACGCACACCTATTAATTAATTAACTATTCCACTTCGAACTGAAAAAGGTTTTAGAACTTTTGTCCTGAATTTCTTGATGCCATGGCCCCTGGATTACGAAGCGACTTGAGTCAAAATTTCAGTTGTTAAACTTAATCTGTTCCTTTCCGTTAATTTTGGCTGAAATTTGTTTTACAATAACTTACCCTAAATTTACGTTGGCAAGCAATATTTTGACCTTGTTACCTAAGAAATAACAATTTTAAAGTGATCTGAAATTTTGGCTTATGTGATCCCGGGGCCTTGTTTAACGGCTGACGGAACGAATACTTTTAATAGCATAACTTAAACATTCAACTTTCTCACAAAATCTCGTGCTCGTGATTGAATATCACGTTACCTGTTGAATCCTGTCAACAGGGGGCGCCCCACGCTGGCGGCAGTGTCATACAGTGTCTGGATGTCAGCCGCGTTTTCTGCCGCAGGTTGTTCTGTGAATACCGCTTTACCTGTAACATAAGTATTTATTTAGTGCTTTACGCAATACACAAGAATATTTCACCTATATTCAGCATTATAGTGAGATGAAACGCGACAGAACCCGGAGGGAACTCAGTATCATCCACAAATTGTTGGAAGATTTTCCCGTCTAGGAAAGGAGAAGATGCCAGCATAAACTGAATTTGAACTCACAGCGATCGCAGTGGTGGGAGGCTCTTGGGTGGTTGTACTGTTCTAGTCCCCTAAAATATAGGAGCTAGGAAATTCAGGCTTCCACTCCCACTCCCACTTCCGGTGAATGAGACATTTTTACACAATATGTATAGGGATTGTCAAGTTTCTGTTGTTTTCGTGGCATCTCGATAATATCATTCACATCCAAACCATTTAATAAAACAGAGCATTAATTTAATTCGACAACTAGGGACACAGAATTCACATAGGCAGTGGAGATACGGTTTCATGGATTAAACCTTGCAGCCTTGGTTACGCTTGAATAAATCTGTTATACGTAAAATTCAGCGTAGACTTCTAGGCATAGCCAGGGCGTACATATCTCTCACGTCAGCTAATCAGAATCGATTATACTTTTTAGCTGTCCTATGACACCTGGAATAAACCAATCAAATGCCGATCACTTGTCGTGACCTCGTGACCCCGGAAATGTGTATCAATATATTATTGCTCATTACAGGAGAATTCAGGTCCTCCGACACTAAATATTTATTCCTTTCATGTAAAAGTTACAGTGACAATTCGTATCTTACCTTGTCGAAGTGCAGACAGGACGATGTCACGATGCTCCGGTGTGGGTGTCAGAACAAACACAGCCGCTATGCTGTATAGGAAAATGAAATCATTTTTATCTGTCTCGTTTGTTTCATTTATTTATTTATTTATTAGATTTGTAATCAATAAAGTAGTAGGTTAAATTCTGTCATTTTCATTTTTCTACTAACTTGTGCAGCGTCCTTAAAATAATTCAACATCGCCACATCGTGTGAATGACAGACCTCTGTTTATTATTTATATTGCATTCATTCCGCAGCTAAGGAATGTATGAACAACGAAATCATTGCCTAATTTGCATATACTCAAATTTAAGAATACTGGACACTACATCTTGGGTTCTAAGCATTACGTCAGACTTGTACGTATAGCCTACTTAAAGACAATTGACACTCATAACTCTGGGAAACATTTGCTATATCACTGACCAAAGACTTCAGTTCTAAGTCCCAGTAGAGAATGGAGGGGAGAAGCACGTGTGGGTTCAATCCCGGCCTTGGGCGAAATTTGTAGACTTCGACGTTCTCGCTGTTCATGTCAGGCCTATGACACCAAGCGGTCAACAGCTCTCAATGGCCCATTTGTTCACTGAAGACCGCTTCTACCAGTAAAGCGCGCACGTCTGTTCGTCACCCTTGGAAATGTTTGGTGGTGATTTGCCAAAGGTTGGTGGTTTACTTACACCACTCCGGTTACGACCACTCATGAAGCAATGGCTATCGTATAAGTGAAAATTCCATAAGTACGGTATTAAAATATGAGTATGATTTTGCAATTTTAAATTTCATACCTCGAATCGTCCAGTAGTGATTCTAGATGTTCTGAGGTGTGGAAAGATACTTCCGTATATAAACTCTTCTGTACTGTCTCGATGGTTTCCAGTTTGTTCTCTACAATCCAACGGAGCTGTATTCGGTGGTTGCTCAGAATGTTAGGGATATGGACGCTGGAGGCGATTCCACCGGCACCAACCACACCCACGGAGATTTGGCGAGACTTGGACGAGTTTTGGCGAGATTGATAGGCACTTCCGAAAGTAGTTGAAAACCCTTCGGTACATAGCAGCTTTCTCACCAAATGCGAGTTTCTAGTTTGAAGCTGGAAACGAATACAAAAACTTTTTTTGTGCATTATTTATTGGACAGTTAACCTTGAAATCAAAGCAAAGAAAAATGATCAAAAATTCTTCCAAACCCCCATGTTCAAAATGCAAAATATATTCATGTTTAGATAGTGTAAACCTTAGGCAGTGTCTTAGACAAACATATAGATGTACAGCAAACGCTGGGAACATTCATAAATAGACCAATGGGGTATTTTCGTAATACATAGGTTACTGCCTTTTTCAAGGATTTACGTCCCTTGACGGCATGTATCCGTTGCTGTTAGCATTTGGAAGCACCATTGTGATGGAATATACTTCAGAACTGAAATAAAAGACAGATTCTTTGGAAAGGAAAGTAATCAAAGTATTATGAAAATACGGAATATACACGTAAGGAGTCATAAACGCACCAAGCGATTCAATATAGTAGAGGCTACACAAGCTATACAAAAGGCCAGGTTATACATTGCATCAGGGTACATATTTATACAACACAGACTATATGCTGTATATGCAGTAGACGAAGCTTCACAACAGGCCATGTAGGTTAGACAACAGGGCAGACTACTGTGACAGAACAGCTATACAACAGACCAGTCTATATACAATGGTTAATGACATTAGTCAGTGTGTATGCGTGCCAGGGTGTTTTTATGTATGTATGTGTTTAATAGGGTTTCACGTCGTACTTAAGACGTTTTCAGCCTTATGACGACGAGGAGACGTGTGCACATCACGGAGTCTTCTTGTGGCAGGTCGAGTCAATGCCGCCAAAGTGCTGCCACCACTGAAGTATCATGCCGAAGACGCTAAATATCACACCCCAACTATGCACCCATACTGACACCAAGCCAATCAGCAATGTCTCTTTGCTCTAACCTCTCACTGTTGAGTGCCAACTGAGGCATCAAGAAGCACCAGTTTAAAAGCCTTTTGGGTAGACATAATATGCCACCATCTCTGCCCATATGGAAATTACGTAATACAGCGTGGTTGCGTGGCTTGAAGATTTCAATATGCGAAAAGAAACCTTACCATGGTTTGTTTTGTGCATATGATATAGCGGTCGGCTTGAGTTGAAGCATTTGCACCTAAAAGTACTTGTACGAATACACGTTACTCTCCATGGACCTGTTCTAAGAAGCAGTCGCAAACTGCGCCTGGTGCAATTTCCATGACAACATACAGTGAAGAGATAAATCAAAACGGTAAATGCGGTTGGGGCAGCGTTGCGACAGCTTTGTGCAACAGGACCCAGGTTGTCACATTCACATGATATCTAAAGAGGGAGAAAAATACATGAGAAATATCGACTGGTTTTCGATTCCATATATATGGGTGAATTCATCTACTAGACTATTGAACATTCGGAAAGGCGTGGAGACTTTTCGGACAGGTAAAATTTACACATCTATGTATATACGTTAAAATAAAAGATTTGCTTTCTGCATCAAAACTGCAAACATCTTCTGTGCCCATCATTCCATGCATCCACTAAATATTTAGATTTCTCCTTACCTGTAATACATTTCCAACAGCCTCCGCAACGAAGGTTAAAGACGCCTTGCTTATGTGCACAGGTAAAGTTAATGCCATCGCGACTATAGTACTTTTCCCCCGCCCCTTGTCTATAATACAGTAAGCGGCGCGGTACAGAAGCGTATATTCTGTGTGCAGTTCCTCCAGTTACCCGTAACGGTAATTTTTATATGTGCTTATATTTTTGGTTTATTAATAACTCATGACTGCACCAAGTCGACTTTTCTGCACGTAATATATGTCAGTGGTATCATACTAGTATAACATTCAGCCATGCGTGTAGCACGTGGTGTGAGCTGAGCAGATGCGAGGTAAATTGTTAAAAAGCGTAAAATGGTCTAATTAAGTAAGGCTCCGCAGAGCAGACGGAAGACTGTGCATCTACAGGTTAAAAATATGTGTTTTCGTGTACAAGCACAGCCCCAGGAGCCTTCATGGCCTGGTGGTTAGCGTGCATGCGCGGTATAATGACCCAAGAGCCCTACCCACCAACCCCTTCCAAGGGGTTGCTGTGAGTTCAAGTCCAGCTCATATTGGCTTCCTCTCCGGTCGAATGTTGGAAGATCTGAGAGGATTTTCATGAGTTATTTGATTGGCCGTACATTAGAAAATTTCCTTTTTAAGTAAGAATAAACCGGGCACAGTCCGAGAGTGTTAATAACTGTAATCATGTGAAATGTTTACATACACATTCTTGTACACAGTGGGTAATTTTACATGTTTACATAGTAAACACTTTATACGCATTCTACACTAAAAAAAAAACCAAAAAAAACAGAGCCTCGTTAGATGGACTGTTTGTCTTCATTGAAAACATCCACCACATTACTATATATGGACACCTCATATTTTTAACTGTAATAAACACATCTCAATATTTATTAAACATAATTTCTTCCTATCTCTGAGATAAGATGGCCATTTCTCTGCTTAGCTTCCAAAATAATCGCTCTGAATTGTAACATTGACTAACCTGCTGAGAAAACAAGCTTACTGTAATTCTTCTTGTTTTTGGGACACCTGATCTGTAGCAGCAGTAATTAGTTTCTTTTTTCCACATTTTTAGTCCATCTAACGAATAATATATTTATGTCTTTACTTCCCCCCCCCCCAAAACTGGGAGAGAAATCTACATGTAATTCTTTGCTTTCAACACTAATGATTTCTAAACGAATTAGGGCCCTTACATTTCGCTATAAACATTACTTTAAAAAGCGCTCAAGAAAACAGCATCTGAGACATGGTCAGGCCTGGGCTTGAACCCGGGTCTAACACTTGGGATCGTTGTAAACGTTGTTACTGTCTGAGGTGTTAGATACCTCACAAAACCCTCATGAAAACAAGCGTCCGGGGCATGACCAAACTTGGGCTTGAACTCTGGTCTACTGCTAGCGAAATAAACCTGTAACCAGCGTTCTGTGTTTTACTACATGTATATATAAGGTACAAGTAACAGTGGAAGTATTGTTCATTGTACAAGAACAGTTGGTTCTCAGTGATTGCACAGATAGAGGAACTCTTTTAAACTGAACCGAGAGACTGTTAGTGTGGGCCGGACACAAGCATTTTTCTGTAAATAATTTCTATCCATGTATATGTATACGTCTTTCTGTTGGTTCAGTATGAAGTATGTTTCTTATTAAAGCTTTCTAACTGGGGCACACTGTTGCTATGGCAACACATTACAGAAGTGCTAAATATTCTTGAGTATACGGTGTAAAACAGCAATCAAATAAATAAATAAATACACAAGTGTTAACGATTGATCTTCAACTGACCATTTATACCCTTTAAAAATTCGGATTTCAGTTAAAGTGTAACTTACATCAATCAGTACGTGATATTCATTTGGTTTTAGTAGTTTTGGTAGTTTCACTAAGTTACAGTATTAACTATATCTAAGTCATGATAATGCTGGTTTTAACTGCATGCATATGTATGTATGTGTGCGTGTATATATATATATATATATATATATATATATATATATATATATATATATATATATATATATATATATATATATATATGTGTGTGTGTGTGTATGTATGTATGTATGTATGTATGTATGTATGTATGTATGTATGTATGTATGTATGTATGTATGTATGTATGTATGTATGTATGTATGTATGTATGTATGCACGTGTGTATGTATGTATGGATGGATGGATGGATGGATGGATGGATGGATGGATGGATAGATTGATGGATGGATAGATAGATGGATGCTTCGGGTTTTACCTCGTACTAAGCAATTTTTCAGTCATATGACGACAAGGACCCAGAAGGTGTGCGTAGATATAATCTGTCTTCTTGTGGCAGGGAGAGTCCGCGATGGATTGAAGTATCATGCAGAAGACACCAGACGTGACACCCAACGCATTCACATTATACTGGCACCTGGCCGAACAGTCCTGTTGTATGACCAGCCCCGGGTTGTCAGAGGACTGGTTGGCCCGGTGTCAGTGTAATGTGACTGGGTTGGGTGTTATTGCCTTGTGTCTTCGGCAGTACTTTGGTGGTATGGGCTCGCCTTGTGACTACAAGACACGGTATATGTACACACAACTAATGACTCCTTGTCGTCGTATGATTAAACATTCTAAACGTCTAAAGTACGACGTTAAACCACGAGCGATCATTCATTCATTCAGCATGGAGTCAGAATGCAGCTGAGCGACTGCCTGTTTTTTGTTGTACTCTAAACATGTACGCGCCAGAAACTTTCGAACTTTCCATCAGGAGATTAATTTCAGCAATAATTCATCAATTTCTAAGTGTGGCGAGTTTTAACCAAGAAAATACTTAGATATTTATTCATAAACTTTTTACCGGATACTGTTCCAGTAAAGTCTAACACCAGCCATATTCCTGTATATTGACTTCAGTACAACACACACATTATCACCCAAGATATTGCATGTGTGAGCAGTGAAAAAGCACAGTTGGAATATGTAAATTACATAGTTTCATACGTCGAAAGCTTACCTCCCTCTTTGTTTTCACATTAGAACCGCCCGACTTTACACTTCGGAATGGTACAAGTATTCTAATGTGTGTAGGAGTGAAGGCTAAATTTAAATTAATTCATAATTCAACAAAATAATAAGTTTTTAAATCATGCCGTCAGTCAGCTGATCATCGATTATTCTGTCAATCAGAAAATCATCGACCATTCCGTCAATCAACAAATCATCGATCACTCTGTCAATCAGTAAATCATCGACCATTTCGTCAATCAGCAAATTATCGATCATTCCATCAATCAGCAAATCATCGACCATTCCATCATGCAGCAATTCATCGATCATTCTGTCAATCAGGAAATCATCGACCATTCCCTCAATAAACAAATCATCCCTCACTCTGTCAATCAGTAAATCATCGACCATTTCGTCAATCAGCAAATTATCGATCAGTCCATCAATCAGGAAATCATCGCTCATTCCATCAATCAGCAATTCATAGATCATTCCTTCGATAAGCGTACTTTGTATTGGAATGTACGTCAACGCCAAATTTTATTACATATCAAATCATGAATTTTACACTGTAATAATGTTGTAATAATGGTGTATTTCAACAGCCAAATGTGCTGTCAGCTGAACTGTAAATTTCCAGATTAGTACAATGCTTTTGTAGATCTACTACAATTATCTTTGCAAAGTATTTACAGTATTGTTTCTCTTTCGTGAAATACAGCAAAATGTTATCTATTGCATGCATAAAGAGATGTGTTCTATTTCTCTGATTTAAGGCTGTAGGATATTTCATATCAAACTATGGATGGTTACATTTTACTAACAACTGTTTTATGTCTCCGGTGATGCTGCTGTTTGTTACACCTGGAAGGTAAACCTAGAGCAGTGACAATTACTGCTATATGTGTACATCTGTGAGGCTTCCTGCCCAGACAACATTACCACTTATACATGGTACGTCACACATTTTTTTAAAAATATTTGAAAACACGGACAAAAGCTAAAAGAAAACAGACGTCATCCAAAATAATTTCCAGAAATTAAATTACTTGATAAAATTGGAAATTGCTCTTTAAGAGTTCACAGTTATAACTTGCAAAATAAACCAGATTTAAAATAGAAGTGAAACAAGATTATACCAACCAGAGGACGCAACTTATTTATTACCAGGAGTAAATGAAGAAACCATTTAACACAAAAAATCGAGTAATCATTCATGTTCATGACGAAGTCCCGGTCCCATACTTACATTATATAACATACAGTACAAAAATTCCACTTAATTCATCTCAAATTTGAAAAAGACACAACGACAGCATCTATTTACAAAATTCCACAAACCTTAGTACTTAATGCTAAGTATTTAGTGAGTGAGTGAGTGAGTGCTTGGGGTTTAACGTCGTACTCAACAATTTTTCAGTCATATGACGACGAAGAAATCATTAGGGTGCATGCACGTGTAATGTGCCTCCTTGTTGCAGGACGGATTTCCACCGCTCTTTTATTTAGTGCTGCATCACTGAGACGACTTACCGAAGGCAAGTAAGCCTTGCCCCGCCCGAGCCATTATACTGATACGGGTCAACCAGTCGTTGCACTATCCCCTTCATGCTGAACGCCAAGCGAGGAAGTTACAACTTCCTCTTTTAAAGTCTTAGGTGTGACTCGACCAAGGATTGATCCTGGATCTACCGGTCCCGGAGCGGACGCTCTACCAATTGTGCTATCCGGGCCGGTGTGCTAAGTATTTAAAATAGAACGCAACAGTCATTTACCACGCGTCAAACCTCTAAATCGACAAATCAAACTAATTCAAAATAACAATACGCATGTTAAACCCAGCCAACCCTAAGATACTTTAAAAGTGATCTTAGTATTGCATAAGATTGTTTATATATTAGAATATTTCTGTTAATTTCATAACAATCCAATCTTTTCCGTCAGATTTAATAAATCCCTCGAATTCCAACCCCGTGCAAGATCTCTCTTTGATGTTGAAGGCAGCAAACGCACATTTAGTCATTAAACTCTCACACAGTCTAATACAATACAGTTGGTTGCGTGCATCAGAAATCCAGCTTACAGTTTCAATATCCTTTCTTCCCTTGAGAACAGTGTAAACTGCAATACCAAAACAGTGTAAACTGTAAGACCAGAATAGTGCAAACTGTAAAAAAAAAACCAGAACAGTGTAAAATATAATACCAGAACAGTGTAAAACGTAAAACCAGAACAATGTAAGCTGTAAGACCAGAACAGTGTAAGCTGTAAGATCAGAACAGTGTATTTATTTATTTATTTATTTATTTGATTGGTGTTTTACGCCGTACTCAAGAATATTTCACTTATACGACGGAGGCCAGCATTATGGTGGGTGGAAACCGGGCACAGCCCGGGGGAAACCCACGACCATCCGCAGGTTGCTGGCAGAGCTTCCCACTTACGGCCGGAGAGGAAGCCTGCATGAGCTGGACTTGAACTCACAGCGGCCGCATTGGTGAGAGACTCCTGGGTCATTACGCTGCGCTCGCGCGCCAATCAACTGAGCCACGAAGGCCCCCAGAACAGTGTAAGCTGTAAAACCAGAACAGTGTCAACTGTAATACCAGAACAGTGTAAACTGTAAGACCAAAACAGTGTTAAATGTAAAACCAGAACAGTGCAAACTGTAAAACCGGAAAAGTGTAAAATGTAAAACCAGAACAGTACAAACTGTAAAACCAGAATAGTGCAAACTGTAAACCTAGAACAGTGTAAAATATAAAACCAGAACAGTGTGAGCTGTAAAACCAGAGCAGTGTAAGCTGTAAAACCAGAATAGCGTAAACAGTAAAACCAAAACAGTGTAAGCTCTAAAACCAGAACACTGCAAACTGTAAAACCGGAACAATGTAAAATGTAAAATCAGAACACTGCAAACTGCAAAACCAAAACAGTGTAAGCTGTAAAACCAGAACAGCGTAAACTGTAAAACCAGAACAGTGTAAACTGTAAAACCAGAAAAGTGTAAACTGTAAAACCAGAACAGCGTAAACAGTGAAAGCAGAACAGCGTAAACTACAAACTATTCCACGTATAGGACAATGCCAGGCCAGCATTATGGCGGAAGGAAACCGAACAGCGGCCGACGAAACACACGACCACGCAGACTGCTGACAGACCTTCACACATACGGCCTGAGAGGAGTTAACATCAGCTGGACTTGAACTCACACCGATCGCATTGGTGAGAGGATCATGTGTCAATGCGCCGCGCTGAAAAGCTAACCAATAGGCCACGGAGGCATCCTGCATTAACAGGTGAATGTTAGGCTGAAGGGATATTAACTTACTACGCTGAGACACAACTGGTTTTGCCTTTGGAGCGGGCAAAGCAGCAGCCGTTTCTGAAACGAGAATAAAAAGTATACATGATTGCTCATGTGTGTACCCACTATCGTGACATGTGTCTGGTCTGACCATGGCTTAATATTATCAACAGAGTATTTGTAAAAAAAAAAAACTACACAAAATTGGGGAAGGGGGTGGGGTGGGGCGGGCGGGGGTGGGGGGGACAAATGTGTTGCTGAAGAGATATATAACTTACGAGAGACCACTGGTTCTGTCTTAGCAGAGGGCATAACTGTCGTCATTTCTGAAACGAGAATAAAAAGTATACATGATTGCTCATGTGTGTACCCACTATCGTGACATGTGTCTGGTCTGACCATGGCTTAATATTATCAACAGAGTATTTGTAAAAAAAAAAAAACTACACAAAATTGGGGAAGGGGGGGGGCGGGGGGGGGGACAAATGTGTTGCTGAAGAGATATATAACTTACGAGAGACCACTGGTTCTGTCTTAGCAGAGGGCATAACTGTCGTCATTTCTGAAACCAGAATTAAAAGTATTAATATTAGTGTTAGCTAATGCTCTACAGATCAGTTGTGAATCGTTTCGGATAAATTTTAGGATGTGTTCGAGACCGTGGACATCTTGGCACTTCGCTCGTACGGGTCAGCGGCAAGCAGATAACGAGGTGAAAGATAACATGGGAAGGTATAGGTAAATGAACAACATTTGGCGATATTCAGAGAGGTACGGCTTATCATAACCGTATTACATGCTGTATGTTACGGTTATGATAAGCCGTACTTCTCTGAATATCGCCAAGAAAATTTCACGCGTATGTAATATGTGTATTACATGCACATATAGCATGTAATACAACAGAAGAATGTGCACAGCATATATATAATTTGTGAACTTCAACAAAACCTGGTTTTCGATGTATGAGGCCGTGACACAGAGTTGTGTATTAATTACAACCTCATTTAGAAAAGGTTTTCACCGCCGTGTGTGAGCGAGTATACGTGTAGGCAAATGCCCGGATATGAGGGGTCTCGAATTTGTAACGGCCAAACGCGTAGTTTTCTTTTCATTGATTCAAGGGAGATCACTGTGTAAGATTTGGATGGTCACGTGGTAACATGGCGTGCTCCCATCTATAACCGCATTGTTCACTCAGCCCCACTGAAGTTTAGAAAAACGTTGTGTTATGTGAGCATTTAGGTATTGATTTGTATGCACTTAATTTTGTGAACGTCGTGTCTAATAAACGGTGGCAGTAAGTTGTAAGCGTAAAGCTCGTAATGGCTGATAGTTGTGTTGAACTTCACTAGTCTATCGAACTACAGGTACCGCGTATGCACTGAAGTTATGTAAGTACATACTTGTAAACGACCAGTAAGAGTTGTCTCCCATGAGCATGAATCACCGTAATGTGGTGTTAAGACAATTATTGAGTATCATATGTTCAGTACCTGGAAAACAGCAGAGAACTTTCTTTCCGGTCAAGCAGGCTTTCCCATCTCCAGCATTGTCACTTTGGACATACTGTCTTCCAATCTGTTCACAGTCTCCGATCTCTGCATAACAACTGGGGGATCTTCCCACCCATAAGCAGTCTGAAAATTTAATTCATTTACTTATTTTTCTTTTTGTTTATATGATTGGTCTTTTATGCCGTTTACCCAAGAATATTTCACGTGCACGAAGGCAGCCAACATTATGGTGGGAGCAAACCGGGCAAAGCTTAGGTGAAACCCACGACGATCCACAGGTTACCAGAAGAGGAAGCCACCATGAGCTGGACACAACGTTCGCATTGGCGAAAGGCGTGATTGTGCCGCGCAAAATTTGATTCATGTGTTATTTAAGAATTGCTTACTCTTTATCCGGTCATTGTTGTTCATTTTTAACCGGTAAATGTGGAACAGTTCAAATTGTAGAACGAGGCACCGCAAGCGCTATCAACAAATGTGCGAGTGTCTGAGAATGATCAACTTCCTACTCAAAGCACGGAGGATGAAGGCGTCCGGATATGATTTAACGTTCCACGTTAAATGTAGTAGGAAAATCAAAAGTATAATAAAATATATAATCTAATATATTAAATGTCCAAAGGTTTCCTCCCACCACCATGGTGGCCGCCGTCATAGCATTTGTCCTGAAAATGCCCAAAGGTTTTCCGCCACCATAATGCTGGCCACCGACACTGAATTGCCCTATAAATGCCCAAAGGTTTCCTCCCACCACAATGCTCGCCGCCGACACAGTATTGCCCTATAAATACCCAAACGTTTCCTTCCATCATAATGCTGGCCGACGTCGTATAAGTGAAATATTCTTGAGTACGGCCTAAAATACCAATCAAATAAATAAACAAAAAATGGACCATAGTTTTGTGTACAGACCTTCCCACATACGGCCGGAGAGGAAGCCAGCATGAGCTGGACTTAAACTCAAAGCGACCGCATTCTCAAAGCGACCCTGCGCTAGCGCGCTAACCAACTGAGCCACGGAGGCCCCAGTATTTTTTTAACTGGTGTTGGCGGATAAGGAGCGAGGCTGATCAAACGGGGTAGATTCCTTGGAAAACCGCCACTTTTGACCAGGTACTTCATAAACACCATAGGGTGCAGATAAAACAGCGAGAGCTGAATTCGAACCCACGAACCTCATTCATCACAAGCTACCTGTGTTACGAAACAACTCAGACAATTAAACCATTTAGAGCCCGTGTACATGTTGTTTTTACAACTATGAAATCGTTATCTCATCACATAAAACCGACTTGCTTAGACAAAACAAAAACATATGTAAATAGGTGCTTTATTTTAAAATATATCTATGAATGAATTTGAAAGGCAGATTACATTTCCGCCATAAGCAGTTTGTATCTTGCCTTGTCATGCATTTTCAACTATGTTCCCACTTTTCCTAACACAAACCGGGGATTTCACAACTGGCGTACGTGCTCTTAGTCAAAGCATCTGCGGCAAAATAGTTACAAAAGCACGAGTTAAACAGTTAGAATTAGTTTAATCATGACGTGTGCGAAGGAAACTGGATTATTGTTATATATGTAAAACGACTGGTGTTACCTTTTGCGTACAGGTATCGCAATTCTGCAAAAAACAAAAAACAAACAAACAAACAAAAGAAAACCATGTCAAATTTACACAAACGAGTGTTTTATCAGGGATGAAGATTTTCTCTTCCTCCCATGTTTTGTTAACTACTCCTGAACATACATGGCGGCATGGACTTGGATCAGCAGTAACGTGATTCTGATAGCCAATCGAGCGCCTGCACAGTGGAAATTAAAAATGAACACAGTGGAATGTTAATACGTACATGCATACACATACTCATCAAGCTGTCGACTCATATTACATCGGGTTTCCCAGTGGACTCATTTGCTGGGAAGATTGTTGAGGGTCAGGAAATTTAAAAGTTGTCCATTTATATTTCAATAATTCCACGTTGTAGGCCTACTTAGCAATTCTGCATTCATATGACAACAAAGAAGCATAAGATGTGTGTATATACACTGCGTCTTACTGTAGAAGGAAGACCTGAGAACAAACCTTGGTCGGGTTTTAAAATGATGGTTTTAAAATGGCAGCCTCCCTTTGCGCTCTGCACTCAGAGGTTAGACCAGGAAACATGACCGGTTGGCCGGTGTCTATATAATGTGACTGGGTATGGTGTCGTCTGGTGTTTTCGGCATGATACTTCAGTGGCGGTAGTACTTTGGCGGCATGGACTCGCAATGCCACAAGACACACTATAGATACACACACACAATGCTTTTTCGTCGCCATATTGATTGTCAAATTGTTCAGCACAATGTACGACGTGAAACCTCAAGCACACATACATACACATATAAATTCTTATGTCCGGGCGAGTGCATGCCTCCGGAGTGCTTCAAAGTTGCCGGAGGTGAATATAATCCAGAAACACCAAGCGAATTGTAACTGAAGAGAAATCTTTTAAATATTTTTGTTTTTAATGGTTTCTTATTTAATAATAACCAGCCAAACAGACTCTTCAGTTTGAATCAGAAATTTAATCTTGTGTTAACCCTATGAGTATGAAGAAGCTTCCGTCTCTCTCCCCAGCTGTTTCAAAAAAGCATTGCATTTCGTAAAGGCCTAAAGTAATGTACCTTCTATCACAGTTGAAGCAGCTGAAGAATGTGGTTGGGTCATTTAAAAACTGATCTTTATAGAAAAGTCCAGGTACAAATCATGAAAACTGTATGGAGTGTAGTGGCATAAAACATGAGAACTGTGAGGAATACAAAGGAGAAAACTGTAACATGATGAAACAAAAAATGAAAAATGTGACGAATATGATGACACAAATCAAGGAAACAGTGTTGAATTAAATACCGCAAAAAATAAAAACTTTGTAGACTATGATGGCACAAAACATGAAAGCTGTGTGCAATATGATGACACAAACATGACAACGGTTGTGGAATGTAATAGCACAAACATGACAACAGTGTGGACTATGATAACACAAACGTGACAACTGTGTGGAATATGATGGCACAAACGTGACAACTGTGTGCAATATGATGGCACAAACATGACCACTCTGTGGAATGTGATGGCACAAACATGACAACTGTTTGGAATGTGATGGCACAAACATGACAACTGTTTGGAATGTGATGGCACAAACATGACAACTGTGAGGAATGTGATGGCACAAACATGACAACAGTGTGGAATATGATGGCACAAACATGATAACTGTGTGGAATGTGATGGCACAAACGTGACTGCTGTGTGCAATATGATGGCACAAATATGACAACTTTGTAGAATGTGATTGGCACAAACATGACAACTGTGTGCAAGATGATGGCACAAATATGACAACTGTGTGGAATATGATTGCACAAACATGACAAGTGTGTGGAAATGTGATGGCAAAAACATGACAACTGTGTGGATTGTGGTGGCACAAACATGGCAACTGTGTGAAATGTGATGGCGCAAAAAATGACAACTGTGTGGAATGTGATGGCACAAACGTGACAACTGTGTGGAATTGTGATGGCACAAAACAAGCTAACTGTGTAAAATATGATGCACAAACTAGACAACTGTGTCGAATGTTATGACACAAACGTGACAACTGTGTGCAATATGATGGCACAAATATGGCAACTGTTTGGAACTGTGTGGAATGTGATGCACAAACATGACAACTGTGGAATGTGTTGGCACAAACATGACAACTGTGTGCAATATGATGGCACAAACATGACAACTGTGTGGAATATGATGGCACAAATATGACAACTGTTTGGAACTGTGTGGAATGTGATGGCACAAACATGACAACTGTGTGGAATATGATGGCACAAATATGACAACTGTTTGGAACTGTGTGGAATGTGTTGGCACAAACATGACAACTGTGTGCAATATGATGGCACAAACATGACAACTGTGTGGAATATGATGGCACAAACATGGCAACTGTGTGGAATATGAGGCACAAACATGACAACTGTGGGGAATGTGATGGCACAAACATGACAACTGTGTGCAATATGATGGCACAAACATGGCAACTGTGTGGAATGTGATGGCACAAACAAGCCAACTGTGTGGAATGTGATGGCACAAACATGGCAACTGTGTGCAATATGATGGCACAAACATGGCAACTGTGTAGAATGTGATGGCACAAACATGACAACTGTGTGGAATGTAATGACACAAACATGACAACTGTGTGGAATGTGGTGGCACAAACATGACAACTGTGTGGAATGTGGTGGCACAAACATGACGACTGTCTTGAATGTGATGGCAGAAACATGACAACTGTGTGCAATATGATGGCACAAACATGACAACTGTTTGGAATATGATGGCGCAAACATGACAACTGTGTGGAATGTGATGGCACAAATATGACAACTGTGTGGAATATGATGGCACATACATGACAACTGTGTGGAATGTGGTGGCACAAACATGGCAACTGTGTGGAATGTGATGGCACAAACATGACAACTGTGTGAAATATGATGGCACATACATGACAACTGTGTGAAATGTGATGGCACAAACAAGACAACTGTGTGGAATGTGACGGCACAAACATGACAATTGTGTGGAATGTGATGGCACAAACATTTACAACTGTGTGGAATATGATGGCACAAAACATGACAACTGTGTGCAATATGATGGCACAAACATGACGACTGTGAGGAAAATGATGGCAAAAAACATGACAACTGTGTGGAATATGATGGAACAAACATGACAACTGTGAGAAATGTGATGTCACAAACATGACAACTGTGTGGAATATGATGGTACAAACATGAATACTCTGTGGAATATGGTGGCACAAACATGACGACTCTGTGGAATGTGATGGCACAAACATGACAACTGTGTGGAAAATGATGGCACAAACATGACAACTGTGTGGAATGTGATGGCACAAACATGACAACTGTGTGGAATGTGGTGGCACAAACATGGCAACTGTGTAAAATGTGATGGCACAAAAATGACAACTGTGTGGAATGTGATGGCATAAACGTCACAACTGTGTGGAATGTGATGGCACAAACAAGACAACTGTGTGGAATGTGGACGGCACAAACATGACAACTGTGTAGAATGTGGTGGCACAAACGTGACTGCTGTGTGGAATGTGGTGGCAGAAATATGACAACTGTGTGGAATATGATGGCACAAACATGACAACTGTGTGGAATGTGATGGCGCAACCATGATAATTGTGTTGAATGCAATGGCACAACATGGCAATTGTGTGCAATATGATGGCACAAATATGGCAACGGTGTGGAATGTGATGGCACATACATGACAACTGTGTGCAATATGATGGCACAAATATGGCAACTGTGTGGAATATGATGGTACAAACATGACAACTGTGTGGATTGTGATGGCACAAATATGGCAACTGTGTGGAATGTGATGGCACAAACATGGCAACTGTGTGGAATATGATGGCACAAACATGACAACTGTGGGGAATGTGATGGCACAAACATGACAACTGTGTGCAATATGATGGCACAAACATGGCAACTGTGTGGAATGTGATGGCACAAACAAGCCAACTGTGTGGAATGTGATGGCACAAACATGACAACTTTGTGCAATATGATGGCACAAACATGGCAACTGTGTAGAATGTGATGGCACAAACATGACAACTGTGTGGAATGTGATGACACAAACATGACAACTGTGTGGAATGTGGTGGCACAAACATGACAACTGTGTAAAATGTGGTGGCACAAACATGACGACTGTCTTGAATGTGATGGCAGAAACATGACAACTGTGTGCAATATGATGGCACAAACATGACAACTGTTTGGAATATGATGGCACAAACATTACAACTGTGTGGAATGTGATGGCACAAATATGACAACTGTGTGGAATATGATGGCGCATACATGACAACTGTGTGGAATGTGGTGGCACAAACATGGCAACTGTGTGGAATGTGATGGCACAAACATGACAACTGTGTGGAATATGATGGCACAAACATGACAACTGTGTGCAATATGATGACAAAAACATGACAACTGTGTGGAATGTGATGGCACAAACAAGACAACTCTGTGGAATGTGACGGCACAAACATGACAACTGTGTGCAATATGAAGGCACAAACATGACAACTGTGTGGAATGTGATGACACAAACATGACAACTGTGTGGAATGTGATGGCACAAACATGACAACTGTGTGGAATGTGATGGCACAAACATGACAACTGTGTGCAATATGAAGGCACAAACATGACAACTGTGTGGAATGTGATGGCACAAACATGGCAACTGTGTGGAAGGTGATGGCACAAATATGGCAACTGTGTGGAATGTGATGGCACAAACATGACAACTGTGTGGAATGTGATGGCACAAACATGACAACTGTGTGGACTGTGATGGCACAAACATGACAACTGTGTGCAATATGAAGGCACAAACATGACAACTGTGTGGAATGTGATGGCACAAATATGGCAACTGTATGGAATATGATGGCACAAACATGACAACTGTGTGCAACATGATGGCACAAACATGATAACTGTGTGGAATGTGACGGCACAAACATGACAACTGTGTGGAATGTGGTGGCACAAACATGACAATTGTGTGCAATATGATGGCACAAACATGGCAACTGTGTGGAATGTGATGACACAAACATGACAACTGTGTGGAATGTGATGGCACAAACATGACAACTGTGTGGAATGTGATGGCACAAATATGACAACGGTGAGGAATATGATGGCACAAAACAAGCCAACTGTGTGGAATGTGATGGCACAAACATGACAACTGTGTGGAATATGATGGCACAAATATGAGAACTGTGTGGAATGTGATGGCACAAACAAGACAACTGTGTGGAATGTGATGGCACAAACATGACGACTGTGTGGAATGTGATGGCACAAACATGACAACTGTGTGGAATGTGATGGCACAAACATGACAACTGTGTGGACTGTGATGGCACAAACATGACAACTGTGTGCAATATGAAGGCACAAACATGACAACTGTGTGGAATGTGATGGCACAAATATGGCAACTGTATGGAATATGATGGCACAAACATGACAACTGTGTGCAACATGATGGCACAAACATGATAACTGTGTGGAATGTGACGGCACAAACATGACAACTGTGTGGAATGTGGTGGCACAAACATGGACAATTGTGTGCAATATGATGGCACAAACATGGCAACTGTGTGGAATGTGATGACACAAAACATGACAACTGTGTGGAATGTGATGGCACAAACATGACAACTGTGTGGAATGTGATGGCACAAATATGACAACGGTGAGGAATATGATGGCACAAAACAAGCCAACTGTGTGGAATGTGATGGCACAAACATGACAACTGTGTGGAATATGATGGCACAAATATGAGAACTGTGTGGAATGTGATGGCACAAACATGACAACTGTGTGGAATGTGAAGGCACAAACATGACGACTGTGTGGAATGTGATGGCACAAACATGACAACTGTGTGGAATGTGATGGCACAAACTAGACAACTATGTGGAATGTGATGGCGCAAACATGACAACTGTGTGGAATGTGATGGCACAAAACATGACAACTGTGTGGAATATGATGGCACAAACATAACAACTGTGTGGAATGTGATGGCACAAACATGACAACTGTGGGTAATGTGATGGCACAAACATGGCAACTGTGTGGAATGTGATGGTACAAACATGACAACTGTGGGGAATGTGATGGCGGAAATAATAAAAGATGTTGATTTTGAAGGCGCAAAACTTTGACAAACGCTGTGGAATCTGAAGGCACAAAATATTGACGAAATGTGTGGAATCTGCAGGTACAAAACATTGACAACGGTGTGGAATCTGAAGTCACAAAACATTGGCGGCAGTGTGGAATCTGCAGGTACAAAACATTGACAACGGTGTGATATCTGCAGGTACAAAACATTGACAACGGTGTGGAATCTGCAGGTACAAAACATTGACAACGGTGTGGAATCTGAAGGCACAAAATATTGACAACGGTGTGGAATCTGTAGGTACAAAACATTGACAACGGTGTGGAATCTGAAGGCACTAAATAATGACAACGGTGTGGAATCTGCAGGTACAAAACATTGGCAACGGTGTGGAATCTGAAGGCACAAAACATTGACAACAGTGTGAATTCTTGACGCACAAAACACTGGCAGCGGTGTGGAATCTGCAGGTACAAAACATTGTTAGCGGTGTGGAATCTGCAGGTACAAAATATTGCCAGCGGTGTGGAATCTGCAGGCACAAAACATTGACAACGGTGTGGAATCTGAAGGTACAAAACATTGGCAACGGTGTGGAATCTGAAGGCACTAAATAATGACAAGGTGTGGAATCTGCAGGTAGAAAACATTGACAACGGTGTGGAATCTGAAGGCACTAAATAATGACAACGGTGTGGAATCTGCAGGTACAAAACATTGACAGCGGTGTGGAATCTGAAGGCACTAAATAATGACAACAGTGTGGAATCTTTAGGCAGAAAACATTAGAACTATATGAAATTTTACGTGGAAAATGTGTGTAATTTGACATAATGAAAAGTACCAAAAGGTACAAAACAATAAAAACTGTCTGAATTTGACGGCTCAAAATATAGAAAATTGTATGGGGTTTGCATTGTAAATAACATGAAAAACTGTGTGGGATTTAACAGTTCGAATTAAGGGAAGTGTGGACAATGTATGTACATGTAGACTCCTACCTGGTGAACAGCAGTAGATTGTTGGTCCAACCCAGCAGTTAGAATATCATAATACATTGGTTCTAATCCCACACTGAGACAATCCATGGCATCGCCAGTGCAGAATATAGTCCCCTGCCCCAACATTTCACATCGTTGTGACCCTGACAAGTACAGCACAGTCTAATGTAAAATCATGAATATGATCTCAGGTCAGTTTATGACATATAACTTCCCTAAGTGCTGTTCATAGCTCTACGACATATGTCTTCATTCTAGTTAAGGACTTAGCCTGAACGAGCCACATGAACCAGCCCCTGGTTCACTGTGTTTTGTCTTTTCTTTCCGCCTTCATTTTTAACATTAACGATAGTGTCTTACAGGAAGAAAATCACAAAACACCTTTATGGTATATCTGTAAGATGGATATGAAGTAATTAACTAGTAAGGCATGGCAGACAGATGTTCAAGCTAACACACTGAGTTCTATTCTTCCAGCTGTACAAGATTCCCGAACGGTGCGCATACAGCGATACACATACATACATTATGACGTTAATATATGACGTAAGTTATGACGAAACACCCCAACTGTTGTTCTGATGCCTAAACAGCACATTTCTAAAATTCTGGTTGCGTGTATATTGTTTGGCATTGTGGTTAAGCGGGAGTGGGGGGGGCGGGGGAGGGGGAGGGGAGTTGAGTGGTCTGGTTTTAAAGGAGAAGAAAACTTAAATATCAAACAAATACCATTGAACAGAGGAATGTATTTCCTCTCAGGTGCATGCCAGAAAAAAAATCTAATATGTATAGTTGAAAAATTATCAATACATTGAGCGCCAAATTCCGCTGTTGGCGACTCCATTTTGCCTAATAACTAGTCCTGAAGTCTTCTGTGTTAGGAGGAGAATTGCAGTCGGAAACCGCCGAAGTGCACTTCGTACATTTCTGGTAGAACTCTTCTTCCCAGAACATAGCGAACAGTACAGTTCGTTTTTCCGTTTGACGATCGGGAAACCGGGATGTTGGACGTAGGTTCCGAGTTTACACGAACAAGACGGCTGTTTTATCGACTCTCATTGGCTGAGAGGCAAAACACCCCCAGCATAAATTACAGAGTGTTAAAGATGGAGGACGCCATGGACTCAGCGGTTTATGCCAGCTTTGTCATATTCAGGCTTTACGTGTATGCCGAGGAAAAATTGCAAAATTATGCAGGAGACACCACCAGATAGAAAAAAAGAGTGCTCTTTTTTTAAAAGCTGTCTTCTCCTTTTATTTTATTTATTTGATTTGAATGTTGTTAAAAGCCATATTCAAGTTTTTTGTTTTATGATGGCGGTCAGTTTTACGGTTGACAAGTCTTTTACAATGTACTGACAAACGTCTCTATGCATGATGTACAGATATGGATAGATAGTACTTTATATATCTGGAAGAGAATTCGCCTGAGTGTTGTGTGATGATCATAGTTTTGCGTGTTCTTTGAGATATCACTTGACCAGTTAAACGGCCATGGATATGTCTGAGAAAACGTGACAGATTCTTTCGTTGAACTGTCCGCCAATTTCGGTGATTGCCTCACGATTCCACAAGACATGGTGCAAAGAAATATTTTTCGATAGTTTTTGACAGTTACATTGAAAAGCCTTTTAGTACTTACGTTTTACGACATCAGACTGACCCATGATGTAACATAAACTTATGCAGATTAGGGTGACCAGCGACACGGGGTACTGGTATTTCCATGATGCCGCCATCTTCCTGCACGTGTATGGAAATCATAAAGGTCGTGTGCTCCGATGGATAGGCCTAAGTGGGTCTATGTTCAGCTGCTTTGGGCAAATGTTCAAAGAAGGTAAAGAGTAGCTAAAACGATCAATGTTTTGTAAAACAGTCGTCATTGGTTATGAAGAATGTTGTAATCGGAGTAACATGTTTGCTCAGGAGCTACTGTATAATTTATTCATAGCACCTAAGAATTCACTTCACAACATTGTTTGAAAATACTGACTGTGTTTTGTGAGCAGAAATGATAGTTCATAAACAGATGACAAAGAGACGTGCATCGGTCAGTAACAATGTAACAAAGTAAATCCTTTGTGTCATCTATAAATCAATAATACTTATTTATGCTTATGTTTGATTTGTTTGTCATGCTGTACTCTGTACCGTATATAAAACCCACAACCATTAGCAGGTTGCTGAGAGATATTCCCACGTACGGCAGGAGAAGAAGCCAGCATGAGCTGGACTTGAACTCACGGCGACTGCATTGGTGAGAGGCTCCTGGGTCATTACGCTGTGCTAGCACGCTAACCGACTGAGCCACGGAGGCCCCTGTGTGGAATGTGATGGCACAAACATGACCACTCTGTGGAATATGATGGCACAAACATGGCAACTGTGTGGAATGTGATGGCACAAACATGACAACTGTGTGGAATGTGATGGCACAAACATGACAACTGTGTGGAATATGATGGCACAAACATGGCAACTGTGTGGAATGTGATGGCACCAACATGACAACTGTGTGGAATATGATGGCACAAACATGACAATTGTGTGCAATATTATGGCACAAACATAACCACTCTGTGGAATATGATGGCACAAACATGGCAAGTGTGTGGAATGTAATGGCACAAACATGGCAACTGTGTGAAATGTGATGGCACAAACATGACAACTGTGTGAAATGTGATGGCACAAACATGACAACCCTGTGGAATGTGATGGCACAAACGTGACGTGCAATATGATGGCACAAACATGACGACTCTGTGGAATGTGATGGCACAAACATGGCAACTGTGTGGAATATGATGCCACAAACATGACAACTGTGTGGAATGTGATGGCAGAAACATGGCAACTGTGTGGAATATGATGGCACAAACATGACAACTGTGTGGAATGTGATGGCACAAACTTGATAATTATGTGGAATGTGATGGGACAACCATGACAACTCTGTGGAATATGATGGCACAAGCATGACAACTGTGTGGAATATGATGGCACAAACATGACAACTGTGTGGAATGTGGTGACACAAACATGACAATTGTGTGGAATGTGATGGCACAAACATGACGACTGTGTTGAATGTGATGGCACAAACATGACAACCTTGTGGAATATGATGGCAGAAACATGACAACTGTAAGGAATGTGATGGCACAAACATGACAACTGTAAGGAACATGATGGCACAAATATGTCGACTGTAAGGAACATGATGGCACAAATATGGCGACTGTGAGGAATGTGATGGCACAAACGTGACAACTGTGTGGAATATGATGGCACAAACATGACAACTGTGTGGACTATGATAACACAAAACAAGAAAGCTGTGTGCAATGTGATGGCACAAACATGACCACTCTGTGGAATGTAATGGCACAAACATGGCGATTGTGAGAAATGTAATGGCACAAACATGACAACTGTAAGGAATATTATGGCACAAACATGACAAATGTGTGGAATATGATGGCACAAACATGACAATATTGTGGAATGTGATGGCACAAATATGGCGACTGTGAGGAATGTGATGGCACAAACCTGACAACTGTGTGGAATATGATGGCACAAACATGACAACTGTGTGGACTATGATAACACAAAACAAGAAAGCTGTGTGCAATGTGATAGCACAAACATGACCACTCTGTGGAATGTGATTGCACAAACATGGCGATTGTGAGGAATGTGATGGCACAAACATGACAACTGTAAGGAATATTATGGCACAAACATGACAACTGTGTGGAATATGATGGCACAAACATGACAACTGTGTGGAATGTGATGGCACAAAAATGACAAATGTGTGGAATGTGATGGCACAATCATGACAACTGTGTGGAATGTGATGGCAGAAACATGGCGACTGTGAGGAATATGATGGCACAAACATGACAAATGTCTGGATTGTGATGGCATAAACATGACAACTGTGGGGAATGTGATGGCACAAACATGACAACTGCGTGGAATATGGTGGCACAAACATGACAACAGTGTGTAATCTAATAGCACAAACATGACAACTGTGTGGAATGTAATAACACAAACATGACAACTGTGTGGGAATATTATAGCACAAACGTGACAACTGTGTGGAATGTGATGGCACAAACATGACAACTGTGTGTAATATGATGGCACAAACATGACAACGGTGTGGAATGTGGTGGCACAAACATGACAACTGTGTGGACTATGATAACACAAACATGACAACTGTGTGGAATATGATGGCACAAACATGGCAACTGTGTGGAATGTAATGGCAAAAACATGACAACTGTGTGAAATGTGATGGCACAAACATGACAACTGTGTGGAATGTGATGGCACAAACGTGACAATTGTGTGCAATATGATGGCACAAACATGGCAACTGTGTGGAATGTGATGGCACAAACATGACAACTGTGTGAAATGTGATGGCACAAACATGACAACTGCGTGGAATGTGATGGCACAAACATGACAACTGTGGGGATAGTGATGGCACAAACATGACAATTGTGTGGAATATGATGGCACAAACATGACGACTCTTTGGAATATGATGGCACAAACATGGCAACTGTGTGGAATGTAATGGCACAAACATTACAACTGTGTGAAATGTGATGGCACAAACATGACAACTGTGTGGAATGTGATGGCACAAACGTGACAATTGTGTGCAATATGATGGCACAAACATGGCAACTGTGTGGAATGTGATGGCACAAACATGACAACTGTGTGGAATGTGATGGCACAAACATGACAACTGCGTGTAATGTGATGGCACAAACATGACAACTGTGTGGAATGTGATGGCACAAACATGACAACTGTGTGGAATGTGATGGCACAAATATGACAACTGTTTGGAATGTGATGGCACAAACATGACAACTGTGTAGAATATGATGTACAAAGATGACAACTGTGTGGAATGTGATGGCACAAATATGACAACTGTGTGGAATGTGATGGCACAAACATGGCAACTGTGTGGAATGTGATGGCACAAACATGACAACTGTGTGGAATGTGATGGCACAAACATGACAATTGTGTGTAATATGATGGCACCAACATGACGACTCTGTGGAATATAATGGCACAAACATGGCAATTGTGTGGAATGTGATGGCACAAACATGACAACTGTGTGGAATGTAATGGCACAAACATGACAATTGTGTGCAATATGATGGCACAAACATGACGACTCTGTGGAATGTGGTGGCACAAACATGGCAACTGTGGGTAATGTGATGGCACAAACATGACAACTGTGTGGAATGTGATGGCACAAACATGACGACTCTGTGGAATGTGATGGCACAAACATGACAACTGTGTGGAATGTGGTGGCACAAACATGACAACTGTGTGGAATGTGATGGCACAGACATGACAATTGTGTGCAATATGATGGCACAAACATGACGACTCTGTGGAATATGATGGCACAAACATGGCAACTGTGTGGAATGTGATGCCACAAACATGACAAGTCTGTGGAATGTGATGGAACAAACATGACAACTGTGTGGAATGTAATAGCACAAACTTGGCATCTGTGTGGAATGTGATGGCACAAACATGACAACTGTGTGGAATATAATAGCACAAACATGACAGCTGTGTGGAATATGATGGCACAAACATGGCAACTGTGTGGAATGTGATGGCACAAACATGACAAATGTGTGGAATGTGATGGCACAAACATGGCAACTGTGTGCAATATGATGCCACAAAATGAGAAAACTGTGTGGAATGTCATGGCGGAAAAAATAAAAGATGTTGATTTTGAAGGCACAAAACATTGACAACGGTGTGGAATCTGCAGGTACAAAACATTGACAACGGTGTGGAATCTGCAGGTACAAAACATTGACAACGGTGTGGAATCTGAAGGCACAAAACATTGTCAGCGGTGTGGAATCTGCAGGTACAAAACATTGGCAGCAGTGTGGAATCTGCAGGCACAAAACATTGGCAGTAGTGTGGAATCTGCAGGTACAAAACATTGGCAGCTGTGTGGAATCTGCAGGTACAAAACATTGACAACGGTGTGGAATCTGAAGGCAGAAAACATTAGAACTATATGAAATTTTACGTGGAAAATGTGTGTAATTTGACGTAAGGTACAAAACAATAAAAACTGTCTGAATATGATGGCTCAAAATATAGAAAATTGTATGGGATTTGCATTGTAAATAACATGAAAACTGTGTAGCATTTAACAGTTCGAATTAAGGGAAGTGTGGACAATGTATGTACATGTAGACTCTTACCTGGTGAACAGCAGTAGATTGTTGGTCCAAGCCAGCAGTTAGAATAATCATAATACATTGCTTCTAATCCCACACTGAGACAATCCATGGCATCGCCAGTGCAGAATATAGTCCCCTGTCCCAACATTTCACGTCGTTGTGACCCTGACAAGTACAGCACAGTCTAATGTAAAATCTTGAATATGATCTCACGTCAGTTTTATGACATATAACTTCCCTAAGTGCTGTTCATAGCTCTACGACATATGTCTTCATTCTAGTTAAGGACTTAGCTGAACGAGCCACAAGAACCAGCCCCTGGTTTACTGAGAAGAAAAACTTAAATATCAAGCAAATACCATTGAACAGAGAATGTATTTCCTCTCAGGTGTATGCCAGAAAAAATTCTAATATGTATAGTTGAAAAATAATCAATACATTGAGCGCCAAAAATCCGCTGTTGGCGACCCCATTTTGCCTAAGAACTAGTCCTGAAGTCTTCTGCGTTAGGAGGAGAATTGCAGTCGGAAACCGCCGAAGTGCACTTCGTACATTTCTGGTAGAACTCTTCTTCCCAGAACATAGCGAACAGTACAGTTCGTTTTCCGTTTGACGATCGGGAAACCGGGATGTTGGACGCAGGTTCCGAGTTTACTCGAACAAGACGGCTGTTTTATCGACCCTCATTGGCTGAGAGGCAAAACACCCCCAGCATAAATTACAGAGTGTTAAAGATGGAGGACGCCATGGACTCAGCGGTTTATGCCAGCTTTGTCATATTCAGGCTTTACGTGTATGCCGAGGAAAAATTGCAAAATTATGCAGGAGACACCACCAGATAGAAAAAAAGAGTGCTCTTTTTTTTAAAGTTGTCTTCTCCTTTTATTTTATTTACTTGATTTGAATGTTGTTAAAAGCCATATTCAAGTTTTTTGTTTTATGATGGCGGTCTTTTACAATGTACTGACAAACGTCTCTATGCATGATGTACAGATATGGGTAGATAGTACTTTATGTATCTGGAAGAGAATTCGCCTGAGTGTTGTGTGATGATCATAGTTTTGCGTGTTCTTTGAGATATCACTTGACCAGTTAAACGGCCATGGATATGTCTGAGAAAATTCTTTCGTTGAACTGTCCGCCAATTTCGGTGATTGCCTCACGATTCCACAAGACATGGTGCAAAGAAATATTTTTCGATAGTTTTTGACAGTTACATTGAAAAGCCTTTTAGTACTTACGTTTTACGACATCAGACTGACCCATGATGTAACTTAAACTCATGCAGATTAGGGTGACCAGCGACACGGGGTACTGGTATTTCCATGATGCCGCCATCTTCCTGCACGTGTATGGAAATCATAAAGGTCGTGTGCTCCGGATGGATAGGCCTAAGTGGGTCTATGTTCAGCTGCTTTGGGCAAATGTTCAAAGAAGGTAAAGAGTAGCTAAAGCGATCAATGTTGTTTAAAACAGTCGTCATTGGTTATGAAGAATGTTTTAATCGGAGTAACATGTTTGCTCAGGAGCTACTGTATAATTTATTCATAGCACCTAAGAATTCACTTCACCCCATTGTTTGAAAATACTGACTGTGTTTTGTGAGCAGAAACGATAGTTCATAAACAGATGACAAAGAGACGTGCATGGGTCAGTAAATCAATAATACTTATTTATGCTTATGTTTGATTTGTTTGTCATGCTGTACTCTGTACCGTATATAAAACCCACAACCATTAGCAGGTTGCTGAGAGATATTCCCACGTACGGCCGGAGAAGAAGCCAGCATGAGCTGGACTTGAACTCACGGCGACCGCATTGGTGAGAGACTCCTGGGTCATTACGCTGCGCTAGCGCACTAACCCTCTCTAAGGTATGTAATATTTCACTTGTACGGCACTTTGTCTAATGGGTGGAGGAAAGCGATCGAACCCACCACGCCCAGCTGGCCATGTAGTTGACGTAAATGTCCAGTGAGACCCCCAGCCAAGCTCATTGCATAGTAGAGTCCACAAAACCAAGGCTCTGAAATTAAAAGTGTAAACTTTCTGAACAAATATATTCAACAGCTGTTAATCAAATTCCCTAAACCATTGCATTGGTATTCCATAAACAAATACTTTTGTTCCAACATAATCTGTGATTCTCGATTACCATTGGCTGATTAGGCGGGTTAAAATGTTAACATATTCTTGTCAGAGCTGTAGGCCACGCCCATACCGGTAATATGAATCTTTATTATCCCGTACGTGTTCATCAAATTGGTTTATTTTATTATCCCCTCCTTGCTTATCATGCTGTTTTCTTTATTATCCCCTCCTTGCCCATCATGCTGTTTTCTTTATTATCCATCATGCTGTTTTCTTTATTATCCCCTCCTTGCCTATCATGCTGTTTTCTTTATTATCCCCTCCTTGTCCATCATGCTGTTTTTTTTTTATTATTTTGTTATCCCCTACTTGTTCTTCATGTTGTTTTCTTTATTGCTGATCAGACGGTATACCGGTACTGATTTCTCTGAAAGAATATTTAATTATAAGGGCAATAGGGAACTCAGTGGCCGAGGTGCGGGGCAAAAGGAGCTTCTCACCAATACGGGCAATGTGAATTCAAGTCCAGCTATTTCTAGCTTCCTCACCGGCTGAAACTGTATTAGTAACGTGCGAATGGTCGTGGGCTTCCCGCGGACTCTGTCCGGTTTCCTCTCACCTTAATGTTTGCTGCCGTCACTGCCGTGGTCTTTTGGCTACACATGCGCAATTCTGGCATTGGGTGCAAGATTTATATTCAAACTGAAGAGTGAAGGATCACTGATTGGGTAATGTTGCCACACGAACATTTTAGGTTGTTGATGCACCATACATTTCCGCACTTTTAATTCGTTGGTTTTGCTGCATGTGGTGGTACGAACGACTGCGCAGTGTACCGCACATTGCCATCAAGGCCCCAACAAACAGCGGATTTGGATAATCAGTGGTAGTCCAGATTTGAACCGGCACCTCGCGTGTTATAACGAATGAAAGGCAAGTGCCTTTAACCACATACACCACGCTCATCAATCCCGGTATCGGTTTCACTCGGCCTTTTGAATCTCTTTTTATCTAAATTCAAGTGGAGATGCAATATTTACATCTACAGAACGACTAGTATACATACAGATAGTCCCAATTTTATTTATTCCTT
Source organism: Liolophura sinensis (assembly GCF_032854445.1). Lineage (NCBI taxonomy): Eukaryota > Metazoa > Mollusca > Polyplacophora > Chitonida > Chitonidae > Liolophura > Liolophura sinensis. The sequence goes on from NC_088306.1 coordinate 22,398,875, forward strand.
TTTATTTCGCAATTCTTTTTTTACAAATATTAACTTAAAATATTAACGTGAAAAATGAACGTTCTTTACTCTGGGAAACACGGGTATATATGCATGAAGTATCACATACCGTCAGAATGTATACACATCACTATAAGAATGGATACACATCACTATAAGAATGTATACACATCACTGAAAGAATGGATACTCATCACTGTAAGAATGTATACACATCACTGAAAGAATGGATACACATCACTGAAAAAATGGATACACATCACTATAAGAATGTATACACATCACTGAAAGAATGGATACACATCACAATAAGAATGTATACACATCAATGAAATAATGGATACACATCACTGAAGGAATGGATACACATCACTATAACAATGTGTGCACATCACTATAAGAATGTGTACACATCACTGAAAGAATGAATACACATCACTATAAGAATGTATACACATCACTGAAAGAATGGATACACCTCACTATAAGAATGTATACACATCACTGAAAGAATGGATACACATCACTGTAAGAATGTATGCACATCTCCATAAGAATGTAAACACATCACTGAAAGAATGGATACACATCACTGAAAGAATGGATACACCTCACTATAAGAATGTATACACATCACTGAAAGAATGGATACACCTCACTATAAGAATGTATACACATCACTGAAAGAATGTATACACATCACTGAAAGAATGTATACACATCACTATAAGAATGTGTACACATCACTGAAAAGAATGGATACACATCACTATAAGAATGTGTGCACATCACTATAAGAATGTGTACACATCACTGAAAGAATGGATACACATCACTATAAGAATGTGTGCACATCACTATAAGAATGTATACACATCACTGAAAGAATGCATACACATCACTATAAGAATTCATACACATCACTGAAAGAATGGATACACATCAATATAAGAATGTGTACACATCACTGAAAGAATGGATACTCATCACTATAAGAATGTATACACATCACTGAAAGAATGGATACACATCACTGTAAGAATGTATACACATCACTATAAGAATGTACACACATCACTGAAAGAATGGATACACATCACTATAAGAATGTGTACACATCACTGAAAGAATGGATACACATCACTGTAAGAATGTATACACATCACTATAAGAATGTATACACATCACTGAAAGAATGGATACACATCACTATAAGAATGTGTGCACATCACTATAAGAATGTGTACACATCACTAAAAGAATGGATACATATCACTATAAGAATGTATACACATCACTGAAAGAATGGATACACGTCACTATAAGAATGTATACACATCACTATAAGAATGTGTACACATCACTGAAAGAATGGATACACATCACAATAAGAATGTATACACATCACTGAAAGAATGGATACACATCACTATAAGAATGTATGCACATCACTGAAAGAATGGCTACACATCACTATAAGAATGGATACACATCACTATAAGAATCTATACACATCACTGAAAGAATGGATACACCTCACTATAAGAATGTATACACATCACTGAAAGAATGGATACACGTCACTATAAGAATGTATACACATCACTCTAAAAATGAGTACACATCACTGAAAGGATGGATACACATTACAATAAGAATGTATACACATCACTGAAAGAATGGATACGCGTCACTATAAGAATGTATACACATCACTATATGAATGTGTACACATCACTGAAAGAATGGATACTCATCACTGTAAGAATGTATACACATCACTGAAAGAATGGCTACAGATCACTATAAGAATGGATACACATCACTATAAGAATGTATACACATCACTGAAAGAATGGATACACCTCACTATAAGAATGTATACACATCGCTGAAAGAATGGATACACGTCACTATAAGAATGTATACACATCACTATAAGAATGTGTACACATCACTGAAAGAATGGACACACATCACTGAAAGAATGTATACACATCACTGAAAGAATGGATACACGTCACTATAAGAATGTATACACATCACTATAAGAATGTGTACACATCACTGAAAGAATGGATACATATCACTATAAGAATGTATACACATCACTGAAAGAATGGATACACGTCACTATAAGAATGTATACACATCACTATAAGAATGTGTACACATCACTGAAAGAATGGATACACATCACAATAAGAATGTATACACATCACTGAAAGAATGGATACACATCACTATAAGAATGTGTACACATCACTGAAAGAATGGCTACACATCACTATAAGAATGGATACACATCACTATAAGAATGTGTACACATCACTGAAAGAATGGATACACATCACTGTAAGAATGTATACACATCACTATAAGAATGTATACACATCACTGAAAAAATGGATACACATCACTATAAGAATGTGTACACATCACTGAAAGAATGGATACACATCACTGAAAGAATGGCTACACAGCACTATAAGAATGGATACACATCACTATAAGAATGTATACACATCACTGAAAGAATGGATACACATCACTATAAGAATGTATACACATCACTGAAAGAATGTATACACATCACTGTAAGAATGTATACACATCACTATAGGTCCAAAACATTCTGTATTCTCCAAAACATTCTGTATTGTCCAAAACATTCTGTACTGTCCAAAATATTCTGTACTGTCAAAGACAATTAAGTATAACCTTAACATTCCGTACTGTCCAAAACAAAGGCAATATCCCAACATCCTGTATCCAAAGTAAACAACCTTATAACGACCGGTGCTGTTCAAGCTGACAGACAGCATCAACTGTTCAAAACAAGCTCCTTAAAATTCTGCAATGTCAACTAGAAGTCCTATATTACCATCCAATGCAGTGCAAAAATAAGAATTTCCTTCTTGTATATTGTCCAAACCAAGTATTTTATACCATTCAATACATAGACCAAAAAGTGCTAAGAAGTAGTTCCGCAAGCGATTAGAGCCAATACTGATGTTCTGTATGAAAACACCGCCCGTTCACCGCAGTTTACGTTACGCATTGATGTCTTAAAATATTGACATTTACTTAATGAAATCAATCTGATTTCCGCAACGCTTTAAGTTTCTAAACTCAATTTTGGTTGTTATTTTGTTCGTGGAAGATTCCAACAATGTAAGAAATACACAAAAATACACACCAGAGATTCCTTCAGCGATAATTACATATGTTTACACCACACATGAACATCTTAAAAATATTGACTCTGAACGATGTGGCTTCTTCAAGTTAACTTTTATGATCTTTAAGTTATCTTGTGGAAGACTATACACATTGATGTATAAAACAAACGAAACAGGAAAAAAGAACAATCTACATCAAAACATGTACATAAAACATTTTGAGAACATTTTGAAAACAGTGAATGTAATTCAAAAGAGCCTTAACAAATACATAAACAAACAGCATACAAAATTTCAAAATCACAAAAACTGAGGTACCGGTATACCCTTTGTTATTATTGTCCACGCTGTGTTTCACGCTTGCTTTAAAAACACATTAATAATTGACGAAAACACACCTGAACTGTGCTCGGCCGTAATGAGTTGAAAACACTTCGAGATAAAAGGATAGAATATAACTGAAAACTAAATTTTTGTCCCAGTTGAGTGCATGGAAACACTTATATATAGGCTATGATAAAAGATTTAACAAACCCGAAGGTTATAATGTCGTTAGTATCTGAAAACAGAACCAGGTCTTAGCAAAAACAATAAAGTTTGTTTTCACAAACTTAAATCGCTATATTGTAACCGTTCATGAAGACATTTCATAAAATGCAACTCAAAATGATACTCTCTCAGGGCTTTTAAGTCTGTAAATAAAAGATATCTACATTAGATTAAACTTAACTATATATACATTAGTAAACCATCGTATTTTTGTTCAATTCACTTGATTAGTTTGAGCGCCCGGCAGTTTGGAGCCCAAATTTTATCCGGAACTAAAATAGCTCTGGACATGTTTCTGCCTAATAACCTTAAACACAATGAGCAGACCATGCAACTAACAGTACCAATACTTCAGATAACAAATAATGAATAAAGGAATCGACGAATCAGGTATATGGCTTCACGCCATTATGTCACAATATATGAAGATACAATTTTCTATTTGATTTAAAGCAATCGCAAACACCGGCGTCATATTCACAGGGAAAACTCATATTCCATACATTTATTGTTTCCTGCAGCAGTTTCTTGTAAGTGGTGTTTCCAGCGTGAGGTTTCCTGAATTTAACGTGTTCCCTAAGCGAGGTTTCCTTCACTTGATGTTTTCTGCACTCCATATAGGTTTAAACTGTCAAAGAGTTCCAAAATTATGTTGAACAATCAGCGATATAAATCTGATCAGAACAAACTGTGAGAAAGACTGAATCAGTATTAACCTTTCTCAAGAAGCATGTCATTTACAAACATTGTCTATCCTTCTGTCAATTCACCGGAAGCTGTTATGACACGCACCTGCCATGCGTAATCAATCCGGAAGCCGGTCTGTCCTTCCATGAGGCCACAGACCTCCCATTAGTTTTCCATAAGCCACAATGTTAACGTTTAGCGCTGTAGCTCGGTCCCAAACATTCCGTGGCCAATAAGCTTTGGTGCATACCTGGCCCAGCCTGTGAGAAAGAATCATGACATAGGTTGACCGTCAAAATCTGGACCTTTCCATGCCGGCAGCTGGGAGGGGTGCCTAGCAACGCCAAGGGGACGTCACTCGCAGCCTCATCACTACCTGTCTCCTTGTGTCCTCTTGCCCAGAATTTCAAACTTTCATCATTAAAACTCATACCTGCCCAAAGCTTAGACAATTTCCATCACTTTGATACCAAGCATGCACCTATACACCAAAAACGGCAGGCTGGCGGCAAAAAAAGACTTTACACCCTAAAATACACAGAACTACAATCGTCCCTATCGAAAAACGGAAGTTATAATGGGGGTCTGTGTCCATGAACGTATGGATAGCAGGTATGTATACAGATGTACTTGCCAGGAGTTAAATCTGACCACTTATAGAACGGATACGGATTGTCGTCATTGATGTAGAAATGCATCATCACTTAGCGCTTGTTTTCGTCTCCCTGCCATAAGACACAATATATAGAAATATAACAGAAACAATCATACAGCTAGAAATAAGAAAGAATCAATCATATAAAAAGATAAAAGACGCAATCATAGAATTATTAATATTATTTTGCTTATTGGTATGCATTGGTATTTTTCCTCGATCGTAAGAATGTTTCGCTCATATGGCGATGTAGTTCTGTTATTATATTTATTTATGTGATTATTGTTTAACGACATACCCATCCTCAAGAACCTCTGACACGACGGCAGTAAGTATTATGGGTGCATGGAGACACAAATGGCCGAGGTAAACCACCGCCTTTTTAAGGTTTCCGACAAGCTTTACCATGCACGTGTGATGTACAAAACTTGCACACCACATCGGTGGAAGACAAGTGATCTTCAACCCGAGCAGGACTGCGTGAACGGCTCTACGAAAACCATCGGCTGATTATTGTCACCAAGCCCCTACGAACTACGAGGGGAAGGGGTTACAAATTACCTGCCCTAAGTAGGAAACGAACACCCACTAATGGTTACAGAGTTGTGCACCTTTCTCTCTGATCCGAGTTCCGCTCCCCACGTCTTAAATAATCCAAAAGATGTTCATAACAAAGTGAAATATGGCTCTGACGGCCTTGAAAAATAGGCCACGATCACTGATAATGAGTACAGGATATTTGCTCGCATGGCTAAGTCGATGTGTGGCATGTTTTGGGATGCCTGTGATAACTAGTTGAATAAAGCGGTACATATAAACATATAAAAAATAAGTTCCCTTCAAGACTGTGTTTGACATTTACCAAGATATCTGCACAATCGTTGTGAAATTTTGCACACAGTATTTCAGTAACCAAGTCAACACACTGTAGCAAAGGATTACCCTGTAGATACAGATGTGCTCCAATGAGCATGCGCAAGTGCATTATTGGTCGGATTTTGAAAATTTTACAAACAGATTCAAGATGACAATGGATTTATTTTTATGGACGACAATGCTCATCCACATCGTGCCACAATGATAAATGTCTTCTTTGAACATGAAGTCACTGAGCACATGGAATGGCTCTCCAATTTCCCGGTACTCAATCTCACTAAACACTTGTTGGACCAATTGAAAGAAACGGTATATCGCCGTGTCACGACGGTGTCCGATCTTGATGACGTCAGACATCTGCTTCAGGAGGAAATGGTTAGTCATCCCTCAAAATCGGATCACACCCCTCATTAACACGATGTGATCTCGCTGTCTCAGTGTGATACAAAATTGTGGTGGTTATATTAGATTTGAACATTATCTGGTAGTGCAGGTAGTCAAAATTATCTTCAATCTGTTTGTAAAGTACGACCGATAATGCTTTTGCGCATGCCCATTGGAGCACATCTGTATTTATAGAGTAATCCTTTCCACAGTGGATTAACTGGATTACTGATATGCTGTGTGCAAAATTTTACAGTTAACAACTGGGCAAATATCTTGGTAAATGTCAAACATTCTTTTGGGGGAACTTACTTTTGATGCACTGTTTAGGTTTTACATAGCAATCGCATAGCATAGACACGATGGGCGTGACGATCTTGAAAAAAGTGAAATTTAACATCATAAGATCTTCAAAATGATGGGACCGCCACGATATGGGGGCCATATCGTGAAGCGGCTTCATTATATGATCAGATAACGACTATCTTTGCCACGTTTGACGTACAAACTTGCACATCATATCGGTGGAAGACATCTATATTTTAAATATAAAGCTGACCCTCAAGATAAATGCATCCGCTGGTATACTTTTTAGTTTTGCTGTTGTTGGTTTACGATATATGATTTGATTGTTGCTAATTTTTAGGGATAGAGGAAAGAGTGTCCGAGGTAAACCATTGGATTTTGGCAAGTTATACTGACGAACTTAATTTGTATCGCGTATCAACCACGCTAAATTGGTACAAGAAAGACTGTCGTCGACTGCTTCTTGTCACCAAGGGTCCTCGGACATTGAAATCCACCGTGAATTTACCGTGAATGCACCCTGCCCACGACTGGGATTGAACCCGTACCTGGGGTGACTCGATCATGGTGGGCGTCGCATACCTCACTTTTTCACTGATATGCACTCCAATGTGAAAGCCGTCAAGTTTATGAATGCATGAAACCACACAGAACAAGAGGCAAAACTCTGCACCTAGCCAGATTTTTGACAAAGCAGAGGACGCGCGCTTGATTTGAACCAGCGACCTCCTGGGACAGCAAAATACCAACACCTACTGTTATGTTTGCACATGATCATGTAGGTATAATTGGGAGATTTTTATTTACTTATTTGTTTAATGTTTTACGGTACTCAAGAACATTAAACTTATATAAATACGACGACGTTTTGCTTTTGTTATTTTTCTTGTTTTTTTTTTTGTTTTTTTAGTTTTATTTTTGTACAGACAAGAGAAGCGATTACTTTCAACAGTTTTATAACAGTTCGTGAACTAGAAGGTAAAGTCTATGTACTTTTGTACATTTTTCGGGCACTAATAAAGCTTTTGCCTGTATGTAAATTATTTTCTTGTACAAATCATTTGTACATCTGGGTGGGCGTTATTTGTGCTAACTGTTAATGATTATAATGTTTTCCCTTACATTCGAGCTCTGAGATCCAATATTTAAGCTATTAGTTATCCAGATGTATCTATTCAGGCCTATTTCCATTTCTGCATGTGTCTGCTTACCAGTATACGAGTGCCGTGACGTAGCCAATATAACTTCATCCCGACGATTTTGGCGACGAGAACAGATCTCTCTCTCAGATGCATGGATCCGGCGCCCTGCTCGGGCTGTACTACTCTCAGATCAGTCACAAACAAGAACCTCTTAGACCCGTTACGCCGTGGGAAAAACCTGGGGTGGGACAAGCACCTTGTTGACCAGACAGGCGAGTTCCCGTGGGCGGGGATTTGGAGCCCGGCACTGCGCCCCAGCGCCATTCTGAGGACCTAGGGGTGAGGAAAACGAACCGGTGAGGCTGTCGATGACCGTCATGAAAGGTGATCGCTTAGCTGAAGACCCTGTCGTTCCCAAAGGAACGGATATAGCATCAAAGGTGCTCCCCCCTGTTTTAGAAGTGAGCAGATCGCCTTGTGATCCCAGTGTCCCCAGTGACTACGCTGACAGTAAAACACTGTCTTGCAGCCTCCACATATCTTCATGTCCTCAAAATGTTTGTCGCGATGAAAATAAGAAGCTTCCTTCAGTTTCTAACAGAGTTGTAACTTCTGTAAATAGTTTGGTAGAAGCTCGTGCAACTGAGTGTCTAGTGATGATGCAACACCGTCTGTGAACGAGTTTTCATGTGAATGTGTGACAATATGAAAAGCGAGAGCTGGTTGGTCAATAGGACCACGTGACTGGTATTCAGGCCTTCAAGAGCCAATACGAGGTCGGAAATTGATCTAGGTAAGTGTAATACCGCAAGACTCTTTAGCCGCGGGAAAGTATGGCGGTTAAAAGTTGTACACAAAGCAAAAGAATTTAGAAGAGAGTTAAAAAGATAAAAGTGTTCTTTCAATCTTTGCAATTCTTTTGCACAAACTACTGCAGTAAATGGTGTAAATTAAGTGTACTTTGTAATCACACCGTTAGCAGAAAATCCTCATCATGTCATTTAAAAATTTGTCGCTGGAAAAAATGCAATGGAAAATTAATGAATTTTCTTTCGTCTATCTCGGCCTATTAGCCTGTTTGTAAATTTCAGTTTGGAGTTATTTATTGAAAGAAAGATAAGAACATTTCTTTTTAATTATTAGACTGATGTTTAATGCCCTTGTCAAGAATTTGTGACATAGGCCTTATAAATATAACGGTGATCGTATCTTTTTAAATATTTATTTATTTATTTGATTGGTGTTTTACGCCGTACTCAAGAATATTTCACATATACGACGGCGGCCAGCATAATTGTGGGTGGAAACCGGGCAGAGACCGGCGGAAACACACGATCATCCGCAGGTAGCTGTTAGACCTCCTCACTTACGATCGGAGAGGAAGCCAGCATAAGCTGGACTTAAACTCATAGCGACCGCATTGATGAGAGGCTCCTGAGTAATTACGCTGCGCTAGCGCGCTAACCAACTGAATCTTTTTAAATAATGTTCTCTAAATGAGGCTGTGATGCGTGTGAACTAAATTTATTTGCGCTAAAATTGGAACTTTTTTTCTCCAACAAATGTTCGACCAGAATTTCAATGTGTTATGTGCACAACTGCCGTCAGCTTCTAAATTTAGCTTGCCACTGTTTACATATGCTAAGTTCAGGGCCTGCTGTCTGCCTCTACCTTAGAATGTTCCAGAATACGCTCAGTTCGGTGCCTGTTTGTTTACATCAAATGTTCAGGAATTTTCTTATTCTAGACAATTCCACCAGGCTATATAAGACCTATGAAAGCAGGTCAAAATAAAGGAGAACGGAGAACTATTGAGAGTTTTGGATGCTTTCGCTGTGTATTTATTACTTTAGTAGGCCTTTTGTGCTGAATTTTGGTGTCTTTATATCCTCTGGCTTTGTTATATTTTATCTCCACCGAGCACTTGTTCAGTCTGAACTTGTATATTTAATTTGTGCTCTTGTGTACACAGTGCTTATTAGTACACGGACCCTGTCTGTGGAATTTTGTGTATATTTCGTCATACACGTTATACTGTGGATTTTTCCTCTTATTTCTGCATTTATGCCTGTATGGTTTTCCGCATTGTGGAATATATGCGTCCGTTTGGACTTGACACCGTTGTACATGTAAGTACTTTAGTATTTGTATAGATACTGCTATCCTTTCTTGTTGAACTTAAGTACTTTAGTATTTGCATAAGTCTTATTATCTGTTGTAGTTAAAGCTAATAAATTGTTGTAAAGTAAAATCTGCTGGTTTTGGTTACTTTTTGTGCGGCTAAACTGTCGTGTATTTCGAACAAGCCATCGCTTTATAATACAGACAGTTTGGGTCGTAACAAATGACATTTATATTTAGATATATCCATGACACAAATATTATTGTGTATCAATAACAAATTTCCATTTAAATATACACTTTATTAACTAGACATGACTCACATCCTGGTTTATCAGCCGTGATAATGTCAGTGTCAAGACGTGATAATGTAAGTGAAAAGACGTGATAATGTCAGCGTCAAGACGTGATAATACCGTCGGTGGCTAGCAAAAATATGCATGCATGTTCGGTGCTTTGTATTCACCAAAAACACACCCCATGCAGTTAAGATAAACATTCCTAACGCCTTCAGTAAAGATTATTATGTACCCCATACGGTACACCCAGATGGAGAGAATGTAAATTGAGCTAAGTCAACTGGCTGCATGATCTGGACACGGATTCTGACACCCAACCTCCACGTGACCATTTGTGGGTGTTTCTGATTGCTATATTAATTTGTCATGTACAACAACCCTGATAGCCCATTTTGTTTTGGAAAATATCAGTTGTCATGCACATAAAGGGCTGAACACCTAGGCCTACAATACTTTTTATTGTGAAAAGTAGATTTTACTGTTTTAAGGCATTTTCCTGAGAAAAATTCCCTTTATAATAAATACATGATCAAGTGAACCAAAATCATTTCCACATATCTGATGTCCAGTAAGGGAGTTGTAAATTTCTGTATATTTTCTCAAGCTATATATTTTACAAGATTTATCAGTTAAGCTTCGTAATAAATATATATTAAAGACACTATCACTGACCCTCTCATTATTGCGATCGCTTTGAGTTCAATTCCAGCTCATGCTGGCTTCCTTTCCGGCTGTACGTGGGAAAGTCTGGCGCAACCGGCGTATGGTCTTGGGTTTCCCTCGGGCCGTGCCCGGTTTCCTCCCACCATTATGCTGGCCGCCGTCGTATAAGTGAAATATTCTTGAGAACAGCGTGAAACACCAATCAAATAAATAAATATGTAAAACAAAATTTCTTTCAAATACCAACATTAGAAGAAGATATTATCCAATGCATTTAACGCTATACAGTACGCTTATGGATGGCAACGAATATTTTTAGCTTGTCCTGTTCCATCGGCTACACATATTACATAACAGCGCCAAGCACATACCGGGAAGTCCGTTACTCATTTCACAGATGATCTGTCGCTGTGAGTAGGCTGTCAATCGGCCTGCGTGACAAGAGGCGATTTCATATCTAGTTCCAAGGCGTCATTTAAAGAGTTCTGCGTGTTCTATGGTGCATGCCACTGTCTTCTAATTATAAGATAAAAACAGCATTGGAAAACATTCAGTTATTGCAGTGTTAGAAATATGGGACGCAAACATTCAACACTCCACCCATTTATTTGATTGTGCATGTAGAAAATCTCTGGCGCATGCCCACTGTACACGTAGAAAAACTGTTCGGTATGCATATACAATTATTCCAAACATTTTTGTCAGTTTTAGAATGAAAATAGTTCTCAAATCTGATTTCTGATGTCAGTTTATACTTGCTATTAAATATATCTCTGTACAATTTCTTCAAATGAATTTGAGTGTGAATAAATTTAGCATAAGTAAATTTTCCGTGCAACTGCTTTGTAAGTCTGTGTGCACCTTGTGCGTGTAACATTTTTTTTCTTAAATTCTACCCCGGTATTGTATAGTCTTTTATGTTATGTGCTCTGTGTAATTCTTGTGTTCTTCGGGTTATTTTTGATAGTCAGTCAGATAGTCATTGCACATTCAAACATTTCCTGACGAATCTCTCAGATGTGCATGTATCAACTCTACAGGAATGGGGAATGTACATTATACTATATGTACTATATCTGAGTAGCTAAAACATGTTCAGAACAATATATACGCCCACCTATGCAACCAAGTGTGCATGGTCCAGCAGATATGGTCGGTGTCAAGTATATTACACACACTTCTTGTTATTATGTAATGGAGTTCCGATATTTCAGCTGTATCAATTACATATATCCTATCACGCATCCTATCTACGGACAGAGCTATCCCATGAGACATAGGCCCCAAGTAGTCTCGCGTCATATAGCAGACTGTGTCACATTGTCTAGTGTTCAGGGGACGGCCTGATATTTGGTATTTAGGTGAAGATTCGTGATAACTGTTTCCCAGTGCGCATGACTGGGATTACATCGCCGTGAGATAAACAGACTTACGTGGCTGGTCTTTATCAGGTTAATATTTGTGACAACTGACACTTTGACTCGTGAAAAGTTGCAAGTCGAAAACACAAAAAATACACATAAACGACTATATTTCAGCTGGGATTATTCGGTGTTTATTTATGTACTTGATTGGTGTTTCACGTCGTACTCATGAATATTATAGTTTAAGCCTGACTTATTGTTTTAAAGCTGAACGTGTGAATCACAAGAATACCCATTTCTTGGCAGTTTAGAGCTGCCAGTCTGATTGACTTATGGCTACTTGGCGTGAACATCGATAGTCTTTACCGCGCATGCGCCGCTCTGTGCTACGTTCGCTTAAGGAACGTCACGCGCGCTGAAAGGAGTACGTTAAGTAACTGTTCTGCGCTTTTAAGTGTTTCAAGTGTGTCAGGAACTGACAGGCCGAAATCCCAAAGACCTAAGAAAAAACACTAGACACACAAATGCACAAAAATTATTTAGGCCTGTATGTATAAATATGTATAGTCTTTCGTTTTGGCATCATCACTTAAATGAGCGTAATATGGGGAACATTTTAATAACTTCGATAGGTAATGAGGCGATATATATATATGGATCTACACAGAAATCACTTCACCTGATGTACTAAGAATGCGCACCTGGTTTGCGCGATCAATCCGGAATCCGACCTGTCCGTCCATGAACGAATGGAAGGCCGGAGCGTGCACACATATATAATTTCCGGGTCTCACATCACCCCACTTAAAATACGGATACGGATTGTCATCTTTAACGTAGAAAAGGACAACGAGACGATGCTCACTGACTTCATCCTGTAAGAGAATAGACAAGAGAATGTAAATGTTCAATATAAGAAAAAACAGTAATGCCGCTGGAAAGGTCGAAACACAACGTTCGAGTGAGTGAGTGAGTGAGTGAGTGCTTGGGGTTTAACGTCGTACTCAACAATTTTTCAGTTATATGACGACGAAGGAATCCTTAGGGTGCATGTATGTGTAATGTGCCTCCTTGTTGCAGGACGGATTTCCACCGCTCTTTTATTTAGTGCTGCTTCACTGAGACGACTTACCGAATACAAGTAAGCCGCCCCGCCCGAGCCATTATACTGATACGGGTCAACCAGTCGTTGCACTATCCCCTTCATGCTGAACGCCAAGCGAGGAAGTTACAACTTCCTCTTTTAAAGTCTTAGGTGTGACTCGATCCCGAAGCAGAGGCTCTACCAACTGTGCTATCCGGGCCGGTCACAACGTTCGAAAATAATGCCTTAATCCTAACAGAAAGTATGTTGTCTGGCTGACGTTAAAATGTATCCTGCTACTGAATTGGATTATTCTGTTAAATGTAGCACACACATAGTATTAACTCAGCATGAAGATCGTTTTAGACTAACATGGAGGATGATATGTTAAATATAACATGAGAAAAAAATTCTAGTATCACTCCGACAGGAATTGTGTTAAAATTAACAGATTATTTTTTGAGCGTAACATTCTTATTATCTGTGAACCTAAGTAACATCTATACAAAAAACACTCATAACCCGTTGCGCGTTTCGAGATGGTGGCCATGGAAACCAGAAACTTGATCGAAAAAGGAGGGAGGCCGGTTTAATATCGCTTGACTTTAAGACTATAGACCAAAATTTCGCAAAGCAATATTGCCGTGTGTAACAAAAGCGACGCCAGATAGAGGTTTCCAGGGCACATGACAAACCAGGGTTTTGGGGCTTCTTCGGTGGCCTGGAGCGTAGAGCGTCCGCGTCGAAATCGGGAGATCTGGGTTCAAACCCAGGTCGGGTCATACAAACGACTTTAAAAATGGCACTGGTTGCTGCCTCGATGGCCAGGTGTCATTATAATGCGACTGGGGTGGGGTGTCATGTCTGCTGCCTTTGAAATTATACCTCAGTAGCAGCAATACTTTGGCGGCATGGAAGTGCCCTGCCACAAGAAGGCACAGTATATGTACACACACCCAATGAAACTGTTTAGTGTATCAGATGTGACTGGGTGAAATATGATGTCTGGTGCCACTGCTTCAGTGGCGGCAGTACTTTGGCGGCATGGAATTGCCCTGCCACAAGAAGACGCAGTACATGTACACACACCTAATAACTCCTTGTCGTCATATGACTGAAAAACTTTACAAACTCAAGCACAGCTTATAAATTGACGAGTTGTGTACTCTTTTCATTCATTCGCGTGGAACATTCCTTGCGTATTTCCAACATCATTGGAAACTTCCGTCTGTTTCTCTTTGCATGAATCCGTTTTAATTTCATGCTTTGTGTACTTTCTTAGTTCTGTAAAGGTTTGAGTTGAACGGTGTTTTAGAAATTGGTCCTACCATTACTGACCCGGAACGTCCATTTGGGTTGACGGCAGGCATACGAATGTCTATTTAGACACCTAGAAATGAAAGCGAGGCGTAATCTCGTTGTAGCATAATACTACTGCAGTGCTTCTGAAGCGGTTTGGCTTGTAATGAAAGTCAAATCGTCGAAAGCGAGGCGCAGTCTCTCAGCATAAGCAGGATATCATTGCCGTGCTGCCGAGAGGAGTATTCATTCTGCCTTGCAGTTCTTAACCTGGCAGTGATGACACCTGAGCCTATGAAACAGTGGCAGTAGATCAATGGCAGTAAACTGTACTGGATTCCATACGTTCTTTGAACAGGAGAGGTAACAAGGATCACGTTACTCATCCTCCTTACAGCGCATGCGCCGCTTTCTACGTTTGCTTTACATCACTGCCACAACTAGCATATTTGGTACAGAAATCTCAAACGCCTATGTCATTGGGGTCACGGGAATGAGGCAGGAAGTGATGTCAGAAAACACAAAAACTCTCCACCTTTTACTACAGAAGATAGATCTACAGCGCTTGTACTTACCATTATACGTATACCGTGACGAAACAAATGGCCATCCATTCTCACGATTTTAGCTATCAGGACTGTTTTCTGCAGGTCAGGTAAGGTACTAGCTACCAACTCAGGCGGAATAAAACTCATATCAGTGATAAACCGGAACTTTTGACCTCCATCTGCTGGGCGAAAGAAGTTCGGGTGAGGCAAAGACGACTCTAGCTTGCTTGCCACGCGCGATAACTCTCGATGGCTTGGGCTAGGAGACTGGGACGACCCGGGCGGTGGTGCCATAAGCAAACTATTAAACGGGAACTGATCATAATGATTGATAGATCCTGTTAAATTGTCCGTCAATATCCAATCCCGCCCTTTTCCTCTGCGAAGCTCTGAAGACTGTCCACGTGCTTTGGGTTTTGTCGTTTCGCGTCTCTCACTGGCCTTTTCCTGAAGTTCTTTGCACTCCGGTTTGTGCGTCCGCCAGTGGTTTCGCTGACAGATTTTGGAGCAGTACAATGTCGTCTTGCAGCCGGCACATCTTTTCAAGTCTTCGCCTTGTAGACTACAGGCAGAGCAAGATTGCGACATTCTCACGGTGCAGTAGGCCTATAGTCACCACACAGCTAGGATATACAGTTTATACATCGGCTTTCCAAATCAAAAGAACAGCTCACATGCACAAGTACACAGCCTGGCTGACCTGATAGCCTGTATATAGCTATACCCTGACGGGTGCTGCGAAATTCACACAAATTCAGGTCTACACTTATTTCTCAGAAATGGCCTGTATGTTCCACTCCTTGCTCCCGGCAAATCATGGCATATTGAAACTGACTATTTTTTCTCGGTATTCAGGTCAGAGCTGCATTCGGGATCAATACGTATAATCTTTCAGTACAGACCTCGTGTGCATTTGTGTACATAGCTATTACATTGCATCACGTGCGTGATAGCGTATAACAATCATCACGTGCTACATTTATGGCCCGACGGCTGATGTTTATACATTAGCTATTCCAATTTTTATTTGTAATTCTGAAAAGAAAGAATTATACTCCCCTCCCAGTTTTTTGGAAAAGTAAACATATAAATACGTTGTTCATTAAATGCACAAAACATGTGAAAGAAGAAACTTAATATCCCTGCTACAGTTACATGTCTATGGGCTAATAAGAACACACCTGGTGTCCCAAAATAAGAATGAATTAATGATTATGGCTTAGCGCCACATCGGCAATACTTCAGCCGTATCGACGTGACCAAAAATTAGAAGAATTACAGCAGGCCTAAAAAAAATTTTGAAAAAAATTAATAAATACATGATACATCAACATTTAAGTTTTTACCTATTACTGACAGAGCTCGAAACTCTCCTTTTGCACTCAATTGCATTTATACAAATATATATATGTACAAATGAATATTTATGACAAAAAAAAACTTGTGTAGCACATTCAAATAAGCCTATCATACAACAGATATTTCATTTTTTAAATCTTTTCCGTGCACAGATTATCGTAAAATACTTGCTATAATTAATGTATCACCAAACATCAATTGAACGAAAAAGGCTTAAAAAAATATTAATTTTATTTATTTATTTATTCTTTATTACGCCGGAGAGGAAGCCAGCATGAGCTGAACTCACAGCGACCGCATAAAAACACATTGAGTGTACATACGTAATTGACTGAATGCTTTAAAGAGTTGGTGAGTGAGTGAGTGCTTAGGGGTTAACGTCGCAATTAACTATTTTTCAGTCATATAACGGCGAAAGAGTCCTTCGAGTGCATGTACGTGTAATGTGCCTCCTTGTTGCAGGACGGATTTCCACCGCTCTTTTATCTAGTGCTGCTTCACTGAGACGACTTACCGAAGGCAAGTAAGTAAGCCGGCCCATCCGAGCCATTATACTGATACGGGTCAAACAGTCGGTGCACTATCCCCTTAATGCTGAACGCCAAGGTCTAAGATGGCCAGTAGTGAATGTTTTAAAGGGAATGGTAATATTAAATTTTTTGTCAAAACAAATAAATCCTATTTGAATATATATTTCAGTTGTGATATGTATATAATAAACACTGACACTGCATGCATATACGGGCTGCACGCATGCGCGCCTGGTGATTGGGATACAGCCACATGTTAGGAGGTTTGTACTGGGATGTGTACGGTGCGGTGGTGTCATACATCATGGTCTGTGCGGTTTCCCCCAGCCATAATACCCGACAGCAGTTGACAATTTAAACCAGGAAGATACTGGTGAAATAAATAAATTAGCAATGTTGGGTAGGGGGCGATAACTTTTTCTATGATAATATAAAATTTTCATGCTAACGTTTTATCGTTCTGAGCTATCAAAGCGTTATCATCCGGAGCTATCAACGCTTTATCGTCCAGATTTTCCAAAGATTTATCGTCCGGTGTTCCCAACGTTTTATCACCAGGAGTTCCAAACAGTTTATCGTCCGGAGTTCCCAACTGTTTGTCATCCGGAATTCCCGACAGTTTGTCATCAAGAGTTCCCAACTGCTTACCATCCGGAATTCCGGACAGTTTATTAAGTGGAGTTCCCAACTGTTTATCTTCCAGAGTTCCCAACAGTTTGTCATCGGGAATTCCCAACAGTTTGTCATCCGGAGTTCCCAACTGCTTATCATCCGGAATTCCCGACAGTTTATTAAGCGGAGTTCCCAACAGCTTATCATGCGGGGTTTCCAAAAGTTCACCTGGAGTTCCCGAAGGTTTATCATCCGGAATTTCCAACAGTTTGTCGGTTGATGCTCTCAGTGCTTTATCGGCTGGTGTTCTTAATGCTGTATCGCCCAGGTTTCCCAACGCTTTGTCTTCCGGATTTCCCAACGTTTTATCTCCCCGATTTCCCCATGATTTATCATCCGGAGGTCCCAACACTTTATCTTCTGGAGGCATTAACGATTTAACGTTCAGTGTTCCCAACTCTTTTCCGTTGGGATTTCCAAAAGCTTTATCGTCTGCATTTCTTAACGCTTTATCCTCCGGGAAAATTCTCAACGTTTTATCATCTGGACTGCCCAAGGCTTTATCTTTCGGAGTTACCAACAGTTTGTCGTTTGGCGCTATCAGTGCTTTATCGTCTGGTGCTCGTAACGCTTTATCCTCCAGATTTCTCAACACTTTATCGTTCGGAATTATCAACGCTTTATCTTCTGGGTTTCCCAACGCTTTATCTTCCGGGTTTCCCAAAGGTCTATCTCCGGGATTTGCCAATGATTTATCGTCCCAAGGTCCCACCACTTTGTCCTCTGGGGCTATCAACGCTTTAAGGTTCAGAGTTCCCAACTCTTTTTTGTACGGATTTCTCAAAGCTTTATCGTCTGCATTTCCTAACGCTTTATCCTCCGGGGAAATTCTCAACGTTTTATCATCTGGACCGCCCAAGGCTTTATCGTTCGAAGTTGCCAGCAGTTTGTCGTTTGGTGCTATCAGTGCTTTATCGTCTGGTGCTATTAATGCGTTATCTTCCGGATTTCTCAACACTTTATCGTTCGCAATTATCAACGCTTTATCTTCTGGGTTTCCCAACGTTTTATCTTCCGGATATCCCAACGCTTGATCTTCCGAATTTTCCAAAGTTTTATCGTCCGAAGGCCCCACCACTTCATCCTCTGCGGCTATCAACGCTTTATCGTCCGGAGTTTCCAAGATTTTATCGTCAGAACTTATCAACACTGTATCGTTCAGGGTTCCTAAAGCTTGATCAACTGGATTTCCCCACGCTTTATCGTTCGGAGTTCCCAACACTTTATCCTCCGGAGCTATCAACGCATTTTCGCCCCGTATTCTCAATACTTTATAGTCCAGTGATTTCCCCACTTCAAGGTTCAGAGTTCCCAACTCTTTTTCGTCCGGAGTTTCGTCCGGAGCTTTACCGTCCGGGGTAATTCTCAATCCATTTTCGTTCGGTGTTGTCAATATTTTGTAGTTCGGAGGTCCCAACGCTTTATCATCCGGACCTATCAATGTTTTGTCATCTGGGATTCCAGAAGCTATCAAAGATTTGTCGTCCAAATTTCTCAACGATATTTGGCTCATTGATTCTAAAGCTACATTGTCCAGAGTTCCCATGGCTTTGTCATCCGGATCTATCAACGCTTTATCGTACGGAGCTCTCCACGCTTCATCGTACGGAGTTCCCCACGCCTTATTGTCCGAAGTTCCCCACGCTATATCGTCTGGAGTTATCATGTTGGGTCCTGTGCCACAAGTGGAATCAATGCACTCTTCACAGCCACAGAACACTTGCATCTGTTCCGCCGTGTTGATTCGGAAACCAATCTGACCATCTCTGAACAGATGCAGGACTGGGGCAAAAATGCTGACATAGTTACCAGGTTTCATATCCTCCCACTGAAAGAACGGAAGCGGACAGTCGCTATCCAAGTAGAAATAAACAACCACTCCCTGCATTTTGTCATCCTGCAAAAATTAGAATAAAACACACAATTATAGAGGAAAATACTAATCGTAGCAAACTAATACTTCATTTATTAATCAATTAATGCAGTATTTATACAGTTCACGTCAGCTAGTTAACGCCTGAGTTTTACACGCATGGGTAGTGGCGGAAGCGCACAGGAATGCTCATGCCTGCATAAATTTTAATTTATTTCAAATTTTAATTATTCTCTTTTATCTAGTGCTGCTTCAATGAGGCGACTTACCAAAAAGTTTTCGTCTGGACTTCCGATCGGTTAAATTTACGTTATACTTTTTAGGGGCTGACTTCATGTAGGCCTACATATATGTGTAAATGGAGCTATACTATAAGTATCGTGCTTATCAGAGCTCCGTAATCAAAATAAAATATGTTGAAACAAGTACAGGGGAATACCTTGGTCAGATATTGCAGATGTAGAAGCGATAGTTTCCTTTGAATTTGGAGAATGAATTAATAGGCATCAACAGATACATCAGAAATAGTTGAAAAAATACGTCAATGTTTAATTTAATTCAATTAGGCAAAGTCCAATACATCTTCATCCGCTAAAACGAAAATTATTTCTTTATTTATTTATTTACCTGAAGTTTTACGCCGTACTCAAGAGTGTGTCACTTATACGACGGTGGCCAGCATTATGATGGAAGGAAACCCGACAGAGCCCGGGGGAAACCTACGACCATCCGCAAGACCTTCCCTCGTACGGCCGGAGAAGAAGCCAGCGTGAGATGGATTTGAACTCACAGCAACCACAGTGGTGACAGGCTCCTGGGTATATATATATATATATATATATATATATATATATATATATATATATATATATATATATATATACACTGACCAGAAATCAATACAGCATGCAAACATAGAATCGAAAGTGAAATTAAATGGTCTTACTTGAACCCAGATGCCATGACGGATCCAGTATGGGTCCACTTTGATTATTTTGACAACCAACACCACGTCCGCCGGGTTCGAGTCCTGCAAAAACCATTCGTGTGGTACAGTTCCTATGTCAGTAAGGATCTTACACGTGGTGGGCACGTAGGATGACATGTACTGGGCGACCTGTGACAGATCGTTGTCCAGATGTCTGGTACCGATAATGTCCTGTTGATCCAGGTGCCCCGCTTGAACGCCGGAGGGCAGCGGACGCCTGTACTGGATGACGTATGGGCTGAGATCGTCGACAGAAGCAACGCTACAACTGAACGGGTTTTCTGTGTCACTTCCCCGTGGACTGACATTTTCCGCGTTCCGCCCACCACACACAGCCTTGTGGTGAGACCAGTCATATCGCTGACAGGACTTAGAACAGTAGTACGTTACCTTGCACCTCTTGCAGCGTTGATAGCCGTCCCCCTCCATTTTACACCGGTTGCACTTGCGAACAGGCCTTCCCGTGGATGTAGCCATTACTTATATGTGGCTTGCTATCAGTATTACCTCTATGATGTGTCTGCAGCAAATCCACATAGCCTATTACGAGGACTTTCCCCAAAAAACGAAACTGAAACTTCATGTACATTTCCCATCAGCCTATTTATATACATGAAAAATGTGACGCACTGTGTTGCATGGTGGATAGGCTAGCAAGCCACCGCGTTGAATGGTTACTCCCTATAGCTTATAATGTTAAGATATTCCACGAGGTAGCCTCTGTGTAATTATAATGCTACTACGATTATGTGCATCTGTTGACATGGATATGGCATGCCAAGTACGTATCTATCCAGCAGTTACACGCCGAATGAAATACAATGTGTCCACTTTACTATACATCTGAAGTGACCTTTTATGTGTTTGCATTCCCAATTTAAAATTTGTCTACAAAATATTGCTGTCCCAGCCCATACACAGTAGACAGAAGACAGGACCGTTATGTATTTACAAAACAATCCAGTTGCACGTGGTAAATAAAGAAATGTAGCAGGTATATTATAGAGTTGCTATGGAGTTTTATGGTAGTTTTCATCATTTTTTTCGGTCACATTATAAATGAGGTGTATCATTATAGCAGATCGCTCTATCCGATGTCGACCTGTTCATGATGCTGCCTCACTAAAGAGCCATGCGGAAGACGTATTTCACCATTAACTGCACAATATAGCAACTGGAAGCAACTATGGGCAACTGGAAGCAACTGTGAGCATACGATCGAACGTTGGTTTTAGTCGATCTAAGCGCGCTTGTTATCACCGACAACTGATGACTCAGCAGTTTTGGGGAGTTGAACATGTTCTACTTTTCTGCGACTGGTAGCATCCATTTTGTACCAAGTTCTGTTCCTCCCAGTGACGCACCACGTGGATGATGAGTTTTACTATGAAAATGGCGACCACCGAGTGGACGAATGAGGGCAAAATAAGCTTATCGGTATGTGAAGGCTTAGGCCCTGCTTGTACGACACCTCTTGCTAGGCACAGACAAAGCCTATGAAGTACTCAGGGAGTGTAACGAGGGAGAGGGCTATAACTAGAACAAATTATTAAATTTGCCTATCCTAAATTTCACATGAAAAATTGGAATAAAGGGACGGGGAAAATTTCGAAGAAACCTTAAATTTCGAAAGGAAAGGTGTATGGGGCATTATATCAATTACATTCACGCATCGTGTACAAACGCCCCATCATCATGAACAGGTCAGATGACAGTTACGTTGTACGTACCTGCTCACAGTTGCCGCCAGTCGTGGTCGACCTACGCGCACCGAAACTGAATCTGATCAGAGGCTTACCAGTCGCTCACGATCGTAAGGTTTTGCCAAACTATTCGACATATGCACTGCGCGTAAATCGATGGCGTCGAGCTGTACTCAGTCGCTTGCGATCGCAAGTCAATCTGCGCCCTGCTTAAGACGTTTTTCAGAGCAATGGTAGCCAGGGAGCGCCTCTGGTCAATCCGCTCATTTCGGTCAAAAAGCGGCATGTACGGCGAGACATTGACTGATTAATTTGACAACATGGTCGTGGGCCTATGTTGTTTTACGCAAGCCTCAAAACATTTTTCATTTATACGATAGCGGTCAGTTTTACGGGTAGTGTTAATCGAAGATCTCTGGTATAAACCACGTACCTTCGGCAAGTTACTAATTTTCACACAAGATGACATATACAAATGCACATCATATGGCTGGCCATAACAAACGCAAGATTGCGTCAGTAGGCTAACGGTATTCATCACCCACTTACCGCCATGCAAGGTCTCCATGAACAATACGTGAACATGAACAATACATGGACATGAACAATACATGAACATGAACAATACATGAACATGAACAATACATGAACATGAACATGAACAATACATGAACATGGGAGAACCTACATCACTTTTCACGGCTGGGCCGAAGTGTTCAAGTCATAATCCAAATAGTTACGTTGTCTGGATACGTAAAAATGACTGTAAAACAAACAAACCCTTTGCGACCCTTAGAACAGAGAAGAGTTGTTTGTTGTTATTTACTTATTTAATTATCTATTTATTTATTTCAGATAAGACTGAAATTTTCACTTATATGACAGCAGTCCGGTTTATCAGTGGTGGACATGGGAGTGTCTGGAATAAACCACCGCGCTTACCCGACCAATTTCTTATCATAAAGCCTCAGCTGAAACAGCTAAAGCTTGATTCGAACTCTCGATCTCTGAGTTATAATGAAGACAATAATGGCCTGTCAACCCATTGTATGCGCTGGACGTATTCAGAATGTAGATTAAAACGCGGGTCACATACATGTACAATACTTTTATTGAGTGACTTTCAAGACTATCGTCAGCGATACATTTTCTCGCCCAAACCCTGTACTTAATATACTAGTACTCTCAAGTCAAAAGATTTCTTTTCCTTTCTAACACAAATCTCTATGTATTTGTCCACAAATCTGCATAATATACTTCTGTGCAAACATGAAGACTTTTGATAGCAACGAAGAGAATGGTGGATATACACAAATAGAATATTTGTACACATGCTGTAACCAATCTACTTGTACAACTAAAATGATCTAGCGGAATTAAAACTCAAATTGTACGCAACACACCTAATAGTACTAACTCTTTTAAGCGATGTACATACACTCTAAAAATTGACTGGTATGTACAAACGTGGCGACATATAAATTTACAATGATGCAAAGAGATGATTATTAATGGTATGCTTTCCTTACTGTGTATACAAGCTCTAAAACAAATGTGCTTGAAATAAAAAAAAAAAGACCATAACAAACACTGTTTACAAAAGCATACATCTTTAACAAAAGGAAACATTTCATAAATAGGGTGGGTAGTTTGGACCATCTTATCAACTGTATTATCTTATTTTATAACTTACAAATTAATGAATATCTGGCGAACGGTTAGGTTCTACAACTGTTCAGTAACAGTATTATCGTTATTAGGGATTACACTTTCTGGATATAGCACAGATTCTAGTGCTGAAATTTTGGCTGAGACCACTGCGGGCACCTAACCGCCAGCAATACGTCAACCGTCTAGACCACTCGACCAACAGGCCTTCCACAAAAATGGAAGGTAGTTGACCGGTAGACTTTACAGGGAACATGCATTACCCCTCTGATGATCGCAAACGACGTCACTCCCCTTAGGTGAATATATCAGATAGGTATAGATGTCATTTAGAAAGTGAATTAAGTAACAGTATTATCGTTATTAGGGATTACACTTTCTGGATATAGCTAACTGTTCAGTAGTTTTCTTCTAGCTGTATATTCTGTAACCTGAAAAAACAAAACTGGCAAATCTTATTCAAATAGCTTTATGGTGGGTCCCTTTACATTGTTTGAATGTTTTTGTATGTTAGAAGTGATGACAAAATAGCATTTTTGAATACAGCGTAATTTTAAGTGGAACTGCTTAAAGGAATGACTACTACAGACCCCACGCTTTGCCAAGCAGCCTGCAGAGGGATATATACTATGGCAAAATCTAATGGAAGCTACTTTAGATAACTTCAAAAAGTGTAGCAGCCCTACAAACAGAAGAAAAACCAATAGAACATCTTGTCTAATTGAGTTCCACGACACATTTCAGGCACTGTTCTTTGAGGCCACAATTTTTTTTTGCAATTTATGTATTTTTCATTATGACCTGACAAACACAACACTATGTGACTACAGAAGCTCTCCAATTAGCCCATTGTCATGAAAACCATAAAATAACAAAATTCTTCAAAAACCAAAATTATACTGCTAAACTAGGGGATTTGATACATCAACCTGGTAGCTGGGAAAAGTCTCAGCGCACAATTTTCACCAGGATATGTGAGCTATTAAAAGATTTCACAGCCTGATTCCACATAGCCAATTCTGACTTAAGTCAAAATTTAAAACATCGTCACCATTCTCGGTTTTTGCTACAGAAAGTTAAAATTTTGGTACATATGTCAACAGATCACATTTATGAGGTGATGAAAATTTTCATTTACAGATCCCAAAAATGAGCTTGAACATCATATTTCAAATTTAGACTAAAGTCAGTAATGGTTTGGTGGACTCAGCCCTTGAGAACAATATTACTGACTACATGTATATGTTCACTGTCCACTGGGGTAAGACTATAAGAAAATACACAATACACAGAATGCATACAAAACAATTTCTCTATATGTCAACAAAGCTTTTCCTGCAAACTTCAAACTCAACAAAGTATATAAATAAACACATTTAAACAGCTCCACATTCACAGGTGGTTTATAGCAAGAAAATACTGGGGCAAAAAGAACAAAAACAGCCAAAAAGTTAACAGTACTACATGTGCAGCCCACTAAAATTAGTGCACACGTGGATCTTTTCTTGTGTTTGCAATTTCTCATTTTTTTTGTCAAAACTGTGAAAGGAATTTGATCAACCAACCAATTCTGAATATTTGTGATGCGTAATAATCTACACAGTAGAAATCAAGTGTTGGCCCTTAATTCTTCAAATTTTGAGAACATCTGGTCTGCCCTTTTTAGCCAATATACATGTAACTGACCCTAAAGTGTAACAGGAATAAACAGTCTTTTTTTCTCACACTGTTAGTCCACCTAATGAACAACATACCCATATCTTGAAGTCTTCCTTAAAAACTTTTATTTTGATCATTTATTTCATCATCATTTTATGCTGTGCCTAAGAATATTCCTTCATATGATGACAGTCTGGTTCAAGGCTTGCGGGGAAAAAACGGACTGGGGATCAAGCCAAAATAATTCAAAATTATGATTGCCTCTAAGTGGCATGGCTAAACTGATGTGCCTTCTGTGTTAATTTTGCCCGAGATTCACAGATTTTAGGTTGACAAGGGAGATAACTTCAGCTAAACTCAGGACTCGATGAAAATTGTGTCCTTCCAACATTTTTATAGGCCTACAAGTATACGACAAACTTAATAATTACACCAACAAGCCTTACTGGTCCACTTATTGTTTTTAAGTGTTAGCATGATAAACAGTGGAAACTTTATACAATAATGAACTATACATGAGGGTGTAAAGTGCAGAGCAGTCACATTTTCACACCTTCATCTTTACAGCATACATTTTGTCGTAATTTGTAGTCACAGTACAATGCCATAAATATCTAAATGACCATACGTTTCGTCCATGACCAACTTGCCAATCTTTCCTGATTCTGATAGTTCTGCTGATTTTAGACAGGTGTTTTGAGGTTTGCTTGGAACATGGTATGATATTCTACTGCAAAATTGTAAGTTTCAACACCAAAACTAAGACTTTGTGACATTTATTTGCCTCTAAAAGTGCACTTTTGTGGGTGACACTTTAGGTCATTTTAGGTATTTGGCCCACCCTTATTCTTTCATCTTTTCAACTTCCACTGCAACCAATTTTTTTAAACATTCTGAGATAACTATGGGGTTTAGAGAAATAATCTGCACAGTTTTGAGCGACACAAACATATCATTTTCATAATTACTGTATGTATAAATTTGACTGAAGAAAGTGCTTAAGTGGTTGAAAGAGAGGTGAACATGACTAATTTACTCTTTTTGATTGATAAAAAGAATCTATTGATCTCAAAAAGATATTTTCCTGTTTGTTGTCAAAGTAACCTATATCCTGGGAAAATGTGAGCATCAGCACCAAAGGTAATATTTTATGAAGGTTGTGTGTTTCCACCGGAGCTCTGCCCGGTCTCCTCCCACTATAATATTGGCCGCCATCGTATACGTGAAATGTACTTGTTTATGGCGTAAAACACGAACCAAATAAATAAAAGAATAATTATTTTATGATCTTCATTTGCCCCTTAAAATGCATTCTTTGTCTGCAAATTTTTATGAAAAATGCAAAACAAGATGAATTCATAGTCTAAATATAGTCTACCTAGCCTAATTTAAAAACTACAGAGCGCAATACTGTTGTTGTTGGAATAGTAGTGGAAAAACAAAGATATGTCAACGCTTCAAACATATGACACTGTGATCACACAATCGCCTCAAACACTTAAACATTTCTGGACGCTAATGCGGTAATTTTTCGGAAACTACTTTTTGGACAGTGCCATTCCCAGCCCAATGATACCTCCTAGTGCAAGGGCTGCTGCTCCTCCAACTATTGCCATGCCAACAAGTCCCTCTGAAATGATAAGAAAATAATCAGTCAGTAAACATTTACCATTTGATAAAATTTATTTTATATATATCAAACAACCAACCAAGTGCATTTTGACACTGCCTAGATGCCGGGCCACCCAAATAGTGCCTGCAAAAATTGCCCTTGTTAACAATACCACAACTACAGCTAACAAGCGGCAGGATGACAGAATGGATTGGAAATGGGAGAGTTGAGTTGAGCTCAAGATGGGTGAGTATATCTGTGTGAACACACAAGATTGCAAGGGGTCAACTTTTTTGGTCACTCGCTCATTTGTAATAGTGTAAAAACAAAATACAAACAAAAAAATGATAGCTAATTCAGCCCAGGTCATCAAATAAACGACTTTGTAACATGCAAATTTTCATAATTTCAGACACATAAATACCAACTGTTTGATGTATTTAATTCACTTCAATCTTGTTTATTTTGTTCACTTCACCTATGGTATAAATGTGATTGCTGTGAGTTCAAGTCCAGCTCATGCTGGCTTCCTCTCCGGCCATACGTAGGAAGGTCTAACATGTGGATGGTCGTGGGTGTCCCCAGGGCTTTGCCCTGTTTCCTCCCACTATAATCCTGACTGCCGTTGTATGAGAGAAATATTTTTGAGTATGGCGTAAAATGCCAATCAATTAAATAAACAAATAAAATAAGTGTTTACATGCTTTAAATTTACATGTAGTTATCTGAACAACATAATGCTTTACCTTTCTTCATCTTGTCATTAATATATTTCTGTAGCTGTAAAGCCTGGTAGTTTCTGGGTTCTATCTTCAGAATACCTTCACAGCACTTCAGAGCTCCTGTATAGTCCTGCAAAACGAACATCGCACAATTACAAAGGGAGATAACTTGTAAACTTTCACGCAATTGTCCAACACAGAAACCTCATACCTCAATCTTTTCGCATGCTTGCAAGGTGTTTATTCAGCATTTTCTGTAGGCATTATTTTAAGTAGACCGATGAAGTTATGCTTTTTCCAAAGCCCTGAAATTAGCCAAACCAACCAAAGTAGTTTTGTCTCCAAAATCATATTAAAATTGTGCATAAATTGCTGAAGAATTAGGGTTGTAGTTTGTTATATATTTTCACTGAAATAATATATCCCAAAACTGGCTAAGAATTCTTCCATTTTAAACCAGATGAGGCAGACATTGGGATGGAAAAGAGGAAACTATACATAATACAAATAATTTGACATTTTCAAGGTTACAGGAAACCGGGCATAGCCTAGAGGAAACCCAGGACCATCCGCAGGTTACGGCCAGACCTTCCCAAGTAGGGCCGGTGAGGAATCTAGCATCACACTCTGTACTATATCTTTTGTAAGCAATGCTTACACAGTAAAAAGCAGCAGTATGGTTTGGTTTCACAATCACAGTGCTGTGCATATAACATTGCCACAGCGTCCGCTTCGGGACCGGTAGATCCAGGATCAATCCTTGGTCGAGTCACACCTAAGACTTTAAAAGAGAAAGTTGTAACTTCCTCGCTTGGCGTTCAGCATGAAGGGGATAGTGCAACGACTGGTTGACCCGTATCAGTATAATGGCTCGGGCGGGGCGGCTTACTTGCCTTCGGTAAGTCGTCTCAGTGATGCAGCACTAAATAAAAGAGCGGTGGAAATCCGTCCTGCAACAAGGAGGCACATTACACGTGCATGCACCCTAATGATTCCTTCGTCGTCATATGACTGAAAAATTGTTAAGTACGACGTTAAACCCCAAGCACTCACTCACTAACATTGCCACGGCAGTTACGCATGGTGACCAGTGCTGTGGATGTAACAATGCCACAGAAGTTACGCATGGTGACCAGTGCTGTGGATATAACATCGCCACGGCAGTTACGCATGGTGACCAGTGCTGTGGATGTAACATCGCCACAGCAGTTACGCATGATGACCAGTGCTGTGGATATAACATCGCCGCAGCAGTTACGCATGGTAACCAGTGCTGTGGATATAACATCGCCGCAGCAGTTACACATGGTGACCAGTGCTGTGGATATAACATCGCCACAGCAGTTACACATGGTGACCAGTGTTGTGGATGTAACATTGCCACGGCAGTTACGCATGGTGACAAGTGCTGTGGATGTAATATTGCCACAGCAGCTACACATGGTGACCAGTACTGTGGATGTAACATCGCCGCAGCAGTTACACATGGTGACCAGTGCTGTGGATATAACATCCCCACAGCAGTTAC
Organism: Liolophura sinensis; assembly: GCF_032854445.1. Taxonomy (NCBI): domain Eukaryota; kingdom Metazoa; phylum Mollusca; class Polyplacophora; order Chitonida; family Chitonidae; genus Liolophura; species Liolophura sinensis. Next base: position 22,428,348 of record NC_088306.1, read on the forward strand.
ACATGGTGACCAGTGCTGTAGATATAACATCACCGCAGCAGTTACGCATGGTGACCAGTGCTGTGGATGTACCCACCATGTGATAACAGTACCCCCAGGTGATAACAGTACCAAACAGATGATAACAGTGCCCACCAGGTCATAAAAGTACCAACCAGTCGATAACAGTACCCACCAGCACCAACCAAGTGATAACAGTACCCACCAGGTCATAAAAGTACCAAGCAGGTGATAACAGTACCAACTAAGAGATAACAGTAGCCACCAGATGATAACAGTATCCACCAGGTGACAACAGTACCCACCAGATGATAACAGTACCAACCAGGTGATAACAGGATGAACCAGTCGATAACAGTACCAACTAGTCGATAACAGTACCAACCAGTCGATAACATTACCCACCAGGTGATAACAGTACCAACCAGATGATAACAGTACCAACCAGATGATAACAGTACCAACCAGGTGATAACAGGATGAACCAGTCGATAACAGTACCAACTAGTCGATAACAGTACCAACCATGTGATAACAGCACCCACTAGGTGATAACAGTACCAACCATGTGATAACCTGCCCAATGTCCTCCCACCATAATGCTGGTCGCTGTCATATAAGTGAAATATTCTTGAGTACGGCATAAAACACCAATCAAATAAGTGAATAAATAAATGATCTATTGCACTTACTTTAATTCTTGTATAAGCAATGGTCAAATAATACAAGTAGTCTCGCCGTGATGTGTCATCCTTAGTGCGATGAAACAAATCTGAAACATTGCAAAACAGGGGTGTTATTAGCTGTGCCATTCAACTAAATTTCTTATTTGCTTCAAAGTAAAAGTATAGAGTAAGTTGTCTCACTCTATAAACAGAGTATTAAACTTTCAAACAACACACTGTTTCCTGTATTTTACACGAGTCATCACAGGATAGACTTCAATCTTATACGGCAGAATCATACAAACAGTTTTGAGGTGTTCTACATGTAAGTAGATGTAGACTCAAAAATTTTGCATTTACATGAGGCTGCCAGTTTTATGGTTAGAGGAAACCAGACTGTCCGATGCAAAGACTGAACAAATGGTGTTAAAGGAGAAGAAAATTTAAATATTAATCAAATACCATTGAAAAGAGTATGTTTTTCCTCGCAGGTGCATGCTATAAAAAAATTCTAATATGTACCTCAAGTTGATAAATTATAAATGAAGTCAGCACCAAAATCCGCTGTGGGCGACTCCATTTTGCCTCAGAACTAGCCCTGAAGTCTTCTGTGTTAGGAGGAGAATTGCTGTCGGAAACTGCCAAAGTGCAGTTCGTACATTTCCAGTAGAACTCTTCTTCTCAGAAGATAGCGAACAGTACAGTTCGTTTTGACGATCGGGAAACTGGAATGTTGGATGATTTACACGAACAAGTCGGCAGTTTTAACATCCCCAGCATAAATTACAGGGTGTTAAAGATGGAGGATGTGATGGACTCAGTGATTTATGGCAGCTTTGCCGTTTTCAGGCTTTACGTGTATGGCGAGGAAAAATGGCAAAATTATGCAGCAGGCACCACCAGATTACGAAAAGAAATGTGCTCTTTTCAGCCTATAGTGTCATGTCTTTAGGTTTTCTTCTCCTTAAGGTAGCTCGAATCTATACAGAATCTATACTTTGTGCCAATTTTTACGCATATTACAAGTTGCAAAGTTACACATGTACTATGCTGTAGCTGTTGTGGAGTGTTAACTGACACTCAAATGATGTATGATGTCCCGCTTTGCACTTCTGCAGGTACAGCGTTAGGCTCATACAAAGTCATGTTTCACTCACGTAAGACAAAAATAGTAGTTGGATGACCCCAATTTTATATTTGATATTATTCATAACTATACCCTGTCAGTCCAAGCAAGGGATGAACAAGTACCATTTTTAAAGTGTTTGGTATGACTCGACCTGGATTTGATCCCATGTCTCTTGGTAAATATCTCTCCTGGTAAATACGCATCAACCACTCCAAAATAGTGCAAATTCATGTCACTGACTGCTAGCCAGGTCATGGAAATCTCACCTTCTAATAAGGCAATACCATTCTTCATGTCATTCTGGTAACGACTGCGGACTAGACACCAGGCATATTCAAACTGTGCTTTCTCACTCACGGAACCACGTTTTTCCTGCTCTTTGTACATGCGCTCAAATTTCTGTTCCGGTACATGAAACAAAGAAAATATCATAATAAGCAGGATGGAAGTTTGGGGTTAGTGTTTCTGTTAAAAAATGGTTCAGTGGTGAAAATCAGTAATACATTGATAACAGGAAATAAAAATTCATGTGAACTCTGCTTGTATACAGTTACTTGTATGTTCACACCTCACATCATGGATTGTACTAGTTGATATACACGAATAAAATTTTAAAACGGCAAGTACATGTATGTTCCAGTTTCTATTTCTCAAAAATACAACAAACTGTACGGATTTGAATGAAATAAGCAATGACTGATAAAGTTAGGCAGTTCATGACCTGTTATAATACTCTTGCTTATAATCGTCAAAAAAAACGTTACGCATGACATGCACGTGAAAGCCAGTACCTCACCGATCAGCTAAGTGTCATCAGCTACAAGTGATACCTTGAATAATGAAATCTTACTGATGTATATATGCATGTCTATCTGATTTATACCACCTTATCAGCATGGCCTGAGGTTTAACACCTTCAGTATACACTCTTCAGGCTTCTGTTAAGTGCATATATTTTGCACATAGAGTTAATTTATATGGTACCTCTTCTTAAGTTCTTTTGTAACTTATTCAGTTGTGTCTTATGCAATACACAAGCATTTTTCACTTATATGCTTATGGTCAATTTTATGGGTAAATGAAACCAGATAGAACCTGGAGAAAACCATGCATCATACCTCCACAGGTAGCCTACCTGACAATCTGTAGAGTGAAGTCCAGTTTACTGTTATCCATCAATCAAATATATCAGAAAACCATTTCATAGGCCTTGTGCAGCATTTTCTTCAATTTTATTGAACATTAAAGTACATTCAACATTAGTTTAATTAAATATAATGTTGAAGTCTAGTTGAAAGCAGACCTCAACATTTAATTTACTTGAACTAGTATATTTCACCAATGCAACTGCAGGGGCCAGAGTCATGATGGGAGGAAACCGGGCAGAGCCTGGGGTTAACTGAACTAAATGAACATGTATACTCTCTGTATCTTTATTTGAATATTAACATGCAAGTGATATCACATTTTTCTGGTAGCCACATGTGCAAACATGGACAGTAATCACTGATAATGTGATATATATATAACATAGAAAAGAGTATATCAGCCATCATAGTTTAAGGCATAAGGCTATAGATACACTGCAGATCTATAGGAGGTGGTAATTTACCATGGATTCATGGCCAGCAGCAGATTCTGATTTCCAAATTATGATAGGCCTTTTATGCTCATTGGATTTGTTTCATTCATGCCATACATGTACTAGAAATCTAGCAACTCATACTCATCAATGATTTGTTTTTATGCTCAAAATAACACTTTTCCCACTCTGCCCTGCATTAATTATCCCTGTTGTAAGAGGGCGTGGGACTGATGGAACACCCAATTACAATATAATACGCAGCCAGACAGTATTTAAAATACTTATAATAGAGAAATTCACCACATGTATCAACACAAATATATGTTTGACAAACTCTTTGTTTACTCTTTCAGCTTCTATACAAATTGCCTAAATGTAGCTGGAATTCATTATAACACTTGGATCATTTACTGAGTTGCTTGACTTCGACTAGCCATTCGCCACATTAGTTTTGGCAAATACAATTTCTGTGTGGCGAAAGGAAATTGGCGTCCCTTCGCCACAGCAAAAGCGAAAGCAATGGATGCCTTTCAACTTCAGTTGTTTAGGTTTAGAGTTCGTAAATTTACTCAGATTTAAGGTCGGATCCAGAATCAAGAAGGAATATTTCACTTCAGTGTGAAAAAACTTGGTTATGAAAACAACAAAGTATTTAAAGAGCTTTTTAAACTGGAAATGTATGCCCGCGATAATTCAATTCAGACAATGTGGTCCGAGAATTACTTTCAATTTACATTAAAAAATGCCGACCAACCGACCTGACTTAATAAACAGTGTTTGTTACCCGCAACAAACAACTTTTTAATGATGGCCTGGGGTACCTATGATACAATGTGATGATCATATACACAGGTCATCCGGGATCGCAGGGCTCTCCACATATCAGTAAATACAAGCCATCCTTGGACTGAATTTTCGGGCTAGGTACGTGGTGTGGTGTGGTGTGCACGTGGGGTGGAGGTCAACCGTATGACCCGAGGCACTTAAAAATGTATGAGAATCGAAATATTCAACAATGAGGTGTCCTTCACCGGTGGTTCCACCCTCTGCCCTTCTGAGGCCAGATTAGGCCCTGAGTGTTGCGAAAATTAATTTTTTAAAAAAGTGTTGATACTTTACATTAGGCATAAGCAATGAAGACATTCACTTTGACATTCACATCGAAAATTTCAGTGACACTGTGAGCAGAAGGGCAATCAATACACCAAAGCAGGGTGACCGCTAACTGTAACACATTTCAAGGAAACGGCATTTTAGGTCAGCTGTCAGTGTCATGTCAATCGGGACAATATGTCAATGAGCTGAGGCGGAGGACAGGCGGGGAGGGAATAAATGCAAAAATGCACTACAAACGATGACATCCCGTGATCGAGATAAACAGGTAATTGATAAGACATCAAACGGTATATTTATTTCACAAGTAATGGCCAGGAATAATTGCAAATTTACCTTTAAATCGGAAGGATCAACAATATCTTCGACGATTGCCTCCATCTTGAGTGTTGATTTATTTACCTTCTAACGTTAGAGAGCTCCGTCTCATCCACGTGCTGATAAACCAGTGATTAAACCATAAGCCACAAACAGATGAGAATCATCGGCGAAAAGAAAGCTTCTTTATTTTTTATGCTTTAATTATAATATATACTATGTTTATTTAACCTAAGCTGAGATGAGCATTGTGGGTGGAACGGAAACGTGTTCACCTGCATGCATGCAACCATATCCGCTGTAGCCTTGGTTTCATCATTTTTTACTTGCAGATGAAAAAAATAAAAGGTTGCTGAAGGTGGAGGTGGGGTCGGGGGTAGGCTTACATATCCGAAAAGCTAGCCTATACGTTTTGGGGAATAGACCTCTGTTTATTTATTTATTTGTTTATTTTATTGGCGTTCAACGCTCGTGAAGAAAATCGGAATGCTCAGAGTAGACCACTGACCTTTGGTAACTTATTAACTGACAAACTTTCCCAAGAGTGACGTTCATATGCACACCATTTTCTTTTGATGGAATTATGCCAGATAAGTACACGCTCTCCAGTCGATGTTAAGCTGTGGAGAAGACCACACGTACGAGCGTTGTCACGAGTTGCATCCCCAAGATCAGCGAGAGAGGGAAAATCTAGATAAAATTCCTTGTCCAAGGTCGGATTTGAACCCCAACCTCGATCATGTGTTACCAGTAGTGATAGTGACAAATGTGAAAATCGTTAGGCCTCCAGCAATCATATGCACACTACAGAGCAAATATGAAATGCTTGTAACCTGCGTGTGGTCTTTGCTTTGCGCTGCGCTCTGCTCGATTCCCTCAGATCATAATGCTGGCCGCCGTCGTATAAGTGATATATTCTCGAGTACGGCGTAAAACATCAATCAATCAAATAAATAAATAAATAAGTAAATAAATTTTATAGTCGCCGCGCTGTAGCGCTGTTACATGTATGTTGATGTAATACAATTTGTACGTCATGCCTTAATCGATGAGTTATCAGGCTACAACGCTCTAATAGATATGTAACGGTATCATATATGTCAATATAAATGTATATATATCACTGTGTCCTTTAACACTGAGTGAAAGATTTTGATTCCTAAAATATTTTTGCAAGGTCAGATTCATATATATATAGAGAGCTATACTTACATATACCATGAACCAAAAAATGTTTGACCTATGTTTACGTTTTTTACTCATAAATGTCCAGAAAAATATAAAAGATGAACACCCATTTCTATCTTCAAAAATCGGAATTCAAAATTGATTCTGTCAAAAATATAAATATTGATCAGTTAAATTCACGCATTATCAATTATATAATTTGCAGTAAAATTTATATATTTACATTCTCAAATGGAATTCGTAAAACAAAATATTACAGGTTTTAATTCTGATCGCTTTGAAGCTGGCCGTGACATATTTTCGCCTACAATCCCACTGTATCAGTAAACACAGCAAAGCGTCTCTTCTACAAACAGTGTCAGGAAAACGTCGAAAATACATAGGCTTTTTCCTTAAAAAAAAAGTAATCAAGATAAAACTTAAATCACTGAACAATAAATATTTAGTGAGATGATTCTTTCAAAAACATAACATAGCTGATCACATATGATATTTGTGAAAGTTTCCACATGAGTTACATGTAGATTTCACAGGTAATGCTTGGTCACGTAGCTAACTGCGAGGGATCGAAGTGGCAATCAGGTTGAGATTTTGAAGACGGGTTGGTCACGTTTAAAGACAAATTACAATCATGCAGCTCGCTAAGAGAAGCCAAAAATGGCGATACTAGTATAAATGGAAGATGGGGAATACGTTTGTAGATTTAGAAACACAAAATATGCACACTATAATTCATTAAACGACTTTTGTTTGCCACATGTTCGTCATCTTCGCATGCTTCTTGCACTTTGACAAGCTCTTTTTACTAATAGTTTACGGCCATTATGCATGAAATGTATATCAGCTTAAAGATAAATTTCTGTAGATTTTAATGTTTTTATTTTAAGTAGAATCCGTTCATTATGTGCAGAGATATTTACAGAGAAGTACAAGTGAACAAACACAATCGTGATGATAAAGGCTGAGTTAGGGAGAAATTCGCGGCTTGCTCTCGTTGAGGTCCGCGCTCGTGCTATGTAATGTAGGCCTCCACGTGGCTGTAGTATTCACACACCTGATCGTGGAGTAGGAAGCTCATCACATAGAACGTTTTACTCAGACATGGCAGATTCCGCTCCAGCCCCAGCCATGCAGAAGGCGAAGAAAACCACCAAGCCAAAGAAGCCCACCGATCACCCCAAATACATCGAGATGGTAGTGGCTGCCTTAAAAGAGCTGAAGGAGAGAGGAGGCTGCTCCAAGAGCAAAATTCTCAAGTACATCATGGTCAACTACAAAGTCAGCGACGAGAGAACCGTCAACACTCATCTGAAGGTGGCTCTGAGGAATGGCGTCAAGACCGGAGTGTTGAAACAGACCAAAGGGACAGGGGCCTCTGGGTCTTTTCGTCTCGGTGACGCAGCTAAGAAGGCACCGGCGAAGCCGAAGAAGGTCGTCAAGAAATCAGCAGCAAAGAAACCCGCAACCAAAAAGACCACCGCCACCAAGAAGACTAAATCACCAAAGAAGGTGGCCAAGAAACCCGCAGTAAAGAAAACTCCAACCAAGAAGGTTGTAAAGAAGCCGAAGTCACCTAAGAAGGTCGCCAAGAAGCCAGCGTCCAAGAAACCTTCCAAGAGCCCGAAGAAGGTCGCCAAGAAGCCGGCAAAGAAGACAGCTGCCAAGAAAACAAAGGCTTAAAAACTTCCATCAGCAGTGCGCTGATTTGTTGCTATTTCCAAAGGCCCTTTTCAGGGCCAACCAATTCACTCGAGAGAGAATCTTTCCAGTCTTACGCACAGCTTAATTTTTCTTTTTTTGTAAGTCATCGTTTGAAAACCTTGTTTTATGATATGCAGTTCATGTGTGTAGGCCTATGTAAGTTTTCTATATTTCTCTCTAGCACATCTCACATCTCCTGTCCCTCAATAATAAAGACACTTGTGGGTGTGTTTGCCAATGGTAATTTCGCCACCAACTTGAAAATTACGCTGCTTAAACACATTGTTTCGTAATCTTGTAGACGCCGGAATCGTTAACTTAACTCCGAGAGATATGCTTTGTTCACCGAAAAATGCAAGTTTAGGTTTTAAAGCTGTGGGGAATTATTTACATAAGATCCAGATTTTGTATGTGTGTACAAAAGGGTCACAGGGTTTGAGCCGCAGTATTGTGGCAATAGTTCTCTATGAATTGATCATCGTTGATTAGAACAGCCTGAATCTCTGAAATACCTCTTATTACCATGGTGCAAATCATTCGAATGGAGACACCTTGTTATCTAATTTATGTATGAATGTGTGCAACTTTACAAAAGCCTACTTTGGTTTGCCCCACCAGTGCGTATTAGAAAGATTTTCGAGTACCGCGTTGAACTAATACTAATTCAGGGGTGAATTAAATTAGTTAATCATTGTTTAGAACATCCAGAATCCCTTAATGCTGTGGCGCATGTCATTGCATGGAATGGAATCGCTTTGTAATGTACGCGACATGACAAATCTTGTTTGGTTTGCTTCAGCAGTGCGTATGGGGAAAATTCTCGAGTACAACGTTGACCTACAATCAACTAAAACTTTGTTCTGTATTGTTCTGGTTCACTGATTTCCGCAAATGCCTTGCACCCTGCGGCTTCCCATGTAACGGCTGCTTGAATAGGTGACTGGAAAGGAGGTGGGGAGGCGACTGATTAATGCGAACACATGCGATAAAATCTGGTCCTTTTCCTAACTATCCCGGCTCTTATGTAACCATAACTGTTATCTTGTTTTCACCCGTTCGTTCGCCAGTGTGTCCACATACACAAAGAGGGGGTCAGAGTAGGAGTAGGTGCTGCGCCCACACAGCGAGTAAATGAGGAACCCCGACTGCGTGTCCATTAGCTCAGTTCTATTCATTCACAACAGTGCTAGTTCAAGCTGAGTACCGAGTTGTTGTCTATGTCACTACAGTCGAATTTAAAAATCTCTACATTAAGGTTTGTACGTATAGGCCTACTTAAGCTGAAAGGTCCTTGAAAACATAAGACCACATGCAGGTCTTCTAAGATCCTTTAGAACATTCTCATTTATTGTCAGAGAACCCCGATATGAACAGAGGTTTCTTAAGCTGGTTATGTTAAGATTGATGACCATATGTGAGATCAAATTAAGACAGCTACCCAGTGTTAGCGATGCGCCTCGAGGCATGCTGTATATAGGTACCTCTGTGGGCGTGGCTGTGCGAATGTAGGGCATTTACCCCACCCCTGCGAGACATTTTCTGTCCTTGTCAGTTCCATCTCATGAACAATGTCCCTACAGGTCATCTTTTCTCAGCTTTTCTTACCGTACAGGTAGCTTTCACAATACAAATTTTCACCACCATTAGATGCCTTCATTATCTCGATGCTTTTCAAACAGTTCCGACACCCTGGATTAGACAAATTCTGCATTATTAAACAAGCTATGCTTGTCATGCAATGCATGAATGAGTTCAATTTTTTAGGTAACAACAATACTGGCAACCAGGAGCCTCCACACCTAAATGCATGGTTATAATGTGTTAGAACAATAACTGCGGGTTCGAGCCCAACGCACGCAAGCTTCCAGTCATAAATGTGAAGCTTGACAGCAATCTGCGGATCGTCGTGGATTTCCTCCGGGCTGTGGTCTGTTTCCTCCCACCACAATGCTGGCCGCCGTCGTATAAGTGAAATATTCTTGAGTACGGGGTTTAACACCAGTTACATATATAGTAAACAAATCAGTACTGAAAAAAGAACAAATACGCTCGGTAGTATAGGTATAAACCGTCAGCCCAAACGACCATACAACATAAGAACTAGCAGGGCTTCTAATGCAACTGTTCATTTTATTTATTTATTTGTTTATTCATTTGATTGGTGTTTTAGGCTTACGACCGCACCCTGGGAGGAGAAAGTGTCCAGGGACGGGAGGATGTGTGTACCCCTGGCTGAGCAGCCCTTTAAACAGTGACTAGGGCCATTAAAAACTAAAAGAGTGAATGGTGGTCGATGTATACTGAAACATCTTAATACTAGGAACACAATTTGCTTCAGTTGGAACACATCTTTGTACACAGCCCATCCAATTCTACACATTTTAAAACAAAATACAACCAGTACTATAACCTTAGTCATTTCGAAAGATGAGCGGAAACAGGCCTAAACAACCACAGACAATGTGTTCTGATATGGTTGCTAACTTCAAAAATTAACATTAAGTTCTTACCAGGCCATGTGATACGTCATGGTTGAGAAGCGGGGAATACGTTGTTGCCTCACTCGTACACCCACCCTATATTGCCAAAAGGCAATACAGTGACCAGGTGACATCAGAAGAAACGTGTGTTCTAGGGTTATAGAAATAACTCACGCCTGATTGGTTGAAACTGAAAAGGCGTCTTTTTTTTGTCTTTTTTTTTTTATGTGCGCGATTAGGATTTGGATAACTTTGAACTGTTATATCTCGGATATGCAACACTGCAAAGCATGCTTTGTAAACTTTATGTGCAATACTTCATTGATGCATATATATATATATATATATATATATATATATATATATATATATATATATATATATCTGGCCTAGTGTCGTCTTTTCTTTTAAATGAACAACATTGACTAGAACACTCCAAGCTATGACATCGCTTTGGCCCAATGGTTAGAGCGTCCTTCTCGAGAATGGGAGACCTGTGATCGAATGCTGGTGGGCCATGCCGAAGACTTTAAAGTTACCATCCCTTGCCGCGCAGCAATGTAATGTTATATCAAGGAAACAGGGCTGGCTGGTTCAATAATGTGACTGGGCGGGGTGTCATAAGGGGAACAGGTCGTGGACAAGTGGTCAAGGCGTATTACAATGACCACACTTTCCAACAAATGTTCGTGCTATGAAATCATCTGAGTGTAGAATTAATCCTGACTTGAGCGTCGAGTGGCTTCGTTTCACCTTTTCGCACTTCACCGGTTTTTTCAGCAAGAGGTAATTAACCGATCAGCTTCCGCGGAACTGTAATTTTCAGTTACAAAAGCCTTGGTTCGAAGACACAGATTTGAAACTTAATGGAGATTTATTTGTGAAATGAGCAGGCAGTCAATGGTTTTTGGTTTGATGTTAAACCGTGCAGACAGAACATATCCATAGGTTCCCGGTTTGATATTAAATTGTGCAGACATAACTTATTCGTCGGTTCCCGGTTTCATATTAAACTGTGCAGATAGAACCTATCCGTCGGTACTCGGTTTGATATTTAACTGTGGAGACAGAGCTGCTGCTTAGGTTCCCGGATTAATATTTCCCAGTTCGGCTCTTTTGTGACAAATTAGCTGCCGATCGAGCAATACATGTGTACTCCAAACAGTGCACGCGTCGCTCTAGCCTCTCGCGTTACATCACTGTCACCACTAGAAAAGGGCCTGGTATGCTAAGGCGAGGAATCGGCCCCCGTGCAAGAAATTGTGTATCTCAAGAAGAGAAACTGACTATGGCTGCGAGTGACAGCTGCTGACAGTCTCGAGGCTACTTCTTTTCACGTTTTGTTTTATTCTTCTTTTCCCGTTAATTGGCAAGCATGCAACTTATAAAGCTCCAAACGTACACGGTAGCAAAGTATAGGCCATAAAATCGATAAATGGTACACTGCTCTAGTCGCACTGAAATATCTGTTTTTGTATCGAACACTTGTAGAGTGGAGAAAGTCACTCCGCAACAAATGTAACTTTCTGAAAAATTAATGAACGCGCAGTTATGCACTAATCAATTAAATACATATATAACAAATGTTCAGCCTTATACCTCTACTACGCATAACATGTTGATGTTAGTGATAGCCAGATTACCACGTGCTCTCAGAAGGATTCATGTTTGGTTTCGCTATAGTTGCCATTGGTTACGTTATACCAAAACTTAACAAGTATCCATTCTAATTCATGATAAGGGGCCTCCGTGGCTCAGTCGGTTAGCGCGCTAGCGCAGCGTAATGACCCAGGCGCCTCTCACCAATGCGGTCGCTGTGAGCTCAAGTACAGCTCATGCTGGCTTCCTCTCCGGCCATAAGTGGGAAGGTCTTTCAGCAACCTGTGGATGGTCGAGGGTTTCCCCCGGGATCTGCCCGGTTCCACCCACCATAATGCTGGCCGCCGTCGTATAAGTGAAATATTCTTGAGCACAGCGTAAAAGACCAATCAAATAAATAAATAAATAATTCATGATAACACTTATTTAATGCATGGCAGACTATATTTTATCTCACACAAAAGGTATGTTACCCCCAAAATAAATAAATAAATAAAAAGAGAGAACAACAAAGATTCGAACTCTTTCCCGAAATGCAACCTGCTTTACACGGTGACTTAGTTCACTGCACTATGAAGGATGCCTGATATATGATGGCGGAAAAACGAATTTTAAACTTGCCAAAATATGACTAATCACATTACAAAGTTAATTTTTTACACATGAAGACATATGTTAACCAGAACGAAACGTTGACAGCACGCAGAAATACACACATAAAAGATATTTTTCTGGTTAACGTTGATCTTCATATTGTAAATTAAGTACATAGTGCCTCGTTTGAACGAAAAATTGGCGTTTTTGATCGAGAGTGCATTTTTGTCGGGTTATTGCTAAGTAACCATCTCTTTTATGGCCATATAACTTTTATGGGTGATTCGACCAAGTTTTATACTTCGGATCTGGAAATTTACAGAGCTGTGATGGGATTTTGAAATTTACAGTTTCTTATCGTACTTCTCTGGGGCCGATTCTCCGCCTTACAGTACCAGATACTCTTCATGGCGACACATGTTAAGAACATTTTCATGGTAGTTGCTATCAACTTGCCTACAATCGCTTTGTGCACGAGGCCAATGAGATGGGTTGTTTGCAATGTAATAATTTTAGTTTCCACTGTATCATAAGTTCTTTTGACTATCACTGTGTATAATATCAGATTTCTTTGATCAGGTTAGATATAGATTTTACCAAATTGCGGTTCGGGGTGTAAAACATCTTCCTGTCATTACACCAGATATAATATATGGCCCGTGAAGACCACTTTACAACGTCAACATTTAGATACTTATGATAAGCACCATTATAGCCTAACTATAGTTCCAAGTGGGTTATACCATAAGGAACTTTCAGGCACTCTCGCGCTATATCCGGGGAGAATCACAAAAAGAATTTCGATCATTCTGATTGGACGAAATAATCTGGCTTCAGCATCGTGGATCTGTCTTAAATTGTGGCACTATTCCTTAATTCTTGCACTTTGATTTGAAGTAAAAGGGTAATTTTAAATTTTCCTCAAAAGATCTTAGACGATTCTCAGTATTAAAAGAAAAATCCTTCAGGTAAACCACAATTTTAACACAGTAGGCTATTTCAAAGATAAAATCAGGCTTAACATAAGTCTAAGTTGAAGGGAATCTATGTGCTAGGGGTATAAACCACAGGCCTTTGGCAAGTTACTGACAACATTTCGCACTTTTGACTTTATGTGCCCACCCCATTGCTGGAAGACATGTGGTCTTAAACGAATTTCCAAGGTCGGGTTTGAACCCTTAACTCGTGGCAGTCACAAAGACCATGCTTTTCCACAAATGTTGTTTTCGCAAGTCCCGTAATTCCAACATACCTCTCATTGACCCTTATGGACCCCAGAGACCACAAAATTATCGGCTCGACTCATTTCGGTCTTAAGATAATAGTTATCATTATTGTCCGGACGAACTGGTCATTTCAGCTTGAAGGGGTGCACTTTAGCACCGAGCATGGTGGACGTTATGAAAAGAGTTCGTTCCTCAAATTTCTTCAACATCGTGTCACACTAAGCACAGCTGGAGCTGACTCAATCAATAAATATGGAGCCTGAAATTGGGAGCTAATTTCCAAGTTAAATATCAAACCGACTGAGCAGTTCTAGCTGCACAGTTTAATATCAAACAGGTTACCAAAAACTGCTTGATAATATCACAAATAACGGGGAACTGCAAGCTAACTTCCCAACTGAATATACAGAAGCATGAAACGACAGCTAATCACACAGTTAAATACTGAAGCGGGAACTGACAGCTAATCACACAGTTAAATACTGAAGCGGGAACTGACAGCTAATCACACAGTTAAATACTGAAGCGGGAACTGACAGATAACTACACAGTTAAATACTGAAGCGGGAACTGACAGATAACTACACAGTGGAATACTGAAGCGGGAACTGACAGATAACTACACAGTGGAATACTGAAGCGGGAACTGACAGATAACTACACAGTGGAATACTGAAGCGGGAACTGACAGATAACTACACAGTGGAATACTGAAGCGGGAACGGACAGATAACTACACAGTGGAATACTGGAGCGGGAACTGACAGATAACTACACAGAGGAATACTGAAGCGGGAAATGACAGATAACTACACAGTGGAATACTGGAGCGGGAACTGACAGATAACTACACAGTGGAATACTGAAGCGGGAACTGACAGATAACTACACAGAGGAATACTGAAGCGGGAACTGACAGATAACTACACATTGGAATACTGAAGCGGGAACTGACAGATAACTACACAGAGGAATACCGAAGCGGGAACTGACAGATAACTACACAGTGGAATACTGAAGCGAGAACTGACAGCTAACTACACAATGTAATACTTAAGCGGGAACAGTGGACATAGTTCAGAGTTATATATCGAACCGGGAACTTTATGTGGCAGGCAGCTAACTTCGCAGAGGTATACCGAAAGCGACAGACAACTGCTCAGTTGAATACTGAACCAGAAACTCACAGCAAACTATACAGTTGAGTATTAAACCTGGAATTACAATTGGCGGCAAGCTTAGAGATAAATATTTAACCGACAAATACGATCTGACGCCAAACTTCACAATGGAATCAACGCTGGTGTGATACACCAATCAAACAAATGAATAAATCGCTGAAAGTTCCGTCAAGGGCAAGACAGTACCTGGCTAAAACATATTTCAGTTTAAAGCAGGATAGTTAAGCTTTCTAAAAAGTATCATACTATATTGTTTCAATGAGATTTCAAAGAAAACCACGTAGAACAAAATGACAATACTGCTCAAATGGCTGGCATGAATCGAGGCAGCCATCTTGAGAATTTTATGCAATCAAACACGTTGCTGCCAGATTGCGCGGCCTAAGCTGTGGCCTACCCATTCACGCATTTTGAGATTGTTTATAACGAGTTAGTTACGTGTAGCCGAAGGGAAATTTAACGGGACAGGTCCCATATTGTGGGACAGGCCTGTATTATTTATGGACCTTTACTTTAAATGGTAGTATTTCAGTGGACATAAACATTAGCCAGGTGCCGTCTTTCGCTTTAATCTCTAATATTCTTCTGGCGACATAAAATACATTATTGTAAAGGCCTAACCATGCTCCAAGCTTTGACTAAAGTATAAAGCTGCTAAAACATGTTGGACTTACTGAAATCTAGGCATAATATTTTTGCAAAAGGCAAAACAATTGCCACTTAAAACCTGTTCAATAACAAATCTCAAACAAACAGGTTTCTCAATTAAAACTTTGAAAACTTTATTTTAACAAATGCGTGAAAAAATATAAAATATGGAAGGAACACCATTGCATGTTGAGCTAACATAAAAATGCAGTTTATAAAAATACATCCAGAATAAAATTTCATATATACAATTTTAGATTTGCTTATTTCATTAACATTAAAACTTAATTTTAATCCGAATAAAATTTAGATTAAATTAGTTTTGCTCAATAATTGTCTTGACGTACATTAACGATTGACAATTGTTGTAAAATCCATACGAATCACAGTCACGGTATAGTGCACAATTATACTATACCACGCAGGAAGCTTTTTTTTTCTGCAGTGGACAAACGACTTACAATTACTTCAGTGCAAACAATATCTCATGGTTGCTGCAGTGCATAAACGATTCACAGCTGACACAGTGCAAAAACCACTCACAGTTGCTGCAGTGAAAAAACGATTCATAGTTGCTGCAGTGCCAAAAAAATGACTCACAATTAGCGTATGAGATGTATAACTGAACATGGTCATGCATGAAATTGAAGTTAGGACATGGTGTAGGTTGAAGTGACGACATGTAAAAACCTCTGTTGTGCACAATAAAACAATGATGAAGTAAAATGTCGTTCTGATTTTCTTGCTCCAGTCATATAATACGTGTAATTATGGATATTTTTTACAAATATGAGAGCAATGAAACGTTAAGAAAAAGGTAACACAATGTGTGCATTTGACATTCTCACAAAACTGGTGAAGCAAGAAAAGCAAAATCTTTTTCACTCCAATTCAGTCATAAACAGGAAAAAAATTGCAGTAGCTTTTCATACCGTGTGTGTGTGTGTGTGTGTGTGTGTGTGTGTATGTGTATGTGTATGTGTGTGTGTGTGTGTGTGTGTGTACGGCAAACAAAACAAATAAAACAAAAAGTCAAAGTAAATAAACTGTCGATATACAGTGGTCTTTGATAAAGAAAATAAGAGATCACTTTTTTTAAGTGTTATTTGTTAAATAAAAAAATTACAATTAATGTAAAATATACAATTTAAAAACCTTGCTTTCTTCTTGCGTAAAACTAATCTATACACATCAAATAATTGGTCGATAGAAACACAGCACTTTGAAGCAACATCATATTGTCCTGTTAAATCTGATCAATCCTGTTTAATGACGTCATCAATTAGAAATGCCTCTGGCGTAAGGTTTAGGTAAAGTTTTGTTCGACCAAGGATTGCCACAAACAAACATCCGAGCGCGCTCCATTAAAAACCCTGATGAAGTTGCTGTGCTGTACTGAAAATCTCTACATATTAGACAAGGACAGGTAACTGCATCGGGTTTTTTTAAATGGAGCTCGCTCTGACGCTGGTTTTGAATCATCCTTGACCAAACAAAATTTTGCCACACCTAATGTTAGAGCAATCTCGGACTAAATATGTCAGGTAAAACTTCCCATTCTAGTCAAGTAGATCGTTCTGTAAAATAACTGTTCAAGTGCTTCCAAATTAAACAACACCTGGTATTAGATACCCACAAGGCCACGTGTGGAGACCTTTAAGCCAATCGTTAAGTAGCTATATTCTACGAGATGGTATGGAAGACGTCAGACTGCGGATGACCAGCAAAACTTACCTCCAATCTGGAGCTAGTCTGCTAACCATCAAAGTAGAAGCCACATAACATCACAGGCCTATTTTCTCTTCAGTAAGCCCTATAATTAAATCTTAATATATAGCTACAAGTAATTAAGTTATTTCATTCATGCATTGGTTTTAAAATAATATTTCTCAGTCATGCAGAGTGGGAAATGCTTTCACGAAGCTTAAGCTTACTCCTCCATTTTTAATGTCTCAGAGCAACGGCGAATAACTGTACAAATTCTTGACAGAAGTTTGTGTGCAGTATCAGCGCAATGCTGTAAACTCCTTTGCTAAGTTCTGAAAGAGTAAGTTTGGTCACATTGATTACCCAGGATGTTTCCAGAATGGTTATCCAGATCTCCAATATCAACTCTGATACTAGGTAATCAAGTTGAAACCTATACATTGAATCAGATACCAGAATAATCCCACAGTGCGTAGAGAATTATACTCTGATTTCGTAATACTATAGACATCGTAATTGTGCAACCACTGAAAAACCAAATATCACATATTTCGACTGTCAATCCAAAAGATGTAAGCGTAAGTGCTTGAGAAGTATTGTTCACAGGCTGTTACAACAAAATATGCCGATGCTACCAAGTAACACTGTTGACTTCTTCGTTCATGTTTTTGTTAATTTTTTACAAATAATCTTTTCCTGTTTTATTCTTGAACTTCCCTATCCCTGCTAATGCCTCTTATTTGATATGGATAATAGTTGGCGTTTTTTTATTTTTTTGTTTTTTTCCTTCATCTGTCTGATTAATTTTTCTCGTTCTACGTAAATTTCTGCTTCCGGTCCACGAATTCCTTTTGACGCTCTGCGCATGACAGGAAGTGTAAAATTTGGATTTCCCACAAAGAACATATCCGTTGTGTTTCGCCGTTTTATCGACAACGACGAGTAGTAGCCGTGGTGCTGAAAAAGTGTCGGTTTCCTCACAATTCTGCGAAATTGTAACATCAGCTCATTAAAATGTAAGTAAGTGACGTCATTGGGCTGTTCATTATAAAACAACATCAACATTTTGGCAAGTTTTTCCAGATCATAAGAATGGAATAACTTTGCGATAAATCCGAGTTCACTGAACTCCAAACAGGTGAATATCTTGTAGCGAGTCATGAAGTCCTCCATCAGTCCGATGTAATTAGGAACGGTGGTCACATCGTCCTCGAGCTGCAGATAATATTCTGCGACATGCCGACTGTACAACATAAGATAAGCGAAATCGTAATTCTGCTTAGACCGCCATTTTACCCTTAACATCGGGTGGTGATAGGTAATTTTCAGATGGTCCAGATCTGGGTAGAAATCCCTGGGAGCTTGGATGGTTCTAATGAGACCGGACTCGAAATGTTCTTCATATCGACGGACGAGAGCATTGGACAGCTTTTGTTTGGATGCCTGTACGAAATCAGCCAGGAGAATAATGATAACTATTTGCTCCTTCTGCGTGGAGTTGGCGTTATCCAACAGCGAGTCGATAGTGCTGAATATATACGTAGTGTTCTGTTGGCGTTCGATGCAGGAAATGGCAAACGTAAACTTCACTGTAACAGATGAAAGAGAACAATAAAGTCTTCGGGACGAAAGGGATGGAGTAACAGGAAGACCAATGATATACAGTATAATCAACTAATCAAGCCGCCTACGTGTACTTTCGAACGTATCATTAACTAACCATTATATTAATGTGATTGGTGTTTTACGCCGTACTCAAGAACATTTCACTTATACGACCGCGGCCAGCATTATCGCGGGAGGAAACTGGGCAGGTCCCAGGGAAACCCACGACTATTAGGAGGTTTGCTGGCAACGAACTATTACAGGATTGAAAAAAAGAGGGGATGAATTTCTAAAACGGTGGGAAAACTTTAACATTTTATCTTACGCATTAAAGTTTGAATGTTTTGAAAATGCACGAGGGCGACAATGAACATATTATGAACATTTAAATGAGTAACCATTAGTGCATTGTTTGGTTGTTGCCTTACGACAAAACTCAAAGTATTTGTCACTTATATAATGCCGTATAAGTATCATGGGTAGAGGAATTTGGGAGGAAACCATGAACGTTCAAACTGGTGACGAGCTTCCACACATGTGACGTTAAGATCTGCACACGGTAGTGGTTGTAGCGCTTATTGTCACCAAGGGCCTTTAAGCACTAAGAGCGGGGAAACAAAGGGAAACCTGTCCAAGTAAAGGTACTAGTTCACCTTTGTAAATGTATACACAAATTGTTTTCAGAAAGTAGTCTTGAAAAAGTTACAATCCACTAACATAAAGCCCCAACGGCGAGTTCCCTGTTGTATACACGGGAGCCTACATATCATGTAAAAACGTGTACTTCT
The DNA here is from genome assembly GCF_032854445.1 of Liolophura sinensis. NCBI lineage: Eukaryota > Metazoa > Mollusca > Polyplacophora > Chitonida > Chitonidae > Liolophura > Liolophura sinensis. Next base: position 22,447,875 of record NC_088306.1, read on the forward strand.
ACCACTCATGCAGCTAGACTGACTCACCTTTGTTGGGCCGCACTTTCCCCGCCACAAGGGAATTCTCAAACAGCTGCGGTGGGATTTCTCCTATTCTGGACAAGGACATATCTTGCGGTTGACGCTCGATGACATACTCACGCAGTGTCTGTCCGTTTATTTCTCTCAGCACTAACCTGGTGTTACCATCTGAAACAAAGAAGTATTTAAGTAACACCGCATGCATAACCTTTCGTTTGGAACCGGACAACTTCTCCTGAGCTGAAGTCATAGAAAAGCGATCGCGAGTTACTGACCCTCTATCACAGATTTAATCGACACTGCACCAATTCAGAACTGGGGTCAATTGTTCAAAAGTCTATTAAAATTTAAGCCGAAAAGGCTTAAATGCTAAAACCAGTCTTATTCTAATATTTATTTATTTGATTGGCGTTTTACGCTGGACTCAAGAATATTTCACTTATACGACGGCGGCAAGCATTCTGGTTAGAGGAAACCAGGTGGAGCGTATTCTTATACAAATCAAACTGTACTTTAGTCTGGACACTGGCCATGGGGCGCGAGCCATATGCTTGCTAAAGACACTTCCGTTTCCTCCCTAAATAAAACAGACCAGTGTTACATAAAACTTCTTCAATGTAGTGTTAAGCTCCAATCAAACAAGCAAATTAATGCAATTCATATCCCAAGCTAGATGTGCAAAGCGTTCGAGTGAAGCCAGCTTGATTGCCAACTTTTGTGACCACAAAATGAAATTATACATAAAAATTGCTGGGGAAACCCACGACCAGACAGAACAAAGTAAATCTGTCGTATACCTCAAAACCTATGTCCAGATCCAAGTGATTTTGCGAACTTGATCGTGGATTAGATGAAATTAATCTGCTGCCAAAATCTGATGCAAAAAATCCGGTGACACATGGCGTTGTTATTGTACAGAATCAAAAATCAAGAATCAGACAGAGAGAAAAACGGACAGGCAGCGTTAAAATAACATTCGTATGTTTTGCTGAAGCGTTGGAGGGGTTGGGGGGGGGGGGGGGGGGGGGCAAATAAATACATAAATAAGAGACGACTCTAAACAGTGTCAGCGATCACAGTATATCCTCGCATAATCAGCATGGCCATTGATATTATTCACACGCTGCCGAGGCACGTCGGGTGAAATTTGTCGCATACCGGCAAGACCAAACAGTCCAGATAATCCGTCACTGTTACCATGGCGCAACAAACAAACAACAACAACGCCAGTTGTCAGTGTTCATAATAGAGGTAAGCACAGTGGACGAAGGAATAACCTAATTTTATGCACAAAGGTCGCGTCTACTGTTGTGGGCAGCTGTTGGTTGTACTTAAGCGAAATGAGCAAGGTACCGGTATGCGAAAAATCCGAGGTGTAGCCATACATCCTTTTATTATATCCTAAATATTCACAGAGGACAAATAATATTATATCCTATACACAAAGCAAAGTGAAACTACAACGGGGGGCGGTGGGTGAGTGTGTGTCTGTCTGTGTGCCAGACATGTTCCTGGTTGTGTGTGTGTGTGTGGGGGGGGGGGGCATGCATGTTTCCGGCGATGTCCTCTACATTCCGAAACATCCTTGCTTAACGCGTTTGGATTAAATTCCATTTCGCTTATACGACGGCGGCCAGCATTATCGTGGGAGGAAACCGGGCAGAGCCATGGGGGAAACCCATGACCATCCGGGGGGGGGGGGGGTGCTGGTAGACCTTCCCATGTGCGGCCGGAGAGGAAGCCAGCATGTAGGTTGTTCAATAGTTATAAAGTTCAAATTGCGTTCCACTCCGTATATTCCCCAATACTCGTTACTCATCTTTTTCTAGTCTTTGCCCTAAGGAAGATAATGTAGCCAAGAATCAGTACAGACATGCATACGCTTGGCTTTGTACGTCGTACTTAATGTTTTAATCAAATAACGACGAGAAGTCATTCCGTGTGTGTTGGTGTACATATACTGTAACATAGCGAGTACCTAAAACTGAAACGTCTTGCACTGTTTGCGGAACAACTATGCGGAACGGAACAATTGGTGTTGATGGTGTCCGCTCGGAGAAGCTAGTTATCAGTGATCAGTTACATTTGTTTACAGTGAACTCTATAGATGGTTTGCAACACGCGGATGTTCGTGAGTTTAAACCGGGCCCTGTCCGGTTTCCACACAACATAATGTACGGCGTAAAACACCAGCCAAATAAATAAATAGATATAGATGGTTTGCAATGTCAGCCATGCAATGAGGTAAGTTTGTGTATTGCCCACTGGGTGTCTATTGGTAGAAGTGTCATAAATTGGGCAAAGACCCTTGGCTTGTAAGAGCATACAATGGGTAGCCAAGAAACAAACTTATCTCAAAGATGGCTGCCATTGCAAACCATCTATAATCAAACTAGCAGTTCCCAATGGCCGCTGGCCATACTCAAGGGCATACGCACAAAAGGTGCATCGCCAGTATTATGCTACGGGGCTATTAGCCTACGTATATACTTAAACAATGTTGGAAATAATGTACGGCTCCTATGTTTTCGCAGCCCATTTGAAACGCCCGGGCATGTCTAAACAGAAAGGATCATAATCGATGGTACATGATAAGGGCTGCACTGAGCGGACATCCCGCTCTGACCCACAGGCCTGGGTGCGTCAGTAGTGTGACAAATACTCATAGACAGTTATAATGGGCAAACCAAGCCCCGCTCTGACACACAGGCCTAGGTGCGTCAATGGTGTGACAAATACCCATAGACTGTTATAATGGGCAAACCAAGCTCTTCCCACCCTTATCGACCAGGCTAACATATGGATGTAGAAACACCATTTGTTACACCATGCGTTACATGCACATGAAAAAATTTAATGCCACTGTAGTTACGTGGACATGAATGCCACGACAACATAATACCATTGTAGTTACGTGGACGTGAATGCTACGATAGCATAATGCCATTGTAGTTACGTGGACCTGAATGCCACGGCAACATAATGGCATTGTAGTTACGTGGACAACATAATGGCATTGTAGGGTTTTCGTTTCAAGCCTATAGCCTGGCCTTTATTGGTCTCTTTGACTTTGGACTTTGACTGGCCGCACTTATTCAGAAAACAGATAACAATAACAGGGCCTGTTAATTATCTGCACAGATTAAAAGCCTACCTCTATATTGTAGATGTTTAAAACACATATCTGTATTATTAACACATTTGGATTAGGTCAGGAATTTTTGTCTGAAATCATCGCTGATTCATACAAGATATAGATATGAACTCTCAATCTGCATCTTCAGTCTCTGAAAGGGATTTTGATCTGGACCTGTTTTTGTGATTTAAGATACTGTAGTCTGACAATTGGACAGAAATGACTGATATCATTATGCCATGACTGAAATTATTGATGAGAAAGTGTTTCCTTGCTTTGTTCATTTAGTGCTTACAGTATTGTATACACTCATATGTTTGCACTTAAGTTGGAACATTTGAATTGCTGAAATGTGATGACTGCATTTACTGCAAAGACACAGTTTCTTGCTGTTAATTATTGATGACTCCAATGTCAGCACATAACAGCAGGGCATGTGCATGTATACTCTTTATGAGGAAGAAAAAAGACACACACAAGTAAAAAATGATATTTACTATGTCTGAAACTTTCTTATGTGCTCATTTACTACTTAGAATTGTGTATATACATGTAGGCTCTAAAATAAACTCAGATAGCCTCTCAGAACATCTAGACTCCAAGAGCTTCAACCAATGATGGATCTCCAAACATCCTCCTACTTTTGGGCAGCAGCCTGCTACTTCAAAACAAAATGAATACCCCGTATTGTATTTACGTGCACATGAATGCCATGACAACTTAATGTTATGGTAGTGAAGTGCACATGAACGCCATGGCAACTGAATATATTTTTAGCTACTTCCAACGACGTATAGTTCTAATCCCACAAATAATTAACAACGATTTCTATAACACGTGTTTTGCATTAAAAGTATTTACTTTACAAAGGTTTATAACGTTCTGCGTTAACACCTGTGTAGGTTGGATACGTAGCAATATCAGTTTACAGTATCTGTAGTATGCAGTCACTGTTTACAGTACCCAGTGTGCAGTGTTAAGGCGCTGGTACATTTACCATAGTCTCAAACGACTCGGATACCCACAAGAAAGCAACCAAGAGAACGGTCAAATAATCCCATAGGGTCGAATCAACAATGGCTTTCTAAACGGCACTTCAGTTAACGTTCTCAGATAAAGTGGAGCGTAGCGCGACAGGTGAAGTTACTTGTGCAAATGTTTATCAACTTTATCAGTGTTTAAGTCACCCACCACCACAACAGGATTGTTGGTTGCTCAGACATTGCGGCTGATGTGCTAAACCTACATAGGAGTGGCCGTTACTATGGTAAAACCTTACCGATAGTGGCATTCGAAACTGAAGTTTGGTCACGAACATAAAAAAATGCCGGTAGTTGTTTACTCAGGGCTGTGTATTTTTCTGTGATCTATAACCCGGGTCACTGAGGTACTGTCAACAAATTCCTGAGTACAAAGTCAAACAACGCTCAGCAGACGACGTAATGGACGCAGAAAATGGGCTTCTGTATGAAAGAATGTCGGTCGCATAATATATGCGTTGCAGTGGGGATAACGTGAAAATCTCCCGCTCATTATTCCTTGTGATCGGTTTCTGGTAAACCCATAATCCTAAGAAGATTTGCCACCTTATTATATATACCCAGGACTGAGCGCTGAGCGGGTAGTGAATGACAGGGAACAGGGGGTTGCGTGAGCCAGGGTGGGGTCAACTACATTATACTATCGTTGATGCCTGTCTCGAAGGCTATCTCTAAATGGACGACAACAAAAACTCGTGCCACGCTCCAGCGGAGTCATCGGCGCTGGCCGGTGTCTAAATCAACCCGCTGTGGTCATTTCGCCATTGTACATGGCATGCTGGTGCAATTGTTATATAGATCAGTGAGGTTGTACTACTGTACGCTCTTTCATATTCAGCCAATTCGTTTAGGTTTTCCTTTGTGTTTAATATAAAAACCATTTCCAGATTTTCCGAATGAGAAGCCGGAATTTTGGAGTTACTGACGAAGTTTTCAGTCAGCGCGTGGGCGTGAGTTCGTGAACATGTACATTCGGCACAGATTGAATCAACATGCATCTAATGGCTAAAAAGTCGTTTTACGAGCTGACTTGAAATCTTGAGGCCTGTGATTTTTTAATGTGCCTTACAAACTATATGCTTTGTTTGGTTTTCAAAAACTCTAAATATCTATAATTTTTGAACAAATACCACCACCACCACCCTCTACCCCTAAACATTATCTCTGTACAATAAACAGTGTTTATCTGCTTTTTAAATACATTTTGTGGGGGCGATTTTATTATTGTACATAATTAAAACATACGTCTGAACTTAGTTGAACGAACACATGTTACATGTTACAATATGATAATAATGGGGCTATAATGTGTGTACATAACAGGTTGTGCACACTACAATGTTGTCAGCACCTGACAACGACCAAATATTGTTTGTCCCACATTACTACGCCGAGCATGACAAACCCCAGCCGTTGTTTTCGTCATATTATCGTTTGAAATCGATGCTGCTGGAATAATTTCTGGCACTTAAAACATGCAGCATGCTGTAGGTACGATAAACACAAATATCCTACGTGTTGGTAGGGTAGTCTGATACGTACTGACGGGACGCATCGATACATTATAAATGCACACCGCAATGCAACGCATTTGGTTAGGAAGCAGAGGTAAAGGCGAGTATTCCCATCTATGCATAATTTAATATACTGCATTTTACCTAAAATTTCGCACATGGCTAAGTTTCTCATTTTGCTCAATTTGCTTAGAAGATAGAATGATATCCACCTGGAAAAATGCAGGTTTCAACAATATTTTATGACCATTATTTCCCAATAAAAATGCATTTTTCGTCCACATATAAGGTCAAAATCCAGAAACGAAGTCATGGTATGTTAGATAGCAGCCAGATATTGACTCAGATACGCAGTTATTTCACCAATAGTGGTCTTGAGCAAGAATATACATGTAGAAACTATACAAACACATATAGAGCAGAATTTGACAATGAGGCGTCTCAGCCTCTATGGATTTTCAGTATAAGAACATACGCTTCCGCGTTTTCCTGTACAGTGTATTCTTGTAAGAAGAAATTTGTTGTAACTGTACAGTGTAGCCTTGTAACAAGAAATCGTACAGTGTAGTCTTGTAAGAAGAAATCTGATGTAACTGTACAGTGTAGTCTTGTAACAAGAAATCTGGTGTAACTGCATGCTTTAACCGACTTAACACAACAAATCCAAAATGTAAGAGAAGAAATGCGGACTTACCTCTGACCATAAGCCTTTCTGATTCCGTCCATATCATCAAGGACACGAGGACTGTGAGCGGAATTAGAATTGTAAGAATCTTACATTTCATCCCCTGCCCCATGATCACAAATATTCGTCAATAACAGTGCTGTCCGGTTTCTAAAATGTGGCCCGCAGCTATACGGGACTGGCACAATTCCTCCAGCCGTGTCCAAAATTGATGTTTTGAATTCCTGCCGCCTAGATGGATCCACTTTTACAGTGCGTTTGCGTGTCGCATTCCCACGTGAAGCTTTTGCTTCTGTGCTTAATTTGAAGATCAACAGGTTCTGCGACTGTCGGCGAGTCTTAGGTCTTGGTGTACAGTTGGCTGGATTTATCACCTAGCCAGACAAACTTGTTTTGAAGCGCACCAATCAGCGCAGAGACCGTGCAGCCTCTAAGTGACTGGCTTATGACACTACTGTGTGGGTCGATCACCCTGGGAGGCGGGAGTTTTGGGGTAGCCGTTCCCCACCCTACCCATCCCGTCAACCTTCTTGGTATACAGGTGTTAATTTTATGTCCCTACCACCCCCCCCCCCCCACCCCACCCCCACCCCACCCACCCTACCTACCCAGTGTAGGTTTACGGTAAAGGTGATTTCCCTAGCCCCCATGCAGTTTAGACGCTAGTATGAATACTCTTTTGATCCAAAGGGAATGGGATTAAATGCAGCTGTTATAGCTTGGCCATCAAATCTCACACAGTTTACTTTCTCCCACTCGCTGACCACTTCCTCCCTGACACCCTACCCCGAACCTAAGGTTTCCTTAATCTTAAAATTACACCCAGCACTGTCATTCTTGTATTACTCTCTACAACCATGCAGGTAGCTTGTGTGTCAGCTGTCAAAGCATACAGCGCATGTCATGTTATAGCAGAAAAGACTTTGAGGGCAAAACTTAAAAGAAAGTTTTAAATGTTTACAATATATAACACTTTGGTAAGAAAATGCAAATGTTATAAAATTTTACGTATTACATTTCCAGTTGCAATTAATTTAGTATTTTGCCAACCTCCAAACAGGTTTTGTGAATCCGCCGTAATGGTAATAAGTATATACTAATAGTTACGTCTCCTGCATTGCAAGACAAATGTTTTAGTCACATGGCTATATTCCGGTAAGCAATTTATTTATTTGTTTGATTGGTGTTCTGCGCCGTACTCAAAAATATTTCACTTATAGGACGGTGGCCATTATTATAGGAGGAAGAAACCGGTCAGAGATTGCAGAAACCTAACAAATTGGACGATATACATGTACGTTGTTCTATGTGTGTTCATCATCAACTTAAGAAAGATTGCTTTCGTCATGAAGGTAAAAGCCGCATATGTTTACTCGATACCGCGGACATCCGGGTACTTCACTCATACGCGGTAGCGGCAATTAGACGACGAGGTGACGGATATCACAGGAAGGTATAGGGAAAGGAACAACACTGGACGATATTAAGGCGATAATTATAGTGTGTAAGACAACAGAACAATGTGCACAGTACATATAAATTGTGGACGTTAACAAAACCTGGTTCTGGACTTATGGGGTCTTGAATAAGAGTTTTGTATCAACTCCAATATTATTTAGACAATGTTTTCGCCGCCCTGTGTGAGCAAGTATAACCGTGTTGGTACGAGTGAATCGGAAAATTCCCAGATGTCTCCAATACCTCATACTCGAATTAACAGAAACCAAAAGAAAATGGCACCCAAGTGAACTCTTCAAAATTGGCCCTGATCTCTTTCCTTGAGATAAATGTGAAGGACAAGAAGACATTATCAATAAATGCTTGTAAAACCTCCGATTTCATCCAAATCAATTAAGGGTTTGTTTGTTTTTGGGGTTTTTTTTTTACATGTTTGGTGGCAGTTTTGAGCTAAAGAGGGAATGGGGTGGGTAGGTGGAGGGGGAGGTGTCTGACTCGGTGGTACGTACAGTGTGCCACCCCACCCACTGGCGAACAGTGGATGCTGTCACGGCCTTGGACAGGGAATTTCAGGACGTCCCCGTCTCATTATCGTGTTGGGGGCCTGTGTTGGTAATTGGCTGTCTGAAATACCCGTGGGATCCTTTGCTCAGTCTTACGTTTAATTGTATGTCACACGTTGGAAAGTTCGTCAGTGGTGCCCCAAAGATCCGTGGTTTAAACCAGGCCACAACGGTTTCCTCGACAAGGATAAAACTGACCGCAATGATATGATCCGGAATATAAGGTTACAATCAAACAGGAAAAATATTCCAACATTTAATTACTAAAATACAGGTGTACCTAAAAGAATTTAATTTTCCTGACGTTACACGTTTATAAAACGCAATCCGATTGGTCGAATTTTTGAGTTTATACTCCAATAAACCGAAAAATATGAAACCACGCCCACGCAGGACTACTTTGTCTAAGAATAGAACTGAAAAATGGATTCACGGGTTTATACAATTTGCACAACGATTTTTTTCGTTCATGCCCCAATAAACCTAAAAAATATTACAGCCAGTCCTTAATAACTCTGGGTTCACCCCTCCCTGGCGGGAAAACCTATTGAAATCATTACGATATGATTAACTTCAAACTTCAGTATCTCACCTAACTGCGTAATGTAGAGAAACATACCTCAGTAGTAACAGTACTGAACCCATGGCATAACTTTTGCTACATTGATATTTCATGTGATTTAAAGATCATGTGTAATTTTACAGGAAACCATGAAAATTCAGTCTCTTCAAAAACCGCTGATCTGGTCATGTTGTAAGTTGATTAAGATGTTACAAGAGTAGGCCTACTTTAATCCTAAAAAGTTTTGATTTCCGTATGCAAATTTGACTTCTGGCGCCATTTGTAACACGTCACCTGACTCATTTTTTACTTTCTTCATATTTTACCCCACGGTAATGCAAATTTGCTCCTGTCAAATGCAACTTTGTGCGCTGAATCCAAAAGTATCAATACCTTTTCCCCGAAGTTTCAAGGTTTTACCGGAAGTGAGACAAAAGAGTAATTTATTTATTTGGTTCATGTTTTACGCAATACGCAAGAATATTTCACTTATACGACAACATCAAGCATCATGGTGGTAGCAAACCGGACGGAGCCCAGCGAAAACCCACATTTGCAGGTTGCTGGAAGACCTTCCCATGTACGGCCGGGGTGGGGGGGGGGGGGGGAGGAAGACAGTATGAGCTGTATTTGAACTCTCAGCGACCGCACTGGTGAGAGGATCCTAGGTCATTGCGCCGCGCTGGTGTGTTACACCCCTCGGCCACGGAGGCTCCACAAACAATGAAAATTACAGTCCGTTATGACTGAGCTCAAATCTAGCTTATGTCCCATTAGCAGTCGTTTTATTCTCCACATTTTGACGTCTTATGTGGAATAATAGGAACTTACAGGTACATGAGATAGTTGGTTTAGCATATGCCATCGCTGTCAGCCATGTCACCTAAATTTATTAGCGGTCCATTTCGTCCCGGAACCATGATAAATTCAGTGGGGCGTGTCCCAACATTGTAAAATGCACCGTGTTCAGTCTATTTTCCGATATCCGCCATTTAGAAGATATCCCACATTCCCTTTAGTTTTAAAACTATAAAGTATAGAATGATAGGACAAACATCAAAATGTAGCACGTGATACGGCCTTTATATATATGCGAACCGATCTGAGTTTGTTTTCTATAGATTTTTGAGTGCTTAGTGAGTGAGTGCTTGGGGTTTAACGTCGTACTCAACAATTTTTCAGTCATATGACGACGAAGGAATCATTAGGGTGCATGTACGTGTAATGTGCCTCCTTGTTGCAGGACGGATTTCCACCGCTCTTTTATTTAGTGCTGCTTCACTGAGACGACTTACCGAAGGCAAGTAAGCCGCCCCGCCCGAGCCATTATACTGATACGGGCCAACCAGTCGTTGCACTATCCCCTCCATGCTGAACCCCAAGCGAGGAAGTTACAACTTCCTCTTTTAAAGTCTTAGGTGTGACTCGATCAAGGATTGATCCTGGATCTACCGGTCCCGAAGCGGACGCTCTACCAACTGTGCTATCCGGGCCGGTATATATATAGATTTTTGAATGCTGGAGACTGTGACCATTAGGGTAATAGGGTTGTCTTACATGGAAATGACATAATGCTCTTTCGATTCACTTAACATAAGATATCTTCCCTACAGTGGAGAAGTAAATAAAATGATGCCAGACACAAGCTGTTAGATATTGCCTACATAAATGAAACTGACTATAGCCGTCAAACGTAGACACACAGACTAGGATAGGTCTAACTTGATCACAACTGCAATGTAGACCGTGCTCAGAAGATAAGACGTTGGAACTGAAATGCCTGCATTTTATTGTTAGTACATGACAGAACTGGCGAACTACGGTCCATTTAGCTGCCCGTCGACAGGGAATTGGGTGAGTAAATCACAGCGAAATAAAATAAACTGTGTATCACACGATCTTTAAGTTGCAACAACAACATAGCAGTCGAAGCCCAGCCCCAGGCCACATGGTTTGCTGTCCCTATTCCAAGCTTCTCCGGAAAATGGGAAGACTTTGAAACATTTTGTGAGCGATTTCAATCCTGTATGGAGGCTAACGCAATTACAGATGAAACAATCTTACTCATGACAATTCAGTGATGGGAAACTTCAATCAAGCCAGGTGAAACTCCTTTATTATATTGGACAAATGATTCGGGTCAAAGCTCAGCTGGTTGCATCCGTTAACAGTGGCGACGGAGAAACAAGGGACTTAACTCTACTTGTTGTCCTTGGCAACTGGCCCGCCTTGCCTGGTCGTGAACTGGTTGCGACACTTTAAACCATGGAATCGATTCGACGGAAAAATCATTGGAAATAAACTCAGCCAAAAATGAATCCACAAAACCGGAAAATATCGGAACAGAATTTCTTAAATTATTCCAGGTGTACTAGGCCATATCAAAGGCCTACAAGTCAGCATAGATCTACAGCCAGACGCCAAACCAGTATCCTGTAAAGCCAGACAAGTTCCATTCGCTCCAAGCGGAAAGGTGGAGGCTGAGACTGACCGTTTAAAAGCGGATGGTATCAGCGAAAAGGTCAAGTATTCTCCTTGGGCGACGCATATCTTTCCAGTACTAAAGCCCAACGGCGAAATACACCTATGTGGAGGATACAAGGTCAGTGTGAATCGCTTCAGCACGCGAAACGTTTACCTCATTCCCAGAATGAAAGAACTTTTGCCAAATTTGAATGGTGGAGAAGAATTTACAAAACTTGATCTTCGCCACGCGTACCAGCAACTAGAGTTAGATGAACCATCCCAGATCCTAACTACTATAAACACTTCCAAAAGCCTCTTCAAGTACAACCGACTATCGTACGGTATCAATACGGCTCCAGCAATTTCCCAAAGGGATTTGGAAATAACGCTGAAAGTACTTACATGTACATATTTTGGCGACATTCTGATCTCCGTAAAAATCACACACATCATGAACATAATCTCAACAAAGCTCCAAAAACGCTTGAGAACGCTGTTGCTCCCCTACAGGTCAGTAAGTGCAGATTTCTTCTATCGGAAGTTGACTACCTGGGCGTGTGTGCCGACAGAGAGGGGCAGTACTCTACTGCAAAGAGAATCAGGGCAATTCAAGATGCTCCTGCGCCAGAAAATGTCACAGAGCTGAGGGCGTATTAAGGGCTTCTGACAACTTATGGTAAATTTATTCCAAACGTGTCCATTCGACTTGCTCCTTTGTATGATCTCCCGAAGAAGGGTAATCCTTGGCAGTGAACTGCTAAAGAGCACAAGCATTCAATCTCAGCAAACAGAGCCTTAGTGATTATCCGCTACTTGTACATTACGACCCTGACAAGCTAATCATTTTGGCTTGTGACACCTCTGGGTATAGCATTGGTGCTGTTCTCCAGCATAAACGTAACAGAAATGAAGAACCCGTCGCATATGCTTCAAGAAGCCTCAACAAAGCGGAGCGCAACTATTCACAAATAGAAAATGAAGGACTGGGTATTTGTTTTTGGCTTAACCTAGTTTTGACAGTCTTTGTGTTGCCCTTCTTATTTTCTGGCGCAGTGTAGGACTGTAACACACACGAGACGAGACAAATTATTTAGATGGCATAGAACTTTTAAGATGGCGGACAACGAGGCTCATCCTCCGGATCAACCAATCAGAACGATCGCTTCATTCAGCGTCAACGCACATGTTGGGGACATCCTGTGTAACACCTAAGAGTTATGTCCCTTAGAGCAACATTGCTAATTACCTACGATTGCTACATTTGCTTGTGCGAAGCTTTGCCATTGTAACAGTCCATTACTCAGCTTGTTTTCCGCATTTTTTATTTCTTATATTCTGTTTAGGATGTATACTAGCATAAAGAGATACAGGAAAACTTCTCAGCTTTCTTCTTGAGACGTAAAAATTGTTCTAAACATAAGGCACAGTTTGTCAGCCGGAAAATTAAGCAGTTTGCAGTTGTGGCTTCAACGGTGACAGTTGTCAGAAAATCTGTTGCCCGATGAGTTCGAATCATAATGGGAGGACTAAATAAGCTGGTAATCAAGAATATCTCACTTATACGAGGGTGGCCTCAAATAGGATGGTACAAAGCCAGGCAGAGCGCGGAGAGATAACCCAACAAGGAATCTGAACCATCTTTTCATTTCCGCTTCGTTTGTAACGTAATGTAATTCCATGTCTACGTTAGGATATGATAATATGTGAAGTATCCAAATCACGGTTTAGACCGTCAATCTTGAAAACAATATTGTTGAAATAACACAGCATAATTCCCACAGACCAGTGTGATTAATAAAATTAGCCTTTAAATACAGTACACATAATTTATATAAAGCCTTTACTTGTTGAATGCTGAATGATTTTTTTTTTTTTTTGATTGGTGTTTTACGCCGTACTCAAGAATATTTCACTTATACGACGGCGGCCAGCATTATGGTGGGTGGAAACCGGGCAGAGCCCGGGGGAAACCCACGACCATCCGTAGGTTGCTGACAGACCTTCCCACTTACGGCCGAATGCTGAATGAAGTAGACCACATCTTCGTGTAAATCGTAGTTTCCGGCGTAAACCACTGGCCTTTGGCAAGTTAATGAAGAACTTTCTCACATGCGGTCAGGTATCAAGATTTTTGTCCGAAAAAAGTTCTTCACCAATGGGATTGCCACAAGACCAGCTTCCTTATGTTTATTTATTTGTTAATTTGATTGACATTTTACGCCACATTAAAGAATAATTCACTTACACGACGGCGGCCAGCATTATGCTGGGAGAATACCGGACATATCTAGAGGGAAACCGGCTTCCTTACACATTTATTACAGACTCTAGTCCATTAAAAGCATGTGCCAATACACTCTACTGAAAAGTTACTCTTTGAAAGGTCTCTGTGGAATTCGAAAACCCCTCAAGTCTTTTTCTGTGATGATTTGAGGAAATTTTCCGTGCTTGATTAGCTCAGAGCAATGGCTGTTAATCATGGTGATCGTGCGTTGTCCAATGATTTTTGTCCATTTGTAGGCCGTTGCAGTCGAGTTTTCTCGCCTTGTTCCATATGGTCCATCGCTCTTGGAATGAGTCTTTTCAAGAAGTAATTTCGCCATATAATCCGGAAGCCGCGAGTTTACAAACGAATAAATGTCTTTCGCAACGCCAACAGGGTCGGCTACTAAATCCTCGAAAATGACCTCTTTGAAACTGGACGGATACTCCCGTTCCAAGAGTTGTCGTTCTTTGAAATCCTTCGTTATACGCCGACAAAAGGCTTCCACGGTCAATACGTCGACAACACAGTTCGCACCAAAGTTGTTAGAACAAAACATTGCCCTCGGGTCGCGTAACAAATGAATAACTTTGACCTCCGGATATTGCTGAATCAGCTGTTTAGCTACATCCATTCCTACGCGCACGCTTTTAACAACTCGATATTTCGCCTGCGCACATCTTTGATAGTACGCCGGAAAGCAGTCCTGTGGAACCATTTCTAGATTCCCCTTTTTTTGGAGAACACAATGGCAGAAGTCTAGTATACTTTTGGACACCGAATTACACAGCTGCTTGGTCGCGGTTGCCACGTCGAAATCTTGAAATCGACAGGAATAGATGGCGGACAAAATCTCTGTTGCCATGGTTTCGTCTTCCCTCAGCTTGTCCGGACATTCCCTGCAAAAGTTGACATATATTATTTGGTAATTAAAGGAAACACTAACATGAAAAACTTCATATATTAGATGAAATACTATTAAATATTTTCAAGGAAAATAGCCCCATCTTTTTTTCGAATTTTTCCAATTGAATAAAATGGTTTTAAACCATCGGATACATATTTTTGGGGCTTAAAATGGTTCGTTTCAAGGTCGATTCGATTTATGCGTATATACATTGTGAATGACGAAATCTAGCAAATTTTGTCTGTTATAAGTGACATACATCTAATGTGACGTCACTGGCCCCAACATGATCAGAAAATGTCACCGTAGAATTTAATGTTTCAAGTGAATTTTACTAGGTAACTTTTAAAACAAAATTCGTCAGTATTTAATAACAATTTAGCTGCCAAATTCTTTATATGACGTTAGTGTTTTCTTTGCCTTCAAGACATTCACTTGCCGTCCACCTGTCTTTTCACCGCCGCCGTATTAGTGATTTATAATTTTGAGATTTGATTTGATTTATAATTTTGAGTAACGCGCAATAATCCATCTAAGTAAATCAGTAAATACGTTTGATTGAAACCCGCTCACTCCTTTAATACAATAGAGCGTCCGCTTCGGGATCGGTAAATCCAGGATCAATCCTAGGTCGAGTCACACCGAAGACTTTAAAAGAGGAAGTTATAACTTAATCGGTTGTCCGTTAGCAAGAAGGGGATAGTGCAACGGGGTTGACCCGTATCAGTATAGTGGCTCGGGCAGGGCGGCTTACTTGCCTTCGGTAAGTCTTCTCAGTGAAGCAACACTAGATAAAAGAGCGGTGGAAATCCGTCCTGCATCAAGGAGGCACATTACATACATACACCCCAAGGATTCATTCGTCGTCATAATATAACTGAAGTGTCATATGTTGAGTACGACGTTAAACCTCAAGCACTCGCTCACAAGAGAGACCGCTTCGGTGGTCTAATGCTTAGAGCGTCGGCCTCGAAGTCGGGAGACCCGAGATCAAAACACAAGTTGGGTAATACCAAATATTGTAAAAAATGTTACTTGTTGGTAACACGCTTGGCGCTGGAGTAAGGAAACAGGGCTGGTTTTCCCGGGGTAGGTATGATGTCTTCGAAATTTTACTTGAGTGACGGCAGCACTTCTCCACAAGAAGGCGCATTATACTCCCTTTCGTCAAATTGTCATACATACATACTTGATGCAAAAGCAACAACTCTTGTCAGTCTACGCGAAAGCTTTTCAGTTTTTCTCCCTCGCTTGTACAAATAGTCACTCTGCTAACATAACTTGAATATATGACAAATCACGACCTATAAGTAAATAGTTATATCAAATTTGTCTAAATATTCGCAACTTAAATATATATATTATATAATGGTGCTATATATGACTATATATATAGTCAGTAGAAACAGACCATTTTTACATAGAAGGAGGTTTAGGCCAGACAATTTGGATATAGCTAACAAACAGATGCCTTCATCTAACTAAATGAAAACAAACCTTTCAACATCCCTTTATATGGAGGTTTAGGTCAGAGCATTTTGATAAAGCCCAGATACAGATGGTTTCATCTAGCCAAAAGAAAACAAACCTTTCAACATGCCTTCATGTTGAGGTTTAGGCCAGATCATTTTGATAAAGCCCACATACAGACGGCGTCATCTAGCTAAATGAAAACAAACCTTTCAACATGCGTTTATATTGAGGTTTAGGCCAGATCATTTTGATATAGCCCACATACAGACGGCTTCATCTAGCTAAATAAAAACAAAAAAGTTTCAAAATGCCTTTAGGAGGAGGTTTAGGCCAAACCATTCTGATATAGCCCACATACAGACGGCTTCATCTAGCGAAATGAAAACAAACCTTTCAACATGCCTTCATGTTGAGGTTTAGGCCAGACCATTCTGATATAGCCCACATACAAACGGCTTCATCTAGCTAAATAAAAACAAAAAAGTTTCAAAATGCCTTCAGGAAGAGGTTTAGGCCAAACCATTCTGATATAGCCCACATACAGACCACTTCATCTAGCTAAATGAAAACAAACCTTTCAACATGTCTTTATGAGGAGATTTGGGCCAAACCTTTCTGATATAACCCCATACAGACGGCTTCATCTAGCTAAATGAAAACAAACCTTTCAACATGCCTTTATGAGGAGGTTTAGGCCAAACCATTCTGATATAGCCCCATACAGACGGCTTCATCTAGCTAAATGAAAACAAACTTTTCAACATGCCTTTACGTGGAGGTTTAGGCCAAACCATTTTGATACAGCCCCATATAGACGGTTTCATCTAGCTCAATGAAAACAAACCTTTCAACATGCTTTTATGAGGAGGTATAGGCCAAATCATTCTGATATAGCCCCGTACAGACGGCTTCATCTAGCGAAATGAAAACAAACCTTTCAACATGCCTTTATGTGGAGGTTTAGGTCAAACCATATTGATACAGCCCCATAAAGACGGCTTCATCTAGCTAAATGAAAACAAACCTTTCAACCTGCCTTTACGTGGAGGTTTAGGTCAAACCATTTTGATACAGCCCCATACAGACGGTTTCATCTACCTGAATGAAAACAAATCTTTCGACATGGCTTTATGTGGAAGTTTCTGCCAGATTATTTTGATATAGCAGACGGTTTCGTATAGCTAAATGAAAACAAAACTTTTAACACGCCTTTATTTGGAGGTTTTGTCCAGACCATTCTGATATAGCCCACATACAGACGGCTTCATGTAGCGAAATGAAAACAAACCTTTCAACATGCCTTTATGTTGAGGTTTAGGCCAGATCATTTGGATATAGGCCACATACAGAAGGCTTCATCTAGCTAAATAAAAACAAAAAAAGTTTCAAAATGCCCTTATGAGGAGGATTAGGCCAAACCATTCTGATATAGCCCACATACAGACGGCTTCATCTGGCTACATGAAAACAAACCTTTCAACATGCCTTTATGTTGAGGTTTAGGCCAGACCATTCTGATATAGCCCCATACAGACGGCTTCATGTAGCTAAATGAAAACAAACTTTTCAACATGCCTTTACGTGAAGGTTTAGGCCAAACCATTTTGATACAGCCCCATACAGACGCTTTCATCTAGCTAAATGAAAACAAACCTTTCAACATGCCTTTATGAGGAGGTTTAGGCCAAACCATTCTGATATAGCCCCGTACAGACGGCTTCATGTAGCTAAATGAATATAAACCTTTCAACATGGCTTTATGTTGAGGTTTAGGCCAAACCATTTTGATACAGCCCCATACAGACGGCTTCATCTAGCTAAATGAAAACAAACTTTTCAACATGCCTTTACGTGGAGGTTTAGGCCAAACCATTTTGATACAGCCGCATACAGACGGTTTCATCTACCTGAATGAAAACAAATCTTTCGACATGGCTTTATGTGGAAGTTTCTGCCAGATCATTTTGATATAGCAGACGGTTTCGTATAGCTAAATGAAAACAAACCTTTCAACATGCCTTTATTTGGAGGTTTTGTCCAGACCATTTTGATATAGCCCACATACAGACGGCGTCATCTAGCTAAATGAAAACTAACTTTTCAACATGCCTTTATGTTGAAGTTTAGGCCAGATCATTTTGATATAGTCCACATACAGAAGGCTTCATCTAGCTAAATAAAAACAAAAAAAGTTTCAAAATGCCTTTATGTTGAGGTTTAGGCCAAACCATTCTGATATAGCCCACATACAGACGGCTTCATCTAGCTAAATGAAAACTAACTTTTCAACATGCCTTTATGTTGAGGTTTAGGCCAGATCATTTTGATATAGTCCACATACAGAAGGCTTCATCTAGCTAAATAAAAACAAAAAAAGTTTCAAAATGCCTTTATGTTGAGGTTTAGGCCAAACCATTCTGATATAGCCCACATACAGACGGCTTCATCTGGCTAAATGAAAACTAACTTTTCAACATGCCTTTATGTTGAGGTTTAGGCCAGATCATTTTGATATAGTCCACATACAGAAGGCTTCATCTAGCTAAATAAAAACAAAAAAAGTTTCAAAATGCCTTTATGTTGAGGTTTAGGCCAAACCATTCTGATATAGCCCACATACAGACGTCTCCATCTAACTAAATGAAACAAACCTTTCAACATGCCTTTATGTTGAGGTTTAGGCCAGATCATTTGGATATAGGCCACATACAGAAGGCTTCATCTAGCGAAATTAAAAAAAAAACTTTCAAAATGTCATCTGAAGGTTTAGTCCAGATTATTGGAATGTAACCAGCATACAGAAGACTTCAGCTAGCTACATGAAAACAGACATGTTAACTTCTGCGTATGAACACGTTTTAGGCTATATCACTGAGATATTATACACGTTCAGAATATAACATAAAATAAGAATTACAGCACACAGAGTAAACCAGGGCAGTGACTGTTCGCAGAGACGCAACCGGTAAAATACGACCTCTTACCAATTTACCTCGGTTAGGATTTGACTCTAACTGTTCATGTAAATGCATTAAACAGTAGCAAATTACGCCATCCCGCCCCCAGCACCATGGCTTAAGCAGGCTTAAGTCAAAATGGCAGGCAAAGAAGAACCATATATCTTGAGCGCATACACTTAAAACATCAATCTGTTAGTTTTAACAGAAAGTCTGTTGTCTGAGTGATACTAGACTGTATTCTGTTATTATAACATAATACTGTGTCATATTCAAAATAACATCATGTTAGTCTAATAGAGTCTTTATGTTAAATTAATAGAATATGTGTGTTATATTTAGCAGAATAATTTGCTGCACTCAGTTAAAATTAACAGATTAATTTTTTTGAGTGTAGATCTATAGGCTAGATTGTGGATAAAGTCCCCACACAAACAAAAGATGGGGATAGACTAATTGCGATACATGTATAGCCCATGAAATATCTTGGGTAATCTCTGGTTGTGATGTGCCTTGTATAAAATAAAGGTTAATCCGTCCAGAGGAACGACATGTCGTCACTTTTTTTTAAAATCCAGAAGAGTTAACAGCGTAAGGTTACTAACCTGACAGTGCCGTTAAAGTATTTCACTGGATACCCTTTGGCTATGGTGTGTAGGTAAAGTGGGTAAAGGGGCTCGAAGCTGTAGAAGGCCACGGGGTTGTCGTCAAAGAGACTTCCGGTGAGAGTAGAACCGCTTCTGTAGTAGGCCACAATCAATACTTTTATCGCTTTATCATTAGCAGCCAGCTTCACAGAATTCTCCTTGAATGAAGGTAAGGAATCTGTTTCCAAGTAAAAAGAACAAAAAAAAAACATTGCACATAGGGTTTCTTTACCCCAGACCAATATGTTGTGATTATTATTGTTGTGATAAAGAGCTAGCCTGGACTGACATCCGGTGATTCTGTGCAATAACACAACACCGTTTTGGGGATCATTTTTCTTCAGCCTACTTCGCCATGATATGACGTAAATGCTGACAATGTGCATGGCTAACTCTAATTTGTCATTCTTTAAACTACTGGCATGTCCATGAATGAGCTTATCTTTTCACAAACGAGACCCGCATCTATGCGTAATGATGCAATTCTATCATGTCCTAACATTTATTGACGGATTGATTGAATATTGATTGATTTATCTACCTAGTTTGTTTTATTTATTCATCCCACAATATGGAGAAAACCGTCATATTTCACAAAAGTCCCGACATAAAGTTGAAGCCAGCTCAGCCAAAGCTGGATTCGAACCCCCGACGTCGTTGGTCGCCGCCTTGCCGAGCCTCCGATTATAAACTGATTGGCATGGGCTGATCACAGTAGACCGCGTAATAAGCAGTTCCAAACTCTCCTGTTGATTTGTTTTAATGGCTAACGCCACAAAAAAAAAAAAAAAAACAAACATAGAATCACCACATATATTATTCAGGCAAGGCATGCCTGGTATCTAGGCATTGTTTTCGTGTTATTGTTTATGACGTGTGACAACATAACATTCACTCTAGCATTCCTGTGGCGTGTAATAAATTGCAATTAACACCAATGCAATTTTTTTTTTAACTAATGCTGCTTAATCTATAGCGCTTCTATTTAAGCTTTTACACGAACAGTTATATTAATCCCTAATTGAGGATCACCGACAAAAGGTCGTATTTCACCGGTTACATGTAACCAATTGCCAAATATCACACTGTCGTCGAAACAGTTACAGTTTCACTCTGTAACTGCTCAGGTAAATGCTTAAAGAGTATCGACTGACAACCAGGGTTTAAGAATCCAAAATATGCTGTAATAACAAAATCAATATGTTGCTGGTGTAGAATTAGTCAAAACCAGCTTCGTCATCACATTTAGTAGACAGTTACATGCATTAAAACGATTTAACGGATAAGGCCTCGGGAATGCTTAGTGCACCAGCATACAGAATCCGGGTCGAAGTATACGTCATGGAGGAAACTGCAAAAGATGTTAATCAAGGTTGCACAATCTTTGGATGACTTTCAGCTGGATTAAACTCTTTCTCTTTCTATAATTACATCGCCACGGTATATGGCTGAAATATTGCGTTAAGTCATAACCATTCATTCTGTAGTTACATTATCAAAAAATAAAATAGTCTGTTGCTTGAGTTAGGCTAGAATGTATTCTGTCAATGCTGCAGATTATTGTGTCAGATATAATACTTGTTGATTCAACATGTATTTATTTATTTGATTTGGGGACCCCAGTTGGTTAGCTCGCTAGTGCAGCGTAATGACCCAGGAGTCTCTCACCAATGCGGCTGCTGTGAATTCAAGTCCAGCTCATACTGGCTTCCTCTCCGCCCGTACGTGGGGAGGTCTGTCATCAACCTGCGGATGGTCGTGGGTGTCCCCCGGGCTCTGCCCGGTTTTCACCCACCATTATGCTGGCCGCCGTCGTATAAGTGAAACATTCTTGAGTGCGGAGTAAAACACCAATCAAATAAATAAATAAATAAATAAATAAAGTTGTTTGATTTGTGTTTTACGCGGTGATCAAGAATGTTTCACTTGTTCGACGGCGGCCAGCAAAGAAAATCGGGCAGGGGCCGGGTGAAACCCACGACCAGATTCAACATGTATTATATTTATGTGGTAGAATATCGACTGTACTTAGACTAACAGGATATTATGTTGAATATGACACAGTATTACGGTAATCACAGACTACATTCCAGCATCATTCAAACAACAGATTTTCCATAAAAATTTAGCAGTTTATCTGCATTGCGTTACATCGGGAGAACACAGGGAATACAGTATTGTAATTACACCTACCGTAAACGGTTTCATACATATCATCGATTAAGGAATAGCCAAGGTAGGAAATAACCAAAATGGCAGCGATCAGCAGGGCAAACGAAGTGTTCCTTCTCCCTGAGGAAATGAAAGATACTCTTAGTTCAGTTATTTCAAAGTACGATAAAAGATATGTGTAAAATGACACATTTGTGACATGGTGGCACTTCCT
Organism: Liolophura sinensis; assembly: GCF_032854445.1. Taxonomy (NCBI): domain Eukaryota; kingdom Metazoa; phylum Mollusca; class Polyplacophora; order Chitonida; family Chitonidae; genus Liolophura; species Liolophura sinensis. The sequence goes on from NC_088306.1 coordinate 22,469,953, forward strand.
CTGTGATCTCGAGGAGAGACCACAAATGCAGGGTGTCAAATCTAGGAAACATTCTAGCAGACACACACCATAAACAGGTTCTACTGCGGCCATGGATAGGGAATTTGGGCATTCAGTGTGTATGGGGCCTTACATATAATAAGCCGTCGACGATGTTCTTGTGGCCGTTTAATTTACTCATTTTGATTAATTAATTTTAATTAATTAATTTTAATGTTAATTTGAATTTTTTAATTTTATTTTGTTTTCTACCAATATGTGTGCTTGCCTGTATGTCACATGCCAGCAAGTTCGTTAGTGTGTTGCCAAAGATCCATGGTTTTACACGATTTCCTCCACCCATAAATCTGACACAACAGCCAAATAAATAATTTAATAAATAAATAAATAAATAAAAACACATAAAACAGATCCATTTGTTTCAGAAGACGGCTAGCTGATGAATTTCGACAATTGTGAGTTGGTGCACATCACATAACTACGGTGTCGCACTGCGTTTTTCTCGTCCTTTGAGATGACATGTTCCGTGCTTCAAAACTTCTGTATATATTATGTTAAAAATATAACGCTGCATGAACGGGAATGGCATATTTTTCATAATGTTATATATAAGTTTTCCGTAGCTTTTCTCACAGAGATATTACTGAAAATGATGCATTTTAAGTCTGGTAAATTTTGAGGGTCTTAATGTTTGTATATATAGTAGTATACGCATTGTATGTACCATGAGCAGTCTGCTCGTCTTTTTTTTCTGACACTTGTTAGGGACACATGCGTGACGTCAGACGTATGTCATTTTTACGTCACCAGTACATTATAAGCTATAGGCCCGGTTTCTTCCCACCATAATGCTGGCATCCATCGTTAAAGTGAAATATTCTTGATTACACTTAAACGCCTATCAAATGATGTTGTATATATATATATATATATATATATATATATATATATATATATATATATATATATATATATATATATATATATATATATATATATATATATATATATATGTGTGTGTGTGTGTGTGTGTGTGTGTGTGTGTGTGTGTGTGTGTGTGAACATACGTGATTGTGATTGTCTGTTAAATGTGATGACAACACACCATTTTGAGTGATTCAGTTTCGGTGTGGCCTAATAAATTGCAACTAACATCACAGCATTTTTTTACCCAAACCTGCTTAAGCTATTGTGCAAGGGGGCGTGTAAATTTCTACTATTGATGCATTTACATGAACAGTTAGAATAAAACCCTGGTTGAGATAAACTGACCAGAGGCCGTATGTCACCGGGTTTTTTTTAGGTTTAATATCTGTGGATTAAAAAAATTAACTTACGTGATTTAAACAGCCACATCGTTGTCAGGTAATTCACGATGGAGTCCAGCGATGATTCTGCAAACCTGTGGTCTTAATCAACAAGTATTATTGATCGTAATTCGTTATAGGCATAGCCTCATCAACAGCTGCGCTGTCCTTGCTTAGCGGACAAGACAAGTGGCACCTTATGACTACTGTTTTTATAATTTTCATCATCCCAGGGTCTTTATTCAAATTCAGATCGCCGTCCACACAGAACACTATTTTCACGGAGTCACGCTCCCTTTTCGCCCTCCTGCTGTGCACAGATGTAAGAAATGGCACGACACTGCCCATGCGCAGCCTATTCCGGAAGGGTCTTTTGTGTTTCTTTCTCCTATTGCCTCCTCGCAACCTGCTGGAAATAGCCTAATCACACCCCTCATTCGAACAGTCGCGTCATTTGACAGATGAGTTGTATATGAATCGTAAGTTTATTATACATAAAACGAATGCATCAACACAAGGTGTTTATTGCCACAAAATACCACACATAGCAACTCAAACATGGCGACGAACTGTATCATTAACTCTGTGGCTTTTGGTGTAAGTTGGATATTCATATATTCTCTCTCCGATCAATAAAACCTAGACTGAAAAGCGACCCTTTACTATATATAACGCACATTTGCAAACGGAATATATAAAGCAGTGGCTACTTTAGTCGACTCTATACGTGTATGAACAACTGTCAGAAAAGATTGAATTGAGCCAATATTACGGAATAAGTCCGACACAGCCTATGTCAGGTGAGCCATGTTGAATTAACAACTCACTAAAAACGACTAAATTTCAAAAACACTTCTGCTTTTGTGGGATCGCCCTTTTTTCCAACTCAAATTAATGTACGTCCTTTGGCTATAAACCCAAGTCATATTCTGTTCGCTTTCGAACAGATGGCTTCCCTCAGTTTGTTTATACAGCTGCTCAATATTGCTGAGTGTTGAAAATCGAAGTATATTATAATCTTCATAAATGTATGACCTTTGCAGGATAAGTCTCTAAGTCAGAGAAATTACAGAGATTTAAATGTAGAGGACAGGTAACGTTCTCGTTCTCACAACGAAGCGACAGAGCGATGGCACGAATCGATGGTACAAAGGTACAAGCGTTGGGGCGATGACACGAAGCGATTGCACGCTCTCTACAATCAGGAGGGAAATTTTCGATAACAAAATTGTCCAAACTTTAACCGTGGCTCCCATCAGCTTGTTCAGCCTTTAAGTTATACGCATCAAACTTTGGTGTTTTACGCCGTTCTCAAGAATATTCCACTTATACGACGGCGGTCACCATTATGGTGGGAGGAAACCGGGCACAGCCCGAGAGAAACCTAAGACCATCAACAGGTTGCTGGAAAACCTTCCCACGTACGACCGGAGAGGAGGCCAGCATGTGCTGAGCTTGAATTGACCGCATTGGTGAGAGGCTCCTGAATTATTACGCTGCACGAGGGTCATATTTTCAGTAAATGCAGTTTTTGCGTCACTGTTAAAGAGCCAGACTTCTGATCATTATGTAGCCAATCCTTTACAAACAAGATCTAATTTGCTCTCAACATACCCATGATGAACCCATCACGTCTCTCTCACGTGACCCCAGGGCGACATAAGAAACGCAAAAGATATGGGTTCAATCCCAGCTCTTGGCAAGGGATTTCAGTCCTCTCCTTCCGTCGCGAGCCTCCGTAGTGGTAACAAGAAGGGTTATGAAATGAATGGTAAATGAAATACACTGTAAATGAATACTTTTTTTCACATTCGGGACTTTTAACACCCTTCACTCAAACAATCACATAGTAGGTATGAACCACGACTTTTGTTAGATGGATGTTACATACGGGTGTTTCGGTGTTGTAAGTGATGAGGTATGTTCGGTTACTCGTGTTAGAGGCAATGGATGTTACATACGGGTGGTTTGGTGTTGCAACTGATGAGGTGTATTCGATGACTCGTGCTAGAGGTAATGGATGTTACACACGGGTGTTTTGATGTTTTAAGTGATAAGGTATATTCGATTACTCATGCTAGAGACAATGGATGTTACATAAGGGTGGTTTAGTGTTGCAAGTAATGAGGTGTATTCGATGACTCGTGCTAGAGGCAATGGATGTTACATACGGGTGGTTTGGTGTTGCAAGTAATGAGGTGTATTCGATGACTCGTGCTAGAGGCAATGGATGTTACATACGGGTGGTTTGGTGTTGCAAGTGATGAGGTGTATTCGATGACTCGTGCTAGAGGCAATGGATGTTACACACGGGTGGATTGGGGTTGTAAATGATGAGGTGCATTCGATGACTCGTGTTAGAGGCAATGGATGTTACGTACGGGTGGTTTGGCGTTGTAAGTGATGAGGTGCATTCGATGACTCGAGTTAGAAGCAATAAATGTTACACACGGGTGTTTTGATGTTGTAAGGAATGAGGTGTATTTGATACCGTGTATGGACGATACACAAACATGTTTTTGTTAATAAAACAAAATAATATTGTTATAATAATTAATTCGAACACACTGAATGATATGCTTTTATATATTCATGGTTATTGCAGTACACATAAAGATGTCTTTTCCTATAAAAAAAACACATGACGCATATTTCAAGCATATGTGTTGGTCGCATCGATTGGTGTATGCTATTCACACAAGCTCAACACAGACAGTAAACATGATTTCGTGTTTATATTAACTGTAAAAAGCCGATAAACGTAAAAATTTTTTGTCTGAAGGAAATATCTAATTCGTTTCGATAGCAATTTAACGATCTTTCCAAACTGAACTAACAATTGTAATTTTCTTCATTCGAATTTCCAGTCGATAAGATTTACACTAAAGCGGTACAGAACTGTCACTGATCTGTTAGTTGTGAGAGATAAACTATAGCCTATATATACACCAAGCTCAGTTTTAGATATGACAAAGTTTGTATTTATTTATTTATTTGATTGGCTTTTTACGCCGTACTCAAAATATTTCTCTTATACGACGGCGGCCAGCATTATGGTGAGTCCATGACCCACGACCATCCGCAGCTTGCTGACAGACCTTCCCACGTACGGGCACACTTTTTCAAACCTGACCTGGGAAATAGATTTTTAACAGAGGAAATTCTGTCTCCAGTGTTAGCCAATCAGGAACGATATTATATCCGTTTAAAGGCAAAGAAAACACTAAAATAAAGTATTTATCACAAGATTATTTGACACTGCGTCAGGAAATAGTTTGATTTGTTTTGTTTTTTTAGACTTTTTCTAACCGACTAAAATGCATTTAAAACATAGGATTCTACGGTGGCCAAAATATTTTTGGCTTGACATAGTTCATGCCAAGGTCCATTTGTTTTGAATTTCGTTTTGAATGATGAAATAGGCCTAAAGCAGTATATGTGTGTCAAGTGGCAAAAAGTTCAAGTAATATCACTGGTAGTTATAAAGAGGCCGAACGTGTCTCATTGGGTACGTTGAGTCCGCGCTCCCATAGGCGCATGCGCGTGACGTCACACGTCACGCAAGGCGCGCCAAAAGGACCAATGAGCGCAGCTCCTTCAGCTCTTTCGCGCCAAAACTGATCCATGGGTGAGCTCCACTTCGTGCCTAAACTGATGTCACGTGTGAGACCAGCTGCATCAGCTCCATTTCGCGCCAAAACTGAAGTCACCAGCGAGAGCAGCTCCTTCAGCTCCATTTCGCGCCAAAATTGACCCATGGGTGAGCTCCATTTCGCGCCAAAACTTCGGCTTGTAAATACACACCTCACGCGAGGCGCGCCAATGGACCAGTGAGCAATGGGTGAGCTTTATTTTGCGCCAAAAACAGACCAATGGGTGTGCGTGACATCACGCGCGAGATCAGCTCCTTCAGCTTCATTTGGCGCCAAAATTGACCGATAGGTGTGCTCCATTTCGCGCCAAATCTGATATCACGCGCGATAGCAGCTCCTTTAGCTCCATTTCGCACCAAAACTGACCAGTGGGTGGACTCCATTTCGTGTACGCCAAAACTGACCATTGGGTGAACTCCATTCGCGCGGGGCGGGTGAGGGTGGGTAGGCTTGTAAAGTTTGCATGTTGAGCTGCGTGGCGCCAAAACGGACCATTGAGGTGGTTGGGTTGGGTGTTTTCCCCGCTCGGTTATTTCGCTGAGGTCCGCGCTGCGTCGTCCAATGAGCGAGGAGGGTCAGGAAGTCGTGCTTGAGAAGGGAACAAAATAACATAGTATGTATGTTATATGTATAGTATAACATTGTATAGCATTGTATAGTATTACATTGTATAGTATAACATAGTATAATATAACATTGTAACAGTGTGTATAGTATTACATTAGTAATGTATTAGTATAGTATTATATTTTTGGGTAGGCTTGTAAAACAACAACAACAAAAAAACATCATATGAGTCGCTGACATTGATTTGACAACAGGCATTTTCCTATGTAATATTTTTTTTTTTTTTTTTGCGGGATGAATTTCTTCACCCACCCTGTCTGCAACCAGGGAAATCACGTGGTCCCTAACTTCTGGATTGCCTCACAGAATAGCTTGTCATGACACACAATCATCTTTTGGTATCGCCAGTCATACCTTTTCATGTATGTACAGAAGCGAATAGCGGCGGGCGATGATTTATTTATTTTATTGGTGTTTTACGCCGTACTCAAGAATATTCCATCCGCAGATTGCTGCCAGACCTTCCCATGTACGACCGGAGAGGAAGCCAGCGTGAGCTGGACTTGAACTCACAGCGACCGCATTGGCGAGAAACTCCTGTGTCATTACGCTGCGCTAGCGCGCTAATCAAAGGGCCGCGGAGGCCCTGGCGGGCGATGACCTAGCGAGCATTATGACAAGTGGGCTTAGATTAACCATACAGGCCGCCTGGCCCGTTAGACAAGAAGGATCAATAACGTCATCGGTAAGCCCCCCGCGTACGCCGGCTGCGCTTTCTTTTGAACTCCTGAAATTAGGATCATGTTAATGAGAATGTCATTATTTTGCTTAGTGTCTACGCGGCGATGGCCCCGTCTAGTGCGGACACATCACCTCAAAAAAGGACTTTTCTTTCTCAGTTGATATACTCGAACACTCGCCATAGTATAAACACATGCCTTATTTCGTACGGTCCAAAAAATGGTCCAATTTTCGATACTTGAGATTGATTGGTGAACTGTTTTCGAAGTGGCACGGTGAGCGTTACATAACCGTATGCTTCCAAGTTATAAACTTGTTTCTTTACCTACATGTTGCCTAACACGTTTCTGTGGTCAAATTGTCTGGATTTGGTGTCTTTTTTATGTGAAACTGAATAAAATAATAATTATTGGACATCATAGATGGCGTGACGCGAGGCGCGTGATGGCTAGAGCTAATCGGGAAGTGATTCGGGCCGACTCGATCGGCGTGAAGCTGTTGTGTCTCCAACTCACGGAAAAGTTATCACTTTGTCCAGGTATGTACCTAATAGCTGTGTTTGGTCGATTACATCTTGTGATCCGTGGTTGTCCGAACTGCTGTATGTCATTGACAGTCATGTATATGGGCTTGACAAGCAAACATGACTTTTCACTTGGGTTTAATTCACCCGGCACGGAGAGTCATGTTTCACCATATTTCTTCTATCTCCTAAAGTCCAATATTGAGTATATTGTTTTACACTTGATCAGTATTTTAACCCACCACGCTATATGTATGTAGTTGTATTGTTTGTGACGTGCTAGAAGGAGTTCTTGTTTATTATTTTACAACATGTCGCGTGAAGTAAAATGCAATTTGAAGAGAGTGTTTAACGGTCACAGAGGTTTTATTTATTTGTGGATACTGGCTAAATTATAAGGTAAAAGGATGTCAACTCCTTACTCAAAATTCTTGCATTCATTTGTGAGCGGGCATGTCTATGGACTGGATGTGAAACTCGGTGTGCCTGGTCTGGATTCGAACCCACGATAGGTCTCATTGATGAAGGGCTAGGAGACTCAGTAGACGTGATTTTCCCCCCTCGGTGAGCCAGTTAAAATCAGTTAAATCAGTTAAAATGCTGTATACGTATTTTTATGTTTCCTGCATCATTTCCACTGTGTTTAAGTAAACTGATGACAGTACAAGTGTCTTTGATGTAAAAGGGATATGGTGATCGTTTGTTTGTTTATTTGTTTATATATATATATATATATATATATATATATATATATATATATATATATATATATATATATATATATATACGGTGTACGGACGAAGTAATTCAAATGAACATCCCTGCTTGTATTTTCCTGCATTTTTTTTACATTAAATACAAGTAGGCTTACATGTATATATGTACACATATATGGAATGTATTATATAATGAACAAGGGTATAATTTTTGTACTAGTTTGTTGTGCTAGCGGTTGTTCTGAACCTCTGTGCGTATACGTATTTAGTGATACGTATACTGTTTTAATCCTTTATGTGCCATCACTGGTCTAGAGTTGAAATCCAGATCGCGTTTTTTGGATACAGCTTTAAGTCAGCAAAAGAATCATCAATACCATTCATGAGAGAGAATTTCAGGGGAAATAACTCTGGGCCGCTTGTTGACACGGCTATAGACGGGGAACAGTCTTTGGCGCTGTATGGTTAATCTAAGTCCGCATTCAGACAGTGTGAAGATGTCGTCTGTAGAAATGAGTCAGTTCGACTTCATGAATTAGGGAGTATCTCCAGGATTCAAGCAAGTGTGATGTGGTCAGGAAGTACTAGATCTTTCTTCTGTTAGGTTCCCTAACGGAAGACGGTCTCGTCTCCCCTGAAAGACATATTTGTAAAACAAAACACACTCAGAGCACGTTTCGCTCTCTGCATTCACTTTGCATCACTGCTACCACTAGTAAATTTTGTAGAGAATTATTGAACCATGCCGAGGTCACGGGGGTTGAGATGATGAGGCAGGAAGTGATGTCAGAATGTACAAAAACTCCGTTTTAACCGTTATTTCTAATAATACTTTATACGCATGGATTTTCTTCATCTAAAGTATACACAACATGATTCTAAGTGATACGGGAACCAATTTTATTGATTAAATATTTCCGCGCATGAGCATCAGTGGTGAGGCTCAGCCTAAACACGCCTATGTGCGTCACACCGGCTCCAAATGTCAAGCTTGTCCTGTGGTGGCATTGATGTAAAGCGTGCAGTAGAGCGGCAGGTGCGCTGTAAGGAGTCTGTGAACTCATATGTTCATTCATTCTGAGGCGTCATGACGCCACTAATGGTTTCACTTGAAATGGTAGGGTGGGACATGAGATGTGATGTATCCAACCATATTTCTAACCAGCCAGCCATAATGGTCATGTGCACGTATCCAAATTTGGCGACACTTTCATGATGCGCGACAGCTTCGATTGACACAGCTTCAAGTTTTCTCCATTATTTCAAGTGATAGCTAAGGACATGGAATGGGTAAATGTGGGGTAAAATATCTATTTTCATGCCAGCAAAAGTTGGATTACGCTGTACAACACTGCAATGTGATCCTATGACATGCTGTTAACCAGTCTCTGTAGTTTAGACTTCTTCATCCTCTTAATATTTGGGTAGAGTTGATGCCAGAATTTCCAAATTGTCTAAATCATTCTCTGTGCTTTTAAAGACCATTTGAACATATTTTCCGCTTCACAAGAACAAATTTTGTTGTCCAATTTGTTCTTATCTGTTCTTATACGTCATATTGAGGGTGCATTGTGGGTCTGTCCATCCTTTCCCTATCTCTCACCAGTTAAGTGCTAAAGTTATAGGGTTTGCTCACTTTTGTTTCTTGTCAACAGAGCAGAAGCCTAATGGAAACGAGTCGCATCACCTTAAAATTTATGTTATGGTCGTTTTGTGATCATATTGATTTTTATCTCAACACTGATTTGAAGGGCTGCCTTACTATCAAATAGGAGGATCCTGTAACTTTTGATGATTAACACCAATACCGTGGACTGTCTTTTATTTGCTGCCATAAGAGGCATATTTTCAGGTTCCAGACCTGAAGATTTGTTCACCATGATATTTTGTGTACACCATATTGTTTTATCCATTAACGATAACCACGGTGTCCAATAATTGTTATTTTATTCAATTTTACATTGAAAAGACAGCAAATTCAGAGAAAACGTGTTAGGCAACATACAGGTAAAAAAAAATAAGCTTATAAGTTGGAAGCATACGGTTAGGTAACATTGCTGTGCCACTTCGAAAGCAGTTCACCAGTAAATCTCATGTATCGAAAATTGGACCATTTATAGTACGAAACAAGGCTTGTGCTTATGCTACGGCGAGTAGACAATCCAGAAGCTAGAGATCACGTGATTTCCCGGGTTGCAAACAGGGTGGGTGAAGAAATTCATCCCGCAAAAAAAAATATTACATAGGAAAATGCCTGCTGTCAAATCCATGTCAGTGACTCATCTGATGTGGGTTTTTTTTTTTGTTGTTTCGCAATCCTAGCCAAAAATATAATAGTATACAATACTAATGTAATACTATACACACTGTTACAATGTTATACTATACAATGTTATACTATACAATGTAATGCTATACACACTGTTACAATGTTATACTATACAATGCTATTTTGCTCCCTTCTCAAGCACGACTCCCTCATCCTCTCCGCTCATTGGACGACGCAGCGCGGACCTCAACGGAATAAATGAGCGGGAAAACACACACCCAACCCAACCACCTCACTGGTCCATTTTGGCGCCACGCAACTCAACACGCAAGTTTTACAAGCCTACCCGAATGGAGTTCACCCATTGGTCAGTTTTGGCGCGAACGAAATGGAGCTCACCCATTGGTCAGTTTTGGCGCGAAATGCAGCTGAAGGAGCTGCTCTACCTGATAGTTCTGTGTATCCTGGCTTATCACATCCAGAGCGCATCTCGGATCTAGGAATTTTTTTAAACGGCCCATGACAATTTCTCGATACCTCACAAGAGCAGGGCATTGCCCCAATGACGGCAATCAGCATTATGGTAGGTGGAAATCGGGCAGAGCCCAAGTGACACCATAATGATATTGTGTCAAAGCTCTTGAGCACAGCGTTAAAGAACATCCCCAACATCTTTATTTTCATGCTAAATGTTCCCTAGGCATAGTATTTTTGCTATGTTAGTATGTAAACTGCATTTAAAAAACTACCATTTTAACTAGTTCCACTTAAAAAAACCATTAAAGCATTAGGCCTACCAACTGTGTGTTTTTCCTGAAGCTATCGTGTGACTAAATCTATAATTACCCCTAGGTGTACACCTCTTAATTAGCACAATGAAAATCATATAAGTAAAACAGTTTTACAACGAATATTTTGAAAGATACCCGAGATGTGTTGGATTCTAGAAAAGCGTGTACAGCATAGCGACTGGGCGATACGATGACCGATTTTCGCTCACATACCGGCCACCGGAGATGACGCAAGAGCGCTCCCGCCTAGAGTGTCTGACAATTGGACATCCATAGAATTATGGTCATGCCCATGGAGAATTTGGCGCCGTTTCGCAGTCCACAAATTATCATTTTTTTATAGCCAAGTCGAGTATCAATGGCAATGAACAGTCAGACAAGTTAGCCAAACGAGCCCTGTCCGATCAGTCGGTTGCTACTGTTGTTACTCCCACCATGTCAGAAATAATGAGCAAACTGAAACTCTATTTTCTTCAGCTGTGGAGTGATGAATGGAACACATTAAGGCAAGTAAAGGCAGATTTTATCATCGATACAATCCAGACGTTGACAAACCGATATTCTTAACTTCAAGCTACGGTTACGGCACCTCCATGTCAATTCCTACTTGCACCGGTTCAGTCTACACGATTCTGAACTAGAAATAGAAGATTCTATTTTCGCACCTTTTGTTTGAATGGAATCGCAATACGGTTGGCTTTCGTCAGTTTCATGCTGACCTACATGGGACCGGTATAATTTGCCCATCGCTTCAAAATGTCCTAAAGCCTGGCAAAAACCGTACTAACGTCTTTCAGGCCGTGGGAAAACTTTTGGTAAAGATAAAAAGAAAAGTTGCATGTGTACATTATTCTTAGGAATAGAGCCGCCAACGCAATCAATATGTGTATATATGTATTTATTAGTGTGAGTTAGTCCAGAATTGTCGTTGATCTGAAATGATGTTGGCTTTATTTTTATTAAAAGGTGCTTTCTCCATAATTTGCTATGTGGTTTATGTCATAGCGCCTTACATGCGGATGGCTGCTCTCTCGTCCTGTAAACTGGTTAAATCCTTCCGCGGTCAACAACATTGGTACTTGTACTACAATCACTAGCGTCAGTTCTTCCGGAACTTTCGTCGATCTGGAATTTTAAATTTCTGCAGCTCTGTTGGGTTATTCAGTATTGGAAATTTTCCATTTTTCAACACAGCAAAACAAGAGTTTTGGACGGCTTCATTCGTGTTCCAAGTAATCATCACTGTCCAATTATAAGCAGTCTGTAGGCCGTTTTTACGGTAGGTACCATAAGCACCGTCATACTTGCCACCGTACTTGGTTTTGTCTTGGAGAATAGCTTTGATTGCATGAGGCAGGTTACCGGCCACAAACTTATACATGTCGCCTGCCTCGGCAATGGCATCCTCCACAATGTCTTCGTAAATCACTTGCATAAAGCTCGTAGGATAGTGTTTTTCCAGCGAATGTCTGTCTCTCAAATCCATGGTCAGTCTGTCGCACAGTTGGTCGATTTGGACACGGGTCACACTACAGTGTTTAGAAAATAATTTTGAGCACAACATTCCGCGGGGATCACGCTGCAGATGTATGACTTTTAAGTCCGGAACTATTTTCAGCAGAGACCTAACTTCCGCCATGTCTGACCGGATTGTTTTGACAACCCGGTATTTGGCATTCTCACACCTGGCTGTGTAATTTGCCATACAGTCTCGCAGAATCTCCGGTGGGGATTTCCCTTTTTTACATTCACAAAATTCCTTCGATGTACGCGTTCCGATTTGACACATCATCCTGGTCCAAGTTACGACGTCAACGTCCGCCAAGCGACACTTAAAAATGGACGCCAATATGTTTACCGCAGTCATGCGGAGGCTGTCGGGATCGCGTGGCCACGGTCTGAAAGTAGGCAGATTAAATTAAATACATCATCAAATATACCTCATCCAAGTTCTAAACTAAGCAAGGTATTAATAAGGGTAATATTGAAAGTATTTACTGCGGGGAAAGAACTCGTTAAATATAGAACATATACATGGATACCGCTGTTAAACTTTATATGAGGCCACATAAAATAAACCTTTGCACAAATATTACTCAAAAATTGAACACTATTTGGTGCTGTCATTGCACAGAAAAAAATATCGTCCAGGTAGACGGACGGGCGGATGGACGGATCCAAATTAACTTAATTTAATTTAATTAATAAAAACTTTGCTTTCGCTGAAGCGTGCGATAGGAAAATTAAAGTTATGGAATTAAATTTGATTAAAGATACGCGAGCTGGGGATGAGATTCTATCGTTTATATAATTAACGGACGGACACATTCCGCTTTTTAACATGGTATCGATTCCATAAAGCCCGTTTTTGGCGGAAATCAAACTTTTAAATTTGCTTTTAAAGCTTAGTATTGTATCGATGGAGTTAATTTTCAAGCACTTAACTAGTGTTACATGAACACAAGGGCATCTAATCTTGAACTTCTTGGACTTTAATCTGAATGAGCAAGTATTTTACTATTTATAAGGTTTAAAAACTTTGTATTAAGGGAAAAGGGACTGTGTGAAACCGGCCCAATGAAAACGTATCAAAATTTTAGTTGTCATGTTGTAGAACGAATATTGACATGGAGCGTACCGTCGCTTTTTACAGTGGTGTGCGAATGTCGCATTTTTTATCTTTACGAATGTTTATTTTTACATTTACTCCATCCATAAACATAACCCTCATTTTTTACATCAAGTGAAACAACGAAATGCATTGCTTTCAAGAATTCGACTCTGATTGATTGACCACGCCAAGCATGCTGAGCTATGCTTCACCAAATCACGTATAGTTTCATTATACTATCACTAAAATTCCAAATTCAAAACTTAAGTTATACTTGTATTTATTTATTTATTTATTTGATTGGTGTTTTACGCCGTATTCAAGAATATTTCACTTATACGACGGCGGCCAGCATTATGGTGAGAGGAAACCGGGCAGAGCACGGGGGAAACCCACGACCATCTGCAGGTTGCTGGAAGACCAAGTTATACTTGTAATAAGATGATTAAGCACTTAACATTCAGAGGTTAGAGTAAGGAAACAGGACATGTTGGCCCAGTGTCGGTATAATGTGACTGGGTGTGATGTCATATCTGGTTATATCATATCGACATGATACTTCAACATTATTATTAATTGATTCGTATTCGTATTATTGTTAAGCGATCTTATTATCATTTGTTGGATAAGCACGTTTTAGTATGTTACAATTAAGCATTTAAGCACGTTTATTATCTCATGAAAAACATGTTTATCTCGCGTGTAAGTGTTAAACATCTGTTTTTCCATTGTAAGAAAATAAATTTTAGGATGCATGAATAATTCAGCTAATTAGTGATACCTTGTTGAGCCATTGAAGTATCGAAGCTCATTCTTGAAGCTGTAGAGAGAATAGAGTGGTTCGAACAGGTAAAACGCTTCGTCGTTGTCGTTGAACACACTTCCGGTTAGCGATGAGCCGCTTCTGTAATATGCGACGATAAGGACCTTTTTGGGACTGTCGACCCGAAAAACCTTCTGGACATCAGCTCTACCCTCAATGAGAAACCTGCTAACTAAAACAGACCACAAACGTTGATTAATTCAGTGACTGAATAGCTGAATGAATCATAATTTGTAGAGATTCTAAATACATTTTATGGGCAGATAAAATTACACGCTAAAACCACACATTTTTGTTACAGTTTATTAACGCGCCTTTTTTTTTAGCAAACTCAAATAGTCCAGTAAACATGGTTTGGTGACATTTAAGTGCAAAAAGGCGATAAACATGTAAGCGTTTACAAGAGTAAAAATCTGACATTTGGGATGTAAAGGTAAACCCAGTGAAAAATATGTGTGAAAATTCCTGAGTCCACAATTAAATAAATAAATTAATTAATAAGGTTACAGTGACGTACCTGAGGACGGAACATCTATGGAACTCCAGACTAGAATTGCCGCCATTAACACCAGAACGAGGCCGATCAACTTCCGGCCATGGCGGATAACAACTACTGCAATGACGACAATGACACATTACAACAACAACAGAATTAGGAATAGTTTTACTGCATGTATAATCGTAACCAATAATGCGAGTTGTTATTTATTTTCACTGTATAATGAGCTAGGATTGTATACCCAAAAAGTTTTAATATATATGTGTGGTAATAGAGGAGAGGAGAGAACATGCACCATATTTATTTAGTTATTTATTTGGTGTTTTAGGTCGTACTCAAGAATATTTCAGTTATACGCGGTCAGCATTATGGTGGGAGGAAACCGCACCATACTTGTAACTGCCGTTTTGTCAAAAGGTTTGCTAGCAACCCGTCGATGGTTCGTGGGTCAGGTCTCCATCGTATAAGTCAAATATTCTTGAGTATGACGTCAAACAAAAATCTGCACGTCGTGTTGCTTTTCAGTCACAAATTTCACAACACAGAGTGGTTGCCGAATGTTCGGATTTAACTTGACAAGCAATAACACGGTTTTGGGTCTTTGATTTAAGATCACGTCGCATGAATTCCCTGCTGACTGACGTTCATCTATATTGCTAAGTTCTTACTATATTTAAAATGTTTGCCTACTTAATGCAGTGCAATATCGACGGAAATTGTTCAGCTGCACGCGGCTGATTATACATCTAGACGGTGTAAGTGACGGTCCAAATAAAAAAGAACGTTGTTTTTTCGTGGGCAAGGTAAAGATGGTTTCTGTAGTAAGTGGTTTTGAAGTCCAAGTAATGATTGTATACCTGGATGAAGTTCAAGTAATGAGCTAATACCCGGACAAAGTCCAAGTAATGATCTAAAACTGGATGAAAGCAAAGTAATGATCTAATACCTGGATGAAGTCCAACCAATGATCTAATACCCGGACGAAGCCCAAGTAATGATCTAAAACTGGTTGAAAGCAAAGTAATGATCTAATACCTGGATGAAGTCCAAGTAATGAGCTAATACCCGGACGAAGTCCAAGTAATGATCTAATACTGGTTGAAAGCAAAGTAATGATCTAATACCTGAATGAAGTCCAAGCAATGATCTAATACCTGAATGACGAGGAAAGAATGATTTAATATCTGGACGAAGTACAGGTAATGATCGTATACCAGGATGAAGTCCAAGTAATGAACTCATACCCGGATGAAATCCAAATAATGATCTAATATCTGAATGACGAACAAATTTTGATCTAATATCTGGATGAAGTACCGGTAATGATCGTATACCTGGATGAAATCCAAGTAATCAGCTAACACCCGGATGAAGTCCAGTAATGATCTAATACCTGGATGAAGGGCAAGTAATGATCTAAGGCATGGATGAAGGGCAAGTCATGATCTAAGACCTGGATGAAGTACACGTAATGATCTAATACCTGGATAAAGTACAGGTAATAATATAATACCTGGATGAAGTCCAAGTATTGATCTAATACCTGGAGTAAATGCAAATTATGTTAAGTTTATATTTTCAAACTTAATTATCAAATGAGTTTCACACATTATAAGAATGGATGGTATATTTTGATGGAATCGCCGGCTTTAGATCCTAAATTATAAATGTACAAACCTGACTGCTTTGTTTTTTGTTTTCTTTTTTTTTTTTTTAGTTTTTTTTTTCAGTCAACAGAGGAATAGAATGGGATTAAACCCACGCCTTATGTGACCTAGTGATTGAAAATTAACCACAAATTAGCCACAATGGTGGAAACAGTTGTTATATATAAGCCGCAAGCTTTCTTCTATAAGGTCTACACTCCTCACCTCGGCATTCCCTGACACAATGATGCCTTGAATATATTAGTTTCCACATATTTCAGGTATGAGTCACACTATACGCCTTGTCTTATGTAAAAGTCAAGCTGTATCTTAAATAAACCAACGTCCTACCACCATACAGTAAATAAATAAAACACCAATCAAATAAATAAACACATAAACAAACGAATGCTTGTCAATCCCAGTACACAGTGAAAGTATACCATGTTCAGTTCCTAAACACTGGTTATATGGCCTATAAAGGCCATCTTAGAAAAACTCTTAGAGTGCATCTAACTTTCATAAAGAAAATCTGAAAAAACGAAATGAAAGTATTTGTATGCATAGTTTTAAGTGGTTTATTTAGTGTTCTCCATTTCGATTTTGAGCGTTCCTTTCCTTAAAATGACGTGAACAGGTGGAATATCAAAGTATCACGTTTAACATATTTTATTTAAAAAAACGCGTACCGGGTATTTAACATGTCATTTATTCATGCAGACCTAAAGCCCAGGCCTAATACATGGCGGTGTCAAACAACAACAGAGAGAGCTAGTTAAACAGGTAAGTAATTGACTTCGTGATCATTAAGCACACTAGTACCATTGTACTTGATGTACAGTACGTCCGAGCTAAATGATGTGATAAATAAGCTCAAGCCCCCTCCACAAATGTATACTGTATATCTACAGTGGATGTTGTCAGTTTTTACGACCGTTAGGTAAATACATGGTTGTTAAATATTTACAAAATCTGACGTAGCATACAATCAAAATATGATGGTGAACATATATAAAAAAATGTTAAAATGTGAACATTCCAAAAGTGTTAACATTAGAATCAACATGTCAGATGTTTTTGAATGCGAGTTTCGACATTATTAGTTTCATGCATGGTTACTCAGTGGTAAGATACTCAAATATATGAGGATTATTGACACAAATATATATGTGCATCCTATCACTGAGTCACCATGTCACGAATTTACCCTGCGAAGATCCATCAGTTCTTATAACCTTTAGCAAAGCGTTTAAAATCTCTGTATGCTGTGGGGAATTCTCAAAACCTTTAGCATGGTGTTTACAATCTCTGTATGCTGTAGGAAATTCTTATAACCTTTAGAAAGGCGTTTACAATCTCTGTATGCTGTAGGAAATTCTTATAACCTTTAGAAAGGCGTTTACAATCTGTCTATACTGTAGGGAATTCTTATAACCTTTAGAAAGGCGTTTACAATCTGTCTATGCTGTAGGGAATTCTTATAACCTTTAGCAAGGTGTTTACAATCTTTGTATGCTGTGGGGAACTCTTATAAACTTTAACAAGGCGTTTACAATCTGTGTGTGTTGTTGGTAATTGTTGTAACCTTTAGGAAGGTGTTTGTATGCTGTGGGGAACTCTTATAAACTTTAACAAGGCGTTCACAATCTGTGTGTGTTGTTGGTAATTGTTGTAACCTTTAGTA
Source organism: Liolophura sinensis (assembly GCF_032854445.1). Taxonomy (NCBI): domain Eukaryota; kingdom Metazoa; phylum Mollusca; class Polyplacophora; order Chitonida; family Chitonidae; genus Liolophura; species Liolophura sinensis. Next base: position 22,487,783 of record NC_088306.1, read on the forward strand.
AGGCGGTTACAATCTGTGTATGCTGTCGGGAACTCTTTTAACCTTTAGCAAGGCGTTAAAAATCTGTGTGTGCTGTTGAGAAATGTGATAACCTTTTGTAAGGCGTTTACAATTTGTGTATGCTGGGGGAACTCTTGTAACCTTTAGCAAGGTGTTTACAATCTCTGTATGAAGTGGGGAATTCTTTTAACCTTTAACAAGGCGGTTACAATCTGTTTTATGCTGTTGGGAATTCTTTAAACCTTTAGCAAGGCGTTCACAGTCTGTGTGTGTTGTTGGGAATTCTTATAACCTTTAGCAAGGCGGTTACAATCTGTTTTACGCTGTTGGTAATTCTTATAAACCTTTAGCAAGGCGTTTACAATCTGTGTATGCTGTTGGGAATTCTTATAAACTTTAGCAAGGCGTTTACAATCTGTGTATGCTGTTGGGAATTCTTATAAACTTTAGCAAGTCCGTTACAATCTGTGTATGGTGTAAGGAACAGCATATACTTTGGAAACGAAACGAAAAATCGATGACACCTGGAAGTAAAATCTGTACAGCAGAGTCATTTTACAACATCCACTCCAATCTGTGTTGAAACTGGCTCCTTGTTTGGTGTAAATCTTGTTGCAGATTTATATTGATTCAGTAAAACATGTTTGTTTGTTCGGGTGAAGAAATGTGTTACTTGGGAGGTTTTCTCCGTTTCATGATTTATCAACATGTCGATAAACTTTGTGGCTAGCATCGCGACATATGGCACACGGTATATGTCTGTGTATATAGGCTTACTCATACACCATTCTCTTACTAGATCGTACACAAGATTTTTTCACCGTCTGAGCTCTCAGAACTCAGATGTAAGTCTGTTTTTCTTAAAAGTCTAGTACTTATCTTAAAGGGTTCGTGAAACGCTCCGTATTTATTTCTTAATACAAAGTATATGATATGGCCTAATAGATAGAAATACATGTAGACTAAAATGGATTTCAGCTAGTGTTTTCACATGACTCCAACCGTCAGTTCGGAAATTAAATATCTTCGCCTGGTGATTAAGTATCTTCGCCTCAGTGATGAGACCGGTCAAAACAACTTTGTTGAGTGCGGGGAGAACCCAATTGGGGAGCGCTAAACTGGAACCACGTTTCTACTATGTTCATCGATGACATCATGTCAGAAAATTTCCGGCCATTGACGGAATACATTGATAAAATGGAGCAGTGATTAAGAGATATAAATAGGCCTCAAAACCAAAATAATTTGTTCTTTACCTTTTTTAGAAACGCTTTTCGTGTGTCCTTGTGTGCGAAATCTTCGCAGTCTGAAGTAATTCGAGTCGGAACTGTCTGTTGTTCAAAGCTGCATTGCCAATGACGTTTTGTTGACAAAATGTATTGCAAGACAGCAATGGTCAACACAGCTTGGACCTGAGTCGCCATTATGCGGGAATATGTAAACCATACAGACAGTACCATCAAACCTATAAATATTAAATAATATCTACGCAATATTCATATCTGTAGTTCCAGCAGCTGAATATAACCTTGAGTACTCACTCTGTAAAGTGGACATTATCCCATAGAATACCAGAATGGTATGAATAATCGTAATAAAGTTCAGTACCCGCTGTCTCCTGCTATTCCTTTACCTCACCCTATGTTCACCTCTCCTCGGATCGGGTGAAGAGACAGGATATCGCGGTTTTAATTAGCTTATAAAAACGATATATTCATCGATCTGACACAAAAAAAAATTAATATCTTATTTCGTATATACTTCCTAATAGGCTAATGAGACATGATAACACGTCGGAACTGAGCTATGGGACTATCGACCGATCCAACACCTTAGTAACGAACACGCAGTCCATAGGCGAGATTCAGTATATTTGAAGCACTGACAGCAAAATGTTTTAACTACGCTTTTGTGAGGTTTGCAAATTACATATACCTTGCTGGTTGTTCTGTTGTCTAACATACTACAATTTTCAGTTGTGGTCTGACATAATTCTTAGAGTGTGGTCCATTATCATTCATTTCATTCCGGCCGTACTTGGAAAGGTCTGTCCGCAACCTGCCGATGGCCGTGGCCTTCCCCCCAGACTTTACCCGGTTTCATTCCACCATAATGCTGGCCACCCTCGTATAGGTGAAATATTATTGAGTACGGCGTAAAACACCACTAAAATAAATAAATAAATAAATAGATAAATAAACAGTTATTCCCCGCGGATGGTCGTGGGTTTCCTCCCAACATAATGCTGGCCGGCGTCAAGTGAAATTTTCATCTGTTGTAGATAATGCTGCGTGAGAGTCAAATGCGCAGATGCGCGTGGTGTTGATGTGGTATAGCTTCTATGACTAGGAATGCTATGTGCTTTGAGAATTTTAGTTATGAATTGCTTATGCACGAATTGCAATTATGATTAATGTTTTTAAAATATATTCGTTCAAGTCGCAGACACATGTTTGTACGCGCTGTTTTTATACATTTGTTACGACCTATTCTTTGCTTCAGTGAATATTTGAAGCTTTAGAAGTCACATGCTTGTCATACAACAGGAAAAGAAGAGTCAAACAGAACTGAAAATGTCAGCTACTTTCGCAGTTTCTAGCAATGGAGCCGAGTCCCCGCCTTACCATACCAGGTCCTTTCGTTTAATAGGAACACCTCTGGTTCACATATTCGTGTTCATATGAAAGAATCAGAACTTTGATTTTCACTTTGCTACAATGCCTAGCACAATAGCAACACCGTATAAATGCCATCTGCCGTAGTTATTTTATTTTCATTTTATTGATCAGAGAAAATAAAACCATCATGAAACAGTCTAGTCATTTTGATTCCGTCGATATCAAGAAAACTTTTATCTGAGTGAGGCTAGAATGCATTCTGTTATTATAACATAACATTCTGTCATATTCAACAGAATATTCCTTTAGTCCGAATATATATGTTATATTTAACCGAACGTGTGTGGACGGATGGACGGAAGGATGGATGAATGGCTGAGCAGATGGAAGAATCGGAGAGGTGGACTGGCTGACAATTTACTGCATAGAGGAAGAGGCTGCGAATAATCAAAATACAATTTGTGTAGTAGTGGCAAACAAAATATCTACAAGTCTGTATCAGTCAAACAAAAACAAAAACAAACAAACAAACAAAGGTTTGTTTATAATCTATCCGTGTATTATATTCCATCACTATATATAACCCTGGAGCTGGCGTATGTACGGCTCCTGTATAAATACATATGAAGTTATTAAGAGACCATGCATACACGCATAGATATAGAACGGCGGTGAATACACTATATTATAAACAGCGGTGGGGCCTAATGGAAAAGTGGTTGACGGACCTCGTGAGATTGTTTGGGGAATTTTATTTCCATGATAGATCAGAGAGTAGAACTGTACGTCAGAACGAGGTGGGAAAGTTCTTCAGTAACTTTTCCAAAGGTTTGTGGTGGCCAAGCACTCCAACTCCAAGTTAATACCAATACCTCCAGCCATACAAACTGACCTTCACCGTATAAGTAAAAATATCTTGCGTGTTGGATTAATCAGCAATCAGTAAATACGCATATTCATTAATTAATTCATAAATTCAAAATTTCATTAATCAGTTCATTAATAATTCATAAACTGAAGTGTTAAAATATTAGCATATATTACCTGCAGCTGTACGATATGGCGGCAAGTTGACCCTCTGGGTGTAGGTCTTATCCATAGGAGTTTCCATCATGTCGGAGCGAGAGAGTGAGTGTTCTTCATGCATCAATCCAATGCCAAACTACCACGTGTATAGTCCCTCTTGTTCTTTGAAATAGTTAACTGCCATGCGCTTACAGTGCATGATTAGTACACGAAGCACTCAATGACATGGACTCTTAGTAAGCTTGGAATCCAATGAAACAAACCATCTCTCCTTCTGGCAGAAGAGCCGGATGAATACTGGTACCATAAAGCCTGAGCCGTGTGTCATATAATGTTATGTTGTGGTGTGTCAAGTGATCAAGTGTACACGTGAGCATGATCGCAAGATAAATAAGTTAATGCGGGTTGACATAGGACACTGTTGATGTCTTGCTTGCGTGGACTGAAGTCTTGATGATTGCCAAATCTAATTGCTTGACTGTGGCGTGCTTTGATTTATATGCAGGCTTCTCACCTGGATTGGGTTGCTTGTATCGATTGAAACCTTGGTGATTGCCGATCCAGGTTGCTTGATTATGGCGTGCTTACAAGCGCTTATCGCTTTGCTTGTATCGCCCTTAATCTAGATGAATATTGACTTTGAGTTTCCTGATTTGATTCTGTGTGAGCTCTTCTACATGTCGCCCTTGTTGACTAGAAAGAGTGATTCATCACGTGACTAAATTGGTGGTTGTGTGGTTTGCTGAAAAACAATTATGCTGACTAGGAAGCGAACCACTGAGCAGGTGGTTATATTGCATTGGATGTTCTGCTCTTTGATTGGTCACTAGACTAGTTGGAATGGCTTATCAATTGATTTATCATGATGTCTGATATTCATTTCCATTCATTTGGCCCATCATTTAGCTAACAAAGGTGATTGGTTGCCGTTCAGCTGGTTGGTGTCCAAATTTCGCAACACACATGTCAACACTATATCCTAAAACACCGGAATGGTCGACAGATCAGACAGTACAAATGTCAACACTACTCTGAAACACACCACTTGTCGGCAGATGAAACGGTACACATGTCAACACTACTCTGAAACACAGCACTTGTGGACAGATCAAACGGTACACATGTCAACACTACTCTAAAACACAGCACTTGTCGGCAGATCAGGTGGCACACATGTCAACACTACTCTAAAACGCGGCATTGGTCAGTAGATCAGAGGTACACCTGTCAACACCCACTCTGAAACACGACACGGGTTGGCAGATCAGCTATTACATATGTCAACACTACTCTGAAACATGACACCAGTCGGCAGATAAGATGTTACACATGTCAACACTACTGTGACACATGGCGCTGGTCGGTTGATCAGCTGCTAAACATGTCAACGCTTCTCTGAAACACAACACTGGTCGACAGATCAGAAGGTACAAATGTCAACACTACTCTGAAACACACCACTTGTCGGCAGATGAAACGATACACATGTCAACGCTTCTCTGAAACACAACACTGGTCGGCAAATCAGACGGTACACAGTTCAACACTACTGTGGAACATGGGGATGGTTGGCAGATCAAACGGTACACATGTCCACCCTTCTCTGAAACAGATAACCGGTCGGCAAATCAAACGGTAAACATGTCTACACTACTCTGAAACACGGTACTGGTCTGCAGATCAGTTGGTACACATGTCAACACTACTCTGAAACATGGCACTGGTCGGCAGATTTGCTGGTGCAATTGATGTATGGGAGCACTAATATGAGGTAAAAACATACCGTTAATTTCGTAGTAAAACGTGCATAATACATCTTTAAGTCCACATCTTTGCAACTCATTCTGTAAGTTGCCCGTCATCCAACAGGGCGAAGACTGGCGAAGCTTGTAACTATAAATGCAACGTAAGGCGGATAGCGCCTATGGCTGTGGAGCGGACTGCAGTCAAGCACAGGCCGTGTTTCTGCGTGAAATCCAGGGACTGTCAACACGTACGCGGCAGACAATGAAGTTGTTGTTGTGGCACTTTGTCACTGTGGGATATTCAAATCCCTGAGCGCAGTTTACCCAATTTGAATAGAGACCTAACACGTGATCTGTGCACTAGAGCGTCTCGGCCTAAGGGTGAAACTATATTTCGGTTGGCTTTAAAGGCGACAGAGGACATAATTGGGACAGGTCTATTTTGGGTGTTCAGTCATCTGTGATTTTGTCGTCAGGTGTTTTGACTATGCGACATCCATTATCTATCGCGGCCCTTCACCGCACGATCACAGAGAGTAAATGGACCGCATGATATATTGTTATGGCTTACCTTTTTGACACCTGGGAACAATTTTGTACTTGAGGTTTTTGAAGTGCTTGCATGACATGAATTTTGAATGGGAGTAGAAATATACTCTCAGTTGCTTTGACAAATGCTGACCAAACGTTTTGATATCCACAAATCTAAGTAAAATTGTGTTCAGTGTTGCTTTTTAAAAAGCAACACTTGTTTTTCCTTTGTGTTGGCAGTAGCTAACATGTAGCTGCTAAGAAAATGAAGTGACAAACTCTGCATCAGTGGAAGGACGTAGACGATAATCTGCATTACTTTCGGAATCGATGTGCTAAAAGCTCATGAGCAACGCGGTAAACCACACAGCTAATTTCAATGATAATCAAAACAGGTCGATTTTGATACCATAAAATTCTGAAGACCAGCTTCATCAATAAAATTAGCAAAGCAAAACCTGGATTTTTTCCCCACCATAACACTGCCCACCCCTCTATAAGTGAAGTATTCTTGAGTGTGGCGTAAAACACCAGTCTGATAAATAAATAAATAAAGAAATAAATAAATAAATAAATTTTCCGAAACATCCAAAGAGCCACGAAGGCTTCTCTCCGAGATAAAAATGCAACATCTTCTGGATCATTAAGTACAATGGAAAAGTAATGGCGCGAGAGACTCTCGTTCTGCCGCACGCCGAACTCCCAAAAGCAAGGGTTCAAACTTCTTCATGATATAAAACTTAATTCCCTTTTACATATTTCACATATCTGCTCATATATGTACTCAAAATATTCAATTTAACTTCTGGGGCGTCTGTGGCCGAGGTGGTTAGCGTCCCAGCGCTGCGCAATGACCCATGAACCCCTCGCCAATGCGGTCGCTGTGGTCGCTGTTCAAGTCCAGCTCATGTTGGCTTCCTCTCCGGTCGCACGTGGGAATGGGAACTGCGGATGGTGATGAGTTTCCTGGGGTCTGCCTGGTTTTCTACCAGCCGAATGCTGGCCGCCGACGTACAAGTGAAATATTCTTGAGTATATGGTGTAAAATACCGATGAAATAAATCAATTTCCCGCGCAGTCTTTCCTTTAGTAGTTTGAACCACTGTCGGTCTGCCAGCAACATGCAGATGGTCGTGGATTTGTGCCGGCTACTACCGGTTTCCTCCCACCATAATGCTAAGTGCCATCTTATAACTGAAATATTCTGAAGTTCGCTGTAAAACACCAACTGAAAGTATTGTTCAAAAAAACTTGAACCACAGTTCACCGCTCCAACCAATACCCCATAAAATCAATATATTTTATTTTTATTTATTTTGATTGGTGTTTTACGCCGTACTCAAGCATATTTCACTAGAGGAAGCCAGCATGAGCTGGACTTGAACTCACAGTGACCGCATTGGTAAATATCAATATATGAGCAATACGTATCCAAGTAATATTCAATTGGATGATCAACCTGTTAATTTTGGATAGGAACGTTCTAGAAGGAAATGCTTCTTTCTTGACGTCATAGCGTCTGGGTGTGAAACATCAAAATGTAATAAAACAAGTGATATCTCATTGAGTGAAACATCACTTTTATCAGTGAAGGAACTCCTGACATTTCACCTTTATATAAATAATAAAAACATGTTGTTTATTCACCCATATACAGCCTTTCCTAAATACTGCCGGGGACTCATTCATTACAGCCATAACTTAACAGCAGTCAAAAAATCACATATTTATAATGCTTGTAAAGAGCTTTTGAAGGCAAATAAGTATAGTTGTCGCTCTATGATTTTCTGGGTAAGCCAATACAGCAGTTGGTTTTGGCTCCATGAATGAATGATTATGGCTTAATGCCACGTTGAAAATCGTGGCCATTTGGGCTTTATGACCCAAGAGGTTATTGACTATATCCTGAATGTAAGGAATGGTGTCTTCAACGAAGTCAGAACGACTGATACACGTCTTTGATGAATGAATGAATGAATGATTATGGCTTAACGCCACGTCGTACGTTTTATAAGTAGGACCTGTTTAATGCATGGATGAACACGTTATACTAACATTTCTTCAGCCATTCACTGCATGCATTGGCCTAAAAATCGGTACATGTCTAATACGATCTAGGAGGGTGGGGGCTTTTAGGCCGGCCGGCTCTGAACCCTCGTCTGGGTTTGTTGTGACCGGGGGGAAACCACTAGCATTTTATGTTCTAAACACATAAGCTACCATGTTAGGCTTTATCCAAGTTTAATAAATCGACAATAGTATGGCATAAAATATGACGACACTTGCGGGCTGGACTGAGCTACCTAAACATCTCAGGTATTGTTTTATTACGGTTTTGAAACTGAGGCTTTTCACTGGTCTCAAGAAAGTTGTATATCAATTTTATGCTGTAGAATAACTAAGTCATGAAAAAGTTCATAATTTATAACCACGTGCTCCAGTGGCTCAGTCGGTTAGCGCGCCGTACTTATAGACAGTACCCTCACCTTGTGTAACAAGGGTTTGAGGAATGCGGAGGTCGTGAGTTCGATCCTCACCTGGAGCAAGATTTTTATCTGAACTGTTTTCTTTTTGTCTTAATTTGTCTGTTCAACATTCAGCATTTCATGTTGAACAAAGAATGAAGTCCACATATTTGTAGAATCAGTTTTGTTACATTTCCCTTTAAAGTGTGTTTTTCAAATGTCGAATGGTAAAAATTATTTTAATTATCAAAAAGACAAAATGTAGCGACTTCATGTTGGATAACTTTTTGTGATAATACTCTAATATAAGGAATATATGCGAGTTAATGTTTTCAATAATGAATTTATTTATTTAAAAATTATAGGAAGCTGGTTTATCTATTTCTATGGAGTACTCAAGATTATTTCACTTTTAGGACAGTGGCTAGCATTATTGTGGGAGGAATGCGGGTACATCGAGCGGAAACGTACATCGGCAAATCTTCCCACGTACAACCGGAGAGGAAGCCAGTATAAGCAGCCACCGTATTGATGAGAGGCTCATGGGGTCACTGCGCTGCACAAGCACGCCAACCTCTTTGGGTCACGTTCAATCATGGAGTAGAGACACGTATTTTCTCTTATCCATGGTAAATATGTTCATACCACTGAATCAATCAGATTGCCCGGAATGGGTTCGGAAACCTTCACTCTGTCATGGACTCCGTAGAGGACAGAAGTTATACCTCTGCTCACATCGCTGGTTCTCATAGCACTGTCAGTTTTCAACCCTTTCGCTAATTAGCAAAGTGTTTATTCAAGCATATTCTATGTATTATTGTGTGTAGACTGATAAAGTTATATTGTTTGTGAATAAGAAAAAAGTACGCCCTTCAGGTGTTATTTCAACTGTACAAGTTTCAAAATGTATGTTCTGTACAAGCAGGCTTTTATCGGCTGCAAGAAGCTGTGCTTTAAGAACAATGTTCTAGTATAACTGACAGGTTGGTGTCCTTTTTGAATTATATTCACATAGCAGCCCTATTACTTATCTGTTGTGATTTGTGTTTTAGTATTTTTTTTTTTTTTTGATCATTTTTATTTATTTTTTATTATTTCATGCTGAACAAAGAATAAAGCTCCCAAACTCTGAGTTTTAAGTATTTTAATTTTACATTCCATAATAATGTAAGGACGAATCTTTTGAATAAATTTTTCACAATAAACTGTAATCACATGGTATCCCAACACGTTACAATGTGACGACTTGTTTTTAACGTCTTCCGCTGAGTAAAATTCAAAACATCTCTGACACAAATTATTTCAATTGTATATGTCAAAGCATAACATAACTTATCATTAGATAGCATACTCTAACGTCATATTGAAAGCATTTTACTATGTAGAGCAGCAATGGTGTAGAGGTGAATCAGGCAATATTCCCCTTCTTGCGACCCGAGCGGAGCAGGTTTTGTCAGACCCGTCGACAGTTACAGTGTTTGCTGAGAGGGAAATACAGCTCCCGTGTTTAAAGACCTGCAGGATCACTCACATAATCCATGTACCGACCTACCCTGAAGTAAGAGATTTAGCAATATACTTCATCTTTTCAGTAATTATGACATAGACACTTTTATGCTCTTATCTGCTTTGTAAATGAAGGTAATCATGGGGCCCCAACTGTGTTGTTGTACCACATATATATCATGTACTGAGGCAAGAGTATGTCGTCATGAAACAGAGGCCTCAACTGTGATGTTGTACCACATATTATATCATGTACTGAGACAAGAGTATGTCGTCATGGAACAGAGGCCTCAACTGTGTGGTTGTACCACATATTATATCATGTACTGAGCAAGAGTATGTCATCACGGAACAGAGGCCTCAACTGTGTTGTTGTACAACATATTATATCATGTACTGAGACAAGAGTATGTCGTCACGGAACAGAGGCCTCAACAGTGTGGTTGTACCACATATTATATCATGTACTGAGACAAGAGTATGTCGTCACGGAACAGAGGCAAAAAAGGATTGGTTGTACCACATATTGTATAATGTACTGAGACAAGAGTATGTCGTCACGGAACAGAGCCTCATCTGTGATGTTGTGCCACATATTATATCATGTACTGAGAAAAGAGTATGTCGTCATGGAACAGAGGCCTCAACTGTGATGTTGTACCACATATTATATCATGTACTGAGAAAAGAGTATGTCGTCATGGAACAGACGATAGCAAAGTGACCTAATAGATAGTCATTCCATGAGGACTTCAAAATGACGTCACTGTGTGGTCAGAGCTACAAAACTACAAAGACCTTTCTATACTTGAAGAATTGAAAAATTCATTATCACTTCATGTAGCTCCATTGGCTCTGTCGGTTAGTGCGCCATAATACCTTCACCTTGTGTAACAAGGCTAGATAAATGCAGAGTTCGTGAGTTCGAGTCTCAGTTATTACTACTAAACTTTTGCCTGCATATGGTATCTCTTTGTTTTGGTCATTATAATACTGTCTGTTTCAGCATTTCATGCTAAACAAAGAATAAACGTGAAGCCCCGAAGTCTGACAGATTTGATTTTGAAATATTTTAATTTTATACATTTCATGATAATGCAAGAGCGAACTTTTGTTTTTAGTTTTTTCTAAACTGAATTCCCCACAATGAAGTTGTATTCACATACTCTCAAACAATTAACCTGGTAATTTTAATAGAAAGTCTGTTACCTGAGTGATGCTAGAATCTATTCTGCTAGTGGAACGGATTATTCTGTTAAATATAACACACATATTGCAGGATAGTATTTTGAATACGACACAGTAGCCTATTATGTTATAATAACAGAATGTGTCATTCCAGCGTCGTTCAAACATCAGATTTTCTGTTATACTTAACAGATGTAGTTGCCATACGCCTTTTGAGTGATGAATTGTTTTTAATTTAGTCTGATCTGTAAACTTATAAAATATCTGTTACACAAATTATTTGAAATTATTTGTCAACCTTAAACCTTAACGAGTTGTATAAATCTGCATAGTCTTCACAAACATACAGTCAGCCAAATGCCAAGTTCTCGGTTATCGCCTTACCAGCCGGACACCTACACTTAGAGGAAATCGGGGCTAGTATTCTAGGCTACCCTCACTCAAGGTCACATCCACCGGCTTCAATGTCAAGGTAGGTTTCGTATTGCGCTGCTCGCTAAGACACCTGTTTTAGTTTACGAAATATTTCTTGTATTTTTAACTCTATGAGATTCACATTTAAACAGGAGACTGTTTTATTATTGGATCCAACTGAGTCTTGTTTAAAGATCTGAAACTCTTATAGCATCCCAAGGGACATTGTCTGTCCAAAAACGCAGAATACAAACCGGTTCCCAAAATACACCAGCTTGTATGATAGTGAGCGGCTACAGCGTGGGGATAGCTGACTACAACATGTGTTGTCTAAATCGGCTGTTGAGCTATATAGGTATAGAGATCCGCAGATTCTTTTTTACAATATTCTACAAATAGATACGAAAAAATAGGCTTCGCGTGAGTATATTTTTCTTACCAGTTATCAGAGAGCAAAAACGGTGTATAAGTCATTACATTGCCCCTGTAGTATCTACGGGGTTATTTACTTATGCCTTGTACTGGAAACTTACCGTGCGCTCATCATATGTACTAAACAATGCTCTGTGCAGATTGGACTTCGCTTTGTGGCGTTTTGCGGAGACCTTGCCCGCCCATTGATTACTTCAAAGGGCATTGAAATTAAATGTCCTATAAGTGAAGACATTTGGCGTGTTTAGCGCATCTAAATCTTAGACTAGAATGACCTGGGATTTATTCATGATTTACCTGTTAGCATGTTTGTGTCCTTTTCTTTTTTTTGATCTAGTTGTTTTGCATTCTTTTTTTTTCTTCTTTTCTTGTTGTTGTTTTTCTTTTTTTGTCTTACTTTTTTCACGCATATATTTATTTAGTGTTCTTTCTTTGTTTATTCCGTCTTGAACGCAACTCTTTTACTTTTACGACTGCTCCCTGTAGGTTGAAGAAATGTCCCGGCGTTAAAATCACTTCATTTCAACAACTTCCTAAAGGTTTTACACAAGCTTAAAAACCACATGTATGAACCGCTTTATTTCCTTGTTCTAATTTCTCAGTGCTGAGCACCAACAGCAACAAGTACCGTGACCCGACTTCAAGGCGGACGCTCGAACCTTTTGGCCGTGTGACCACATACTGATTATTACACTAGCATTGAAGAAATGTGTTTGGCAAGGGAAATATATTGTTTAAAACAGTAATGGGTACTCCAGTTCGTGTTTATATTCTTGAAAAATATCATTACATATGAAAGTAAATGAATAAGACCTAGAACCGTTCACGACGTATTGTAATGTTCGTCAAAATATACACATTAAACACCGTGTAGACGTTTTATACATGTCAATGTGGTTAAGGTGCTTTTGAAAGTTTACATTAAAGTTTTTCAGTCAGTAAACACAGACTGGTTAAATTTTGATTAAAACTTTTCCGAATAGTGATTTCTTCATCATATGTCTCTGTCTCTTATTGAAAATATTGAAAATTATTAATTACGGCTAATTTGTAATTAATATTTAATATTTGCTACTTTTTTGGACTACAGTACATATGGCTGGTGAATGCCGTGTATAACAGTATCCTAACGGAATAGTAATTTGATAAAAAATAAAGAATTAAATAATCAGTTTTAAGGAAATAATCATTCTTAGTCGTGATAATCTGAACCTCTCGTGATTGCAAGAGTGAAATATCATGGCGGCCGTTGTTTTCGGAGACCTTTATGACGTTATGCACGGAATATATGTACTAAGGAGGTGTGCTTACGTATTATACGTGTATATTTGATTTAAACTGACATGGTTGCCTTGTAAAATAGTCCCGCGGATTTGAACTTCGAGCTCTTCCTTTGTAAAAGACTTTCCAGACGAGATGACATCAAACGTTTTAAACAAATACTGATGTTCTGTAAACCTTCCGTGGAAAAACGATGGTGGGAAACATATTGCTTTATAACTTCAGTCAGGCAATTCAGAATGGATACGAAACGGCGACTGGGTGGGTGTTTTTTTCTCCATTTCCGCGCCTCTGGTATGTACATCATGTCTGTCAGTGTCAATTAGAGTAACCGGTTAAATTGCCTCTTACATGCACGAGACTCGCGATACCACAGGAAAATGGTGGCCTGCTTTATTAGCTGTTAAGATCCTTGAACATCTTCCAGTTTAAAACTTTGCGTACAATGGCGTGTAATCGCAACAGAGGTTGTACTAGGAGACCATGTGTTCTGTGGCAGCTGTGTAATTAATGTCGATGTCAGAATCGAGGAAGGGTAGGTTTAGCTAACTAGAAGCCATCTCAAGGTGTAACTTTAGCATCTCTTGAGTTTAAATCACCTTCCAACGTGCGCTTGGAGTCCATGAACGAATGACTAAGAGCATACCGACGAAATTTGTAATTTATTTCTAGGGCGATTTAGAGTTGTTTACTCTTGACACGATGATAATGTCTGCCACACAAATGAGTGGTTTATGAGCGCACGGGATAAACTCTGGGAAACAGCCTTGGGGAATCAAAGTATATAAACGTCATAATTCTTTTAAACATCCCTTTGCATTTTTAAAATGAGATAAAATAGAAAGGAATAATTTGCATATTTGCAACTGAAGTTTTCTTTCCATGCTAGGAGAAGCATCCGGGTTATCTATATATTTCATCACAAAGGGGTGTTATAAACCTGGGACTAAATTCCATGATTAACCGCACTATATTAATGTGGGCGTCGAGACATTCCATTACATTTTTCATAAAGCGCCAGTGGACAGTCCGGAAATAAACTATTCTGCTGTAGTGACATCTACAGTGATAGCTATCACTACAGCTTTGTTGGGGAGAGCGCCTGATTCTGGAGAGTTAGGCTGGTCACGTGCTCCCAGTAAGTTCATCGATGACGTCATTTCAGAATATTTCCGACCATAGGCGGAAAGTATACATAAAATAGAGGGGTAATAAAGATTTCCAAAATACGTGTCAAGAAAGAAATATTTTCAGATACATGAGATGCATGATAGTTACGTGCATCACATTGGCATTTACGTGCATCTCCAGAGTAGTTACGTGCATCTCCAGGGTAGTTACGTGCATCTCCAGGGTAGTTACATACATCTCCAGGGTTGTTACGTGCATCTCCAGGGTAGTTACGTCATGTAATACTGCATATGCTTGTTTTGTAAAACGAGCTGCTATAACTTTGAGTAGCTTCTAAAATGGGTAGTTTGGTTTTTAAAGGTAAATTTTGCATTTTGTTTCTTTTTTCTTTTGTAGTGATACAAAAATGGACTCGAACGACAGTATAGAATCCATATCAATGTGAAGAGACGGCAAAAAAACAAAGAACATATTCGATATAATGTGACGTTGCCTAAATACCACCATGAGTCACGTGATACACTTCGTAGTTATTTTCTGCTGTGTGATTATCCATGGTTGCTGTGGAAAGAGTTTGTCTCCTGGCAACGCATTGATTACGAAAAGAAGTTCGTCGACTGATCACAACAAAAACATCATCGCCAATGCCTCGCAGGAAGATGGCGGCTCGGGTAGTCATGGCAACCACACAGACGGCAAATCTCACAAGAGCCACGGTATTCACGTGGCGAGTTGGAACTACGAGTATGTGGAGCAGCCGTTTATCATCGCTTTGTTTCTTATTATTGCAGGAGTATGTAAAGTAGGTAGGTCAGACTGCAAAGCGTTTTCTTTTTCTTTTTTTTTTTCTCTTGTGGCAGGGGGCAGGGAGGGGATGCTTACCAGTCTTGACTATGCGTTTAACATGTGTTAGCCAAAGGTGTCAGTATATATTACAAGAATAATCAATCCCTTCTCTACTGGTATTTGACCCTGTTCCAAGACACTGCCAACTTCTGTTGTCAATTCTGTTGCCAAAATTGTAGAGATGTTAACCAAAGTTCATCAATGGCATTCATGGGCCTACATGTATTGGCCATTTTTCAAACCCTACAGATTTGGGGATAAGCTGCTTAAAAACTGGAGTTGATTATAAAGGGAAATAGTTTGGCACAGTGTCAAAATGTTTAAGCTTATACTAGTTCATGAAAATTTCATGGGTTACAGTCAGTTCCTATGACAGAAGAAAGTCATTCCCCTCTGTACAGAACTCGTTACTATTTAATGAAACTTATTTTTAATATTTCTTTATTAAAACGTATGTTGTATTTATTTTGATAATTCCCAGAGGCTGCTTTTGTCAACATTTTATGCCAAAATAATACATACAAAATAATACACTGCGACATGGCCTGTTTAGGGCTAAACAGACCATGTCGCAGTGACTATATAAATGTATATATAAATGTATATATAGGCAAAACAATATATACATTATACATCACGAATTGTACGTGTTGCAGTTGAGCCTTTTGCACTAAGCTACATTGATTTGCCAGGTGTCAGCAACACGCCAACTGTCATTTACGAACTAGATTATGTAAAATACAGGTCATCTAGGTTAGATAAGCGCTCTATGCATGCTAGTAATATATTCGCGACGCTTCCACGTGTATTGGAGTGCATGGCAGTACAGGTCATCCAGGTGATATATATGGTGAATATGACTGTTAACTCCCCCCTCCTACCCCACCCCAACCATTTTTAATTAAATAGCTTAGACGGAAACGTGATATCTGTCTCCGATGGTGGAGACAAATTTGAAGGGAATAGTCTTTGTCTTTTTTTATAAGACAGTTAATAGGCATTGGTTTACTCTGTCCACGCAGGCTCTCGGATTTCCTATAGCCATAAAACTAACCATCGTCTGAAATAAGTGGAAGTTTTTCTAATACTGGTGCTAAACCCCAATCAAATAAAATAGGGACAAAATATTTGTTTTGAACTCTCCTTCCTGACTTGACCTTGTATTCCTCACACTCCTCGACACCGCATGCGCCCCTCGGTCTCTATGCTCGTTTTAAAGCACTGTCACCTCAAAAAAATTTATAAAAAAATCGCGGACAGCGGCAAGGTCACGGTGATGAGTCAGAAAACGGTTAATGAAAAAGTCTGGTTCAGCCTTTAATTATTCATATAAATAATTGATACGTATGCATTTTCTTTTATGAGAAGTATATGCAAAGCATGATTTTAATAAACGCTTGGCTCATCTTTATGGATGAATGAGGATTATGTATGAAGAACCACACGAGAGAATGAAAACCGTTAGCGGTGAAGCTCAACGAAAAGGGTCGAAAGTTCAACATTTCTTAGTTACACGTATAGCCGTGATATCAAGCGACCATATGGAGCGGCGCATGCGCTATGAAGAATATGCGTGATGTTTCAAGTTAGTAGTATTTAGGCAGTAAACAACATCAACAGAGAAAATATATATACTCAAACTCTCGTGCGGTATTATGACAAAGTACCATATATACATGTGTGCAGAGCTTGTACTAACATGTATCTCTATAGAATATATAAAAAAAATTCAAGGATGAGCATCATTTTTTTAGCTCTGTTGCATGCACCTGGAAGTGAGGTCATGTTATATCTTGTCGCCATTGTAACACCCAGAGGTTGGTCGAGTAGTAGGCCCATTAACCTGGGCAGACAGTTCTCCGTTTAAAACAAAGCAGATATCACAATTATGATATACTTTAACCAGGTGCAAAACAACCGTGCAGAATTTACAACCTATGATGTCTGTGCGGCAGGATTATGCAATCATTGACCCGGCACACTTTAATTCGGGGGCAAATTTTGTATAAATTGTCATGAACTGCGCGCACGTGTAGCCTGGGCTTAACTAATTATTATTATCACTTAGCTTAATTATTGATAAATAAGAAAGGTATAGAATCTTTTACGTGTGATGATATGGATATGAGCCCTTGACCTTAGGGGTTACCGATGGCTCTAATAAAAGGTTAAAAAGACTTTGCTATCTGAAGTGCAAAATTGTTCCTTGAAGGTACAAATATTTTATATTAGCAAATGTAATCACTTGAGACCTTCAAGATTATTATTTCATTCATTGTTTATATATAAGACAGGTGTGAAGCGGGAATGTGGAAAGTCAGAGTGAGGAGCTAGTTATTGTGTCTGGCAGACAGCCGTTTAATATTCTGCAACACACCACCTGAGTTTGTAATCAAACAGGCTATTGCTTCTTTTCTACTTTCAGGATTCCATCACGCCGATTTCCTCTCCTCCATCGTTCCCGAATCGTGGTATGTTCCTGGCATGGTTTATACACAGTTGTTGTAAACTCCATTAACAAGTCATTAACAACTGAGGCCGCGTGTTCGAATTCAGATTCCCCGTGGCTGCGGCTGCAGCTTAACAACGGGAGGTTTGTCAGTTTTCTGGCGAGGTGCGGTGGTTTCCATTGAGTTCAGCCTGGTTTCCTCCACCCATAAAACCGGCCCGGATAGCACAGTTGGTAGAGCGTCCGCTTCGGGACCAGTAGATCCAGGATCAATCCTTGATCGAGTCACACCTAAGACTTTAAAAGAGGAAGTTGTAACTTCCTCGCTTGGCATTCAGCATGAAGGGGATAGTGCAACGACTGGTTGACCCGTATCAGTATAATGGCTCGGGCGGGGCGGCTTACTTGCCTTCGGTAAGTCGTCTCAGTGAAGCAGCACTAAATAAAAGAGCGGTGGAAATCCGTCCTGCAACAAGGAGGCACATTACACGTGCATGCACCCTAAGGATTCCTTCGTCGTCATATGACTGAAAAATTGTTGAGTACGACGTTAAACCCCAAGCACTCACTCACTCCAACCATAAAAACGAGACAACCGTCATAAGAGTGCGAAATCCTTTAGTGCAATGTAAATCACGAATGGAATAAATGACCAAAACAAGTTCAAATTCTCGGTAAAGCTGTGTGTCATTCATCATAAAGCATTTTGTGTCGTCTTGCATCACGGCCCCTCGTTAAACGAATAAGCCATGTTAAAAAAATGAGCTGTCGAAAATTTGATCGACAGATTGACAGACAGACAGACTTCTTGATCTGCTTAGTGGCATCCAAAAAATGTAGGTTTGGCTTGGAAATGTAGAACATGGAGCTGTTTAGGATGTTTCTGTAAATATTTTATAATTAGTGAATACCAAACGAACAATATTTACGATTATTAATCATGTGATATAGCAACATGCTAATTATGTAATATGTATTTTAATATCGATGAGCAGCTCTACCCTGTTTCCTTCCACCATAATGATAAATAAGTGAAATATTCTTGAGCACAGCGTAAAACACCAATCAAATAAATAAATAAATAAATAAGTAAAAATGTAGTTGATGCTTCTTTTCTTTATTTCTTCTTTTGTCGCATAGTTTACTCATCATCTTGGGCACTTTTGTCGGCTTTATTTTGCAGTAAGAGGTTTATAGATGCATGCTATTCGCTCGGATTTCTTGTGCAGTACGTGTGTTGATTTTTGACCTTGTGCTAACAATTGTTACACGACAGACATTGCTACAAATACACAGCTAATAACGAAGTGCATGATCCAGTGGCTAAGGTAATTGTATTTTTTTTTAACATTTTGTAATGTGTAAATTTTAAATAGCAGATGAACCAAAAATTTATCTTTTGTGTGCATTTTTTGCGTATGTATTGCACGCACGTGAGCCAGTGAGTCAGTTTGCGATATGTGTATTTGTATTTGTAACATTCGCAACGGTGTTACAACGGGAGTATATATATATATATATATATATATGGTACATATTTTGTCTAATTTACCTTGATACCCGTAATGCAAGTAGACGATCTTCCTTGATTTCATACGCTCAAATTTGTAATCAAAATTTATAAATTAGATCCAGAAATAAGGAATGTCCTTTCTATTACATTTTTCATTAACCGTATTTTTTGGTAAACTTTACATGCACTACTGTTGATGGAATGTATTTGCTAATTTTCGTGGTGTATTTTCTCTCTAAGTTTGATTTGGAAAAGATTGTTCAATTTCTGACATTTTTGTCACCTTCATTCGGTTACTTTTTTCCATTGTTACTTCAAGGAATCAACATATACGTTTCAGAACCAAAAAAGTATTTTAATTTTTCCATTGGTAGCAGCAGCTTTCTTAAATCTTCCGATCTAAGCCATGGTAATGTAAGAAACCATTATAATTCAATTCTCACACAAATAGTCTGAAAGAGGAAAAATTATATTGCTTAATTTTATCATATTATAATAATCTTTAAATAAGTGATACATCTGCCTTCGTAATTACTACATGTATTTTTTTCCTAACTTACCATATACCAAACACAAAAAAGGCTTGAACAGGCCTAAAAAGGTAGTTATAGTTTGCTTTAATAAAATGTTAAATACACTTTTTCTTCCATCAAGGTTGATATGATATATTTTCACGTTTCAGTTTGTTGCACGAAGATGAGATATTTCCAATTTATCTCACTCCGAGGTTGTTCTTCTTGTTTCTCCTTCCACCGTAAGTGTCATGATGTAGGAAGTCACCCTTGACTTTCAATCGCGTGGGTTCAAACCTTAGACGGCGATTTTGTGGATTTCTTCAGCTCTAACACAGTCTAACGTTCGCTGAAGACCACTTGTCTTCCACTAATAGGGCGTGAATAACTGTATACGTCACATGTGGGAAAGTTCGTGAGAACCTTGCCGAAGGTCGGTGGTTAACCCCGAGAAATTCGGTTCCCTTATCCGTAACGGTAACCGTCATCTTATAAGTGAAAATGGGGCCTCCGTGGCTCAGTTGGTTAGCGCGCTAGCGCAGTGTAATGACCCAGGAGTCTCTCACCAATACGGTCGCTGTGAGTTCAAGTCCAGCTCATGCTGGCTTCCTCTCCGGCCGTACGTTGGAAGGTCTGTCAGCAACCTGCGGATGGTCGTGGGTTTCCCCATGGCTCTGCCCGGTTTCCACCCACCATAATGCTGGCCGACGTCGTATAAGTGAAATATTCTTGAGTACGACATTAAGCAGCAATCAAATAAATAAATAAATAAATAAATGTAGTACACGGGGAGTGTCGCTCCGAAAAACGAAAGACTCCCAATATTCACCCAATATTTCCGTAAAATGGGATCAAAATGAGTTATTCCTTTTTTCGAAGTGACACTCCTGGTGTATTACTTCAAACTTATCACTTATATATCCTATAAAACTTCTTTTATTGTAGAATAATACTGGAATCGGCGTACAGCCTTCATGATCGGGTGTTCTTCGATAACGTGGGGACCGTCTTATTGTTTGCTGTTGTGGTGAGAATGAGTTTGAAAAGATGAAAAGCCATCTTATGCAAAATTTCAAGCTTTCTTGCAACGTAATATCAGTTGTGATTCCAGTGGGTTTTCCCGGGATCTCCCCGGTTCCTCCCACCATTATGCCAGTCGCAATCGTATAAGTGAAATATTCATGAGTTTGGCGTAAAACACTAATCAAAAAATAGAATAATGAATCAGACCTGAATTCCGGATGAAACCAAAGTACCACCAAGCGCAACGTTTTTTGAGTTTGTCCACATTAGAATTATTGTATTTATTGTAAAATAGTGCAGATGGTAAACGACATGTATAATCTAACGCCTGGAATTTTGAAATCTTGATATTAATATTAATTAAAAGACGGTTAACCGCATTTACAATCATCATACAATCACTAGTAAACAACATTGCGAAAAAGCACCACAGGAAATATATATAAGTTGTACATCATGATATTACTTAATTAATGTCTCAATGGATAAGAACTATCTCATAAGGGATTGAACTTACTTATTTGTTTCTCTGTATTCATCTGTTTATTTTTTATTTGATTGGTGTTTTATGCCGTTCTCAAGAATATTTCACTTATACGACGTCGGCCAGCATTGTATCTCAGTATATGCTGTCCAAAATTAAATGTAAAGGGTATTCTGTATATTACAAATGCGTCACAGCTATTAATGTTTAATATCTTCAGGTGCATTAGCAGCTTATCGATAAAACTACGGTATCTGATAAATGCAAATGTCAACATGCACCCGAATTACTCTATTCCCGTATATGTCATGCAAAAAGCTTTCACGACATTGTTTTTGACAATTATCATTATACGTCGTTGGAAGCCTAACTGTTGTACTTATTCATTCACGTCTATGTAATTTTATTTTAGAAAGGTATTAGCACGAATGCCCCATAATAGTACGTCATAAAAGGATTAAGAAACCGCACGGCCATAAAAAAGAAAATTACATATTATGCAGTCTGCGTGATAGAGCAAAAATAGCACGTTAATTTCGAGTGCAGTGAAATTATATTTAGACCTCTACGTGTATATACATATATATATATAACTCAAGACGATCTCATGAGAGATCAGATTGGGTCTCACTGGCTCAAACCAAGCCCATGAGGGATTAAGTTCCAGCATGAAACGTCTTGATTGTTCAAAACGATCTTTTGAGAGATTAACTCACTGCATGAATGTCTCAGTGGCTCAAAACGATCTCATGAGGATCAACTTCCTGTATGAATGTCTCAGTGGCTAAAAACGATCTTATGAGGGATCAACTCCCTGTATGAATGTCTCAGTGGCTAAAAACTGTCTTATGAGCGATGAACTTCCTATATGAATGTCTCAGTGGCTAAAAACGATCTTATGAGGGATCAACTCCCTGTATGAATGTCTCAGTGGCTCAAAACGATCTCATGAGGATCAACTTCCTGTATGAATGTCTCAGTGGCTAAAAACGATCTTATGAGGGATCAACTCCCTGTATGAATGTCTCAGTGGCTAAAAACTGTCTTATGAGCGATGAACTTCCTATATGAATGTCTCAGTGGCTAAAAACGATCTTATGAGGGATCAACTCCCTGTATGAACGTCTCAGTGGCTAAAAACGATCTTATGAGGATCAACTTCCTGTATGAATGTTTCAGTGGCTAAAAACGATCTTATGAGGGATCAACTCCCTGTATGAATGTCTCAGTGGCTAAAAACTGTCTTATGAGGGATGAACTTCCTATATGAACGTCTCAGTGGCTAAAAACGATCTTATGAGGATCAACTTCCTGTATGAATGTTTCAGTGGCTAAAAACGATCTTATGAGGATCAACTTCCTGTATGAATGTCTCAGTGGCTAAAAACGATCTTATGAGGGATCAACTCCCTGTATGAATGTCTTAATGGCTAAAAACTGTCTTATGAGGGATGAACTTCCTATATGAACGTCTCAGTGGCTAAAAACGATCTTATGAGGATCAACTTCCTGTATGAATGTTTCAGTGGCTAAAAACGATCTTATGAGGGATCAACTCCGTGTATGAATGTCTCAATGGCTAAAAACTGTCTCATGAGGGATCAACTTCCTGTATGAATGTCTCAGTGGCTAAAAACGATCTCATAAGGGATCGAATTCCTATATTAATGTCTCAATGGATCAGAATTATCTCATAAGGGATTGAGCTCCTGCATAAAATGAAGTTTGTAAAGTTCATGACAGCAGGGGTTGCCGTGTTTCTATTATAATTAAATAATTTTGGATGACTTCTATACTTACTATTAATTTACCACTTTTTTTCAGGGCACGGTTCTCAACTGTTTTATAATCGGTAGGTATCTCTGTACATTTATGCTGAATTTGTGAAAATCTGACCTTAATGCTGGTGAGAATAGGGAAAACTAGTTAGGAGATACATTACTTAAAGATATCTTGTTACCTTTTTAATGTTGGTGAACATCAATGAAATGTGAAACTGTGCACGTATGTTTTTAGAATCTACAATTTTAACATAAAAACAGTTGGTGTATGTGATTATTTTTATATCGGTAAAAAAAAAGTGAAGAGAAATTTTTACCATTGTATTTGCATTAATCATGTTTTGGGACATTAAAGATGTACATATTATTAATACATTTACATGTATGAATTATTGTTTCTCCCGTATCGGAAAAGCTGAAAATAACTATACCGTATATGACATGAAATCAATAAAACACATCTTAAGATGCAAATATATAAAGGTTGCGAAATATTGCTTTTGGTCCTGAAACTTCCTATTTTTCCAGTACGATATCATCCTATCATCCAAAGAAACCCTAGAACAACTTTGTAAGATGAATAGAACTTACAAAATCCTCCAAAATGGGTAGCCTGCATGTTTCTTTGTCTGTCTGTCTGTCTGTCTGTCTCTCCTTCATGTAATCAGCCTTTTTCCAATCAGCTACGTCATTATTATTTATTGCACTTAAGCATATGTCATTATACCTTGTTACATAATTATATTTCCATGTATTGCACATGTTTAAGATTCTGAATTTTTTTTTTTGGAAAGTAGTGGAATGAGAAAAATATTAGACCGTAAAACTAGCCTTTCTATTCAGGTCCGAGCTTGTACATGTTGGCGGAAGTCGGTGTTATGGGTGAAATCCACATAAACTTTGTCCAGTGCCTGGTTTTCAGTTCCCTGATCGTCGCCGTGGATCCAGTTGCCGTAAGCCTTTAGTATACACCTGGTTATTGTTCTGACTTAAACATACACATGCCCGGTTTCCACCTATCAACCACCTATGCTGGCCGTCTTTGTATATTTATTTATTTGATTGGTTTTTTACGCCGTACTTAAGAATATTTCACTTATACGACGGCGGCCAGCATTATGGTGGGAGGAAACCGGGCAGAACCCGGGGGAAACCCACGACCATCCGCAAGTTGCTAACAGACCTTTCCATTTACGGCCGGTTTTTGTATAAGTGAAATATTCTTGAGTATGGCGTAAAACACCAATCAAATAAAAAAAATAAATAAATAAATGAATATATACATGTTCACATATTTGACTTCATTACAGATATGACCACTTACTTCATTTCAAAATACACATTTTCACTTATGTGATTTTAATATACGCTTGTTCACTTAATTGATTTTAATGTAAACGGGTTGCTCATAGCCAAGTGCGATCACAAATGCGATTGATGTGAGTTCAAGTCCACTTAATACTGGCTTTCTCTCCGATCGTAAGTGGGAAGAACTGGTAGCAATCTGCGAATGGTCGTGGATTATTTTCCTCCTGCAACATACGATCAAATCTGATTCCCGTGTGGGCCTTGATGACCAAGTGGTTAGAGTGGCAGCGCGGCGTAATAACTCTGGAGCCTCTCACCAATGCGGTCGCTGTGAGTTCAAGTCCAGCTCATGCTGGCTACTTCCTCGGCCATACGTGGGAAGGTCTGCCAGCAACCTGTGGATGGTCATGACTTATCGCCGGTTTTTACCCGGTTTCTTCCCACCATAATGCTGGCCAGCGTCCGAATAATTCTTGTGTTCGACGTAAAACACAGTGCAATGAAATAAATAAATAAATAAATAAATAAATAAATAAATAAATAAATAAATAAATAAATAAATAAATAAATAAATATACATATGTCTTTGCATTGTATACACCTGTACAAGACCTTCTCTCGTCGTAGTCAATCTGCACATGGTCATTTGAGGTGTCGTGTTCAAATCCAGGTCTCGTCTGGTTTCTCCGTAGCTTTAAGTCAGGAGCTTTGTCAGGTACCTGGCGAAGGGCGGTAGTTTTGCCTCCCACAATAATGCTGGCACCCTTCATGTAAGTGAAATATTCCTAAATACGGCGTGAAACAGCAATCAAATTTAATACATACTTTCTGTACGTGTATCCCGGTTTATGAATCTAGTGGATGTGTTTGATGGCGGGAAGGAACTAACACCAACTCCAGGACATGTAGGAACTCTGCAAATAAGAGTTTATCCCTGTTAGTTACAGCGTTAGACGAAATCGCCGTACATCATTTAGGTCGGCCGGTGCTTGTCGGAGTACAAATAAATACGATGTTACAGCTAAACTTCCATATTTTACAGCTTGACTTAAATGTAATAACAATTCGTCACCGTTGATCTTCCATAGTCATGTCGCTGTATTTTATGTAATGACATTATGGTACTATCCATCTTACATACAGAAACGGTATAATTCCATGAATACACTTATCCCTGATGTTTATAATATCAAATGGTATCTCTCCACACGAACTTACAAGTTAGTATATTGAAATTCGTGAAACAGTATCTAAGAACTCCGGACATACGTTTCAAATGGGCTACCATACATTTAAACATCCACAACTGCATGGTTAGGAATAGATGAAAATATCGAATTCAAACTATTAACAGAAGTTTAACGCTATATTTTTGTCTGCTGTCTGCAGGAAACCATTAATGTCATTACCAAAGCAACTTTTAAGTGGCTAGTTTTACCACAACATGCAAAAAGCTAAAAATAACAAGCAAGGTGCGCTCGATGGCACACGAATGTATGTGACGTGCTTATCGTCTGCATAAACGCTAACTTTAACTAGAACTTTAACACTTCTTTGTACGAGACACTAGCAAAACTTGACATACAAAGGTAAACGGTGATCGTAGGGAGAAGAATACATGGAATTTGCACGTGTACATACCTGCAAATAGGAGTTTATTCCTATTAGTTACAGCGTTAGACGAAATCACCGTACAACATTTGAGTCGGTTTGATACGGATTCAGCATGCGGATTTGGACATTCCTATTACACATTTATACAAGTACTGTACTTACAGCAGATCAGTCTAGTCAGACTCTCGCATTCGTGTATAGAGTATTCGACAAAGAATTATCAGTTCTAGGTTGTTAAATACCTCTCTTTTCATTATCCAAAGAGATAAACCCTTTTGACAGTTACGTCCTTTGCAAAATGAACTAGTCATCTGCACTTGGAACAGTTTTCGTCTTCAGTCATGAGAGTTATTATGCCCATTATTAAGACATCCTTCGTTGCTGTTTTCTCTTTCGTCCCTCAGCTGTTTTCTCTCTCGTCCCTCAGGTCTTGGCAATCTTCCAGGAGGTAGGAGTGAACAACGTGTTGTACTTCCTTGTATTTGGCGAGTCTCTTTTGAATGGTAATGTATTTCCTTACTTCCTCAGCTTATTAGCTTTAGGCCTGGTGTTTGCCTGTATGTAATTAAGGCATCCACGTTAATGTTTTAGTGTTATGACAGTCAGCTTAATATGTAAATATGTTTACTTTCCCACAAAATCTCACTGGCCTAAAGGTTTCCCCCTACCATAAGGCTGGCCGCCGTCGTATAAGTATTGTTAAGTACGGAGTAAAACACCAATCAAATAAATAAATCACTGGCCCAAAGGAACACAATATGTATGATCCATGACAAATTAAGACAGGCATAGCGCCATGTGAACGTTGTCCAAGGGATGATAACTCATGATGATAACACATTTTCCCTTAAGACAGCATCCAGTTGGCACTATGTCTATCTTGATCATGGGCCACAACTGCGTATTGTTTCCCGGTCGGTTCTTCATAAGTGACATCGTAGGTTCGAATCGTGTCCTCGCTGGTTCGGCGTGGGGCCGCGGTTTCTTCCAGGAACTGCGCTTTTGTAAGGTGTCCACTTCTATATGATACCTCACCACTGCCTCACAACTGACGTAATTCTTATGTTCAACGTTAAAATCTAATCAGTCCGTTTAACTTTATCGAAAGTCTCAATGGAAATTCTGCTTAACCTCAGCACAAACATTAATCCCTTCTTTGTCTGTCCACAGATGCCGTAACGGTTGTTCTCTACAATATGATGAAAGAGTTTAATATCATGGAGGAAGTCACAGCTGCGCAAGTATGTCACTAATTTTAACCCGTCATATAGTTCAAGGTCCCATTTTCAGGTTGTGGTACGGCAATACATCTGTATATATTGGATAGACATACAACATGTATGAACTTATTGTAGTCATATATACGATGTAATTGTGAGTACCGGTATTGTTTATGTTTATTTGGTTCTTAAGGTTCTCCCTATAGCCCCTCCTCCCTCTTCCCCCGCACACACACACTCTTTTAATCGTCTGTTTTCAGGTGATATTAGGAATCGCCGCTTTCTTCACCGTCAGCTTGGGGGGTCTCTTCGTGGGTCTACTGTGTGGGATATTCACCGCAGTTATCACCAAATACACAGTCAATGTTAGAGGTAATTCGCCTTTTCTTCCAATCGGATTCTATTTTCCCAACAATTCTGTATATTTATATTCACGGCCGTCTTTGGCGAAGTTGATACACAGTATGATTCCCACAGTATGTTCAACACCATACTCGCTTAAATACAGTTGACACAGTTGGGAACGTGTTGACCTTGAGTGTTTTGGTGACCTTGAATGTTTTGCTGAATATTCGCTTAAATACAGTTGGCACAGTTGGGAACGTGTTGACCTTGAGTGTTTTGTTGACCTTGAATGTTTTGCTGAATATTCGCTTAAATACAGTTAGCACAGTTGGGAACGTGTTGACCTTGAATGTTTTGTTGGATCTAGGCGTCAGAATAAACGTTCTAGGTCAAAAATCGTAAGCCCAATTCCCACAACATTGTGGTATAATCTTACGCCAACTTTGCTCAACTCTATATATTCACTCATTGAATTTTGATATAATAACAGCCTAATTCTCGAAGCTGGGCCCTCGCGGACAGAGCCTTTATAAGTGAGTAAGTGCTTGGGGTTTAACGTTGCACTTAGCAATTTTTCAGGATCCCTTGTAAAGAGTTACAAAGAGACATCCAGTCAACCAGGGTTCGAATCCAGCTTCGAGGCTCTACCCCAGGCTCTACCCGGTTTCCTCCCACCACAATGCTGGCCGCCGTAGTATAAGTGAAATATTCTTAAGTACGGGGTAAAAGACCAATCAAATAAATAAATAAATAAATAAATGAATACTGGGTGAAGGATTGTGGTTTTCTGTGGACAGAGATCGAAGCGTTCACCCCTTAAACCAACAACCCAATAATTGTTGGAATTCATTGCATTTCTTTTCTTGTCTATTTTTAAACAAGTTGTGGAGCCCCTGGCAGTGTTCGTCTTAGCCTACATGTCTTTCCTGGTGGCTGAAATGTTCCACTTTTCCGGAATAATAAGGTATTGAAGACTGTTCCCATCACATTGTTATTTATAGTCTCTCCTATGAGTAACCAAAGTATACTATATAACATCTCTGCACACAATAGACCTTTCCGAACTGTCAATCAAAAACGCGCAATTGGCCGCTCGCCCGAGCCATTATACTGATACGGGTCAACCAATCGTTGCACTGTAACCTTCATGCTGAACGCCAAGCGAGGAAGTTCAACTTCTTAGGTGTGACTCGTCCCAGGATTGATCCTGGATCTACCGGTTCCTGACAGCTCTACCAACTGTGCTATCCGGGTCAGTAGGAGTGAAATGAAAAGTGACGTTGTCACGAGAACTGGCGGAGGGACAACGGATGTGGTGGATCCATCCATACTTATTTACTTACTTTGAGCGCACAACAGCTCAATAGGCGAAGCAAAGTACTTAACCTTATTTGAAGTAACCGTATTCTGTTACTGCTATAAGATATCATCATCATCATCATGTCATCATTACAGTTTTCATTATCATCACACCTAAAGACACTTGGCATCATCATTATAGACATTGTGGTAAGCATTGGAGCGCTAGGCTCTCGTTATCAGCATCATCGTCGTCATCATCATATGCGCAATTATCATCATTGTCATGGTTTTCATTATTGTTACAAACGCATCGTTGTCCAAGTAAAGGAAAGATGTGAGGCTAAAATAACATTGTGCCACTCAAATGGCCAAAAGGTCGGAGAGCAATGATTTAACGATCGTTTGGCGCATTCATTTTCATTCAAGAACAAGCCTGGCTACTCATTCACCCTCTACAAGTTGCATGTCTCTTCTGATGCAACTTTTATAATTGTAATTACCGCACGTTTTCTATCTCTCGCTCTTATTTCAGCACCATAGGCTGTGGGCTAACACAAGCGAACTACGCTTTCCACAATATATCACAGAAATCCAGTACCACTGTTAAGTACTTCAGCAAAATGCAGAGGTAAGGAAACCTTTAGCCATGTTTTTGTTCTTTTAGGCTATAGATTGGATAAACCTCCCATTGGTATCGCGTTTATTCTTTAACTACTGCAAGTTGACATCAAACTTGGACCGTTCATAGCCACAATCAACAAAATAACCTTTTAATTTTGTTGACTGAGTTATGCTAGAATGTATTCCATTATTATAACATAGTCCTGTACAATGCAGAATATGTTCGCTATATTTTGAGAGAATAACCTGCTGTAATAACAAAATTCATTCCAGCATCACTCAAATAACAGAATTTCTATTGAACTTTTCTATTGCTGGTTTTCCAGCAATTTGCGGATGGTCACAGGTTTACCGCGGGCTCTGCCCGGTTTCCTCCCGCGATAATGCTGGCCGCCGCCGTATACGTGAAATATTCTTGAGTAGGGCGTAAAACACCAATCAAATCAAATGAAATCTATTGAACTTAGCATATTATTTATTGAGAGTGTGTCGTTTTCTTACTCTGTATTTGTTGATAGAGAACAATAGTTGAGTCATGGGGCAGTGAAGATTTAATAATTTATTTATTTAATTTTTATTTATTTATTTGTTTGTTTGTTTGTTTGTTTATTTGTTTATTTCATAAATTGTTTAACGCCATGCTGAAGATTTTTTATTAGTCAAAGTAACTGCAGTTCCCAAAGTAAACCATGGACTGAAGCATAAGTTAATTCAAATCATACATTTAACACACCTGTACAAACACGCAGCTTCTGGACGAATAAATGAAACGAAAACTGCAGGCTGTAAAACAAACAAGGTCGTGGAGCCATGTTAAATATTCACAGGCTTATACAAGAAGATCTCAACACATAAAGCGAGTTCTAAACAAACATTGGTATTGCCAGCGCAGTTATCAGTTACCATAGATTAATAACGTTGATTGTACTTGCACATATTTATTCATTTTGCTTCGACTGAGATTCTACAAAAGAAATCCAATATAGCAAACTGTAAAGAATAATGATAATCAATTACAAGAACAAAATAATAAAAACTCGACCGATAACAACAGGAGCCAAAAATAGGACATGAAGATATGTAACAATGAGACAAATCTAAATGGGATACCGAGTTTTCCCAATATCTAAATTAACAGTAGGAGAAATAGTTGAAATTTCACAAAAAATCCGTGTCCTTTTGTCGCGGATAACAAAAGAAAAGATAGAACCCAGATGTTTAAAAGGGGTGTGGTTATTGTGCAGTTCACATGCAGGATTGTATGGTATTAGCCGCTCGAATGTGGGGCAACTGATCTAACGATTTATTGGCGTACGGAGCATTACTAAGCCACACTCACCGGCGTAATTAAACGGTAGGTCGTATGGATCTGTGATAAACATTAGGTTTTAACCGATGACGAGAATTGTTAGATTTTTAGGACCTACATTCATGGGAGATGTAGATAAATGCGCAGTAAAGCGGTGGATGAAGTGAATTTTCTTCTGACGCCGGCGGGAACAAACCTGTAATACAGAATCAAATTTGGGTAAATCGGAACAGTGCGGTGGTTTGTGTTCAAGAAACCGCGGGGGTCTGTGTCCCTAAGAAAGAAGTTCTCACATTTCCGGGGAAAAAAATTGAGTTGGCCCGAATTTAGCTCGGCCAGGCTGCACGCAACAAACATTTTTTTTAATCATGTCCTAACCAAATCAATGAACCATTTTCTACAGTCCAAAACTGGAACTACTTCGGCAAATCAGTGACAATTGTCACCACCTCAGATATGCCCTCATCAGCGGACACTGTCTGCTTCAGGTGTCAGTTTGATTCCAGTGCTGTATGTAGGTCCATACCTATGCTGAGGCACGTCAGATACATGTTGTATAATGTACATCAAAGCGGCCTCCGTGGCTCAGTTGGTTAGCGCGCTAAAGCAGGGTAATGACCCAGGAGTCTCTCACCAATGCGGTCGCTGTGGGTTCAAGTCCAGCTAATGCTGACTTCCTCTCCGGCCGTACGTGGGGAGGTTTGTCAGCAACCTGCGGATGGCTGTGGGTTTCCCCCGGGCTCTGCCCGTTTTGCACCCACCATAATGATGACCGCCGTCGTATAAGTGAAATATTCTTGAGTACGGCGTAAAACACCAATCAAATAAATAAATCAATAAATCAAAGCGCAGAAAGAGCTTTCCCTTGCGGTAAGACTGTCAGGAGGAATGGAAACGGAAATGGTTTGTGTTACACAGTCACCTCCTAGATTTATTACGCTGAGGAGATTTAGTATTTGATGTATTTCACCAGCACTATAAGCCTGGAAAGAAAGTATCTGAGGGTGTTTCACCACCATTACAAAATCCAACTGATGACGTACATGAAAACTGAGTAAAGCACTATACATTTTCCACATTCCAGCGCGACCAGCGACTGCGTCATCTTCCTTTTCCTGGGCATGACTCTCTTTCGAAGCCGTCTGATCTGGCATACGGGATTTACCCTCTGGACCCTCGTTCTGTGCCTCGCCGTGAGATTTTTGGGTGAATTGGACAAACCGTTTAATCTCATCACTTACGTGGATTTCATTATAAAGAAAAGAAAGTTTCATTCCTGTTATATTTCCTTTTCTTTTGTCCTTTACTTGCATATTAGATTATTAAAACTTGGGCAGCTAGGAATTTTTACAAGTTCTTACAAATTCTTCTGGCCACAGACCCCCATTAATTTTCCACAAGCGACAATGTTAACGTTTAGCGCTGTATCTCAGTCCCAAACATTCTGTGGCCAGTAAGCTTTGGTGCATACCTCGCCCAGCCTGTGAGAAAGAAGCCATAAAAATCTTGACATAGGTTGACCGTCAAAACCTGGACCTTTCTCTGCCGGCAGCTGGGTGGGGTGCTTAGCAAAGCCAA